>NW_006159602.1:1722188-1818880 GCF_000334495.1 Tupaia belangeri chinensis | reverse complement strand
GTTCTAAAAGGGATTGAAATATCCTCTTTCCCTCTTCCCTTTCTCCTTTCTCTGCCAACAGTATGTTGTAGGCAGTTATATGCCAGGTACTTATTAGGTTCTGGAAACAATGAACCAAGCAGGCAGAGTCCCTGTATGCTAGAGTTGGCATGCTGATGGGTATATTTACTCAATTACTCATCTCACTGGACCATACTGTCTGGGAGGTAGGAGCCTCATACTTGTGTCTCTTGTATCCCATATAGCTGCTGTGCCTTGCTGGCAAAGGGGCTAAAATGCTTATTGAATGAATATATACTTCTTGGAATATATGTTGAGGTCACCAATTCAGAAGCTCCTGAGACCAATAAAAGAGCTAAGTGGGATAAGTGTCTGGGATAATACTACGGAATGGTGGTGACTTTGGCGAGCTAGAAAGTGTGGGCACTGGATGATAGCTGCTACTATCACTTTGGTTGGATGTGGCTATCTGGGAATGGGAGCCCTGTCTTGCCAAATCTCATGATATTTCAAGAAAAGCTAGAAATTGGAGTTTTAATGTGAAATCTCATTTTAAATGTCAGAGTTTAATTCAATGAAAAGACTCAGGAATATGTATCTGAAGGCCAGATGAAGAGCAGGGCCTGCCAGTTAGAGTATTCTTGTGGGTAGAGACTTAACTGCTTTGTAGTGTTTGTGGAGAGATGGAGTGTCATATCCTAGGTCATCACACTAGGAATCTGTGCTAACTCATAGATTCTCCTTTCCCCAGGACCAAGAGTCAAGTAGTTACCTCCTGCCCCGTAGTTGCAGGATAGCCTGATCACCACCTATCTTTTTCACTCCTCCCACTTTCTCCATAGAACAGTTATAGGTAGTTGAGTGGGAAAAGAAACCTCTAGAAAGAAGTAAAACAACAGCTACAATTTCCAGATATGATGGCATTGCACTGTGATTATTTCATTTTAGGAGAGAGGTAGACCTGGGTTTGAATCTTGGTACCACCAGCTTCTGAATATATTACTTTACTTCTCTGCCCTCAGTTTCTTTATCTGTAGAATGATCATTATATCTGCCTTTCAGGGTAGTAATAATAATTAAGTTACATATTAAGGTTATAAATGACATATGAAAGTATTAATGATTAAAACATATAATCTCCTTATTTGGATTTGTCTTAGAATTCAAATAATAATTGTGGGGTAGTGTAGGTTAAGGGAGAATAGGGAGCAAAATTGGGAGCTAAATTGCAACTTAGAATTTGGGCTTTGTGCCTACTAATGGCTCAGATGTCTTCAGTATTTTCATTTTTGTTTTAATTGCCAGAGGGAATGTGTACTTATCACAGAGAGAAAGAGAAAGAGAGAGATGAGAGAAAGCATCCCTCAATGGGATATGGTCATGTTGCAATCTCTTCTCTTTCATTTCTCCTTTTGGGGTTTTGGACATGCATGCGCATGCACCCAGTGTTTTTTTTAAAGTTATCTGATCTGGGACTCAAACTGCACTGTTGGCCATGTGGGAGCTAGCTGACCTAACCACTGTGCTACAGGCTAGCCCATTGCAGCATGGTTTTTAAGCTGCTGGTCTGGAATTGGAACTTTATTTGGCCACATGGGATCTGATTCCCTTAACCACTAGGCCATGGGCCCAGCCCTGTGAGTATTTTAATTTTTAATCAGTAATCGAAACAGGAAACCATGTAGGTAAAAAAATACTGAGATTTCTTCCATCTCTTGCATGAGTCACGGCCAGCTTATTTTGTATTTTGGATGAGCTGCAGAGTTCTAGCAGGATGACAAAAGTTTGGTGAGGTTTCTTGGGAGTAGTGTGTGGTGGAAACTCGAGGGTCTATTTCAGGTATTCCTTAGATGCATGTTGGAAAATGAGGAGGCCATTAAAGACTCTGTAAGTTGTGGAGTTGAGGGATCAGGGCATGGAAGACACACTAGATGGGTGGTACCTTTACTACATCTAAAGTCATCTGAAGTGTGTGTGAGTGAAGATGCTGATGAACTGTGATACATCTGAGAAAAAAAAAAAAAACACCACACAGACTAAGGGAATAGGACCTTGGCTTCGCAAGTATTTCTCTAAGGCCCACCACATCATTGTTGTGAATGTTACAGGTTTTCTAAATTCTGCCCAAGAGAGAAACCTCACTGAGCTTGTAATAATGAGAATTTACTCTAGTGGTTTCTAGCAGGGATTGAAAATAAACAGGGAGGGACTAGCAGGTGGTTTAGTGGTTTGGGCGCTGGACTTCCACATGGCCAGCTGCGGTTCAAGTCCCAGACCTGGTAGCTCACTTTCTCACATTCCCTTTCTCTCGTTCTCTCTGTCTCTGGTCAAATTAGAGAACAGTAATAATAATAACAATAAATAAATAAATAATTCTTCAAAAAAAACCCCACAAAACATAAAACAGGGAAGGTGAAAAGTGGTAAGTGGCTCCCCAGACTGACTGGTGAGTTTACCCTCTCTCCCATCCCCCTGCCCATGGTGCTGCAGACTTAGAGCTAGAGGCAGAAGATTCCTCCCCTTTCTGAGAGTTTCCAGGAAGACTATTTAACCTGCTTGGGTACCGACTTCCCCATCTATGAAATGGAGATTCTGCCACCTACTCTACAGGCTTGGGACAAACCGTGCATAGAATAATATATGAAAAAATGTGTCTCTGTGGTCACAGCCCTGGAGAAGACTCAGATAATACTGTGTTTAGGTTGTATTTATCGCTGGGCTGATCCTAATAAGGTACAGTACTGTATAAGATTATTATTTTAATAAAATGAAGACAAAATTTTATTTTTATCTCAAATTCCCATCCTGTATCCCGTGACCCTTGAAAAAGCCTATATTTGTTGACATTATTTCATGTCTCTAGAGTTGGGGACTAAGAAGGAAGGACGAAAAATGTGCTCAGCAAACAGGATCTCAATCCAGTCAGCACAGAGGAAATGAGCAGTAGCTCTATAGCCTTTTGGTGGGGGTTCGAGGGGGGCATCCCCCCAGGAGGATTAGCACCAAGCACCACCCCCAACCCTACAGTTCCCATGGCTGCTGTGCAATGGGAAGTGGAAATGCAGCAAAGGGCTGGGAGCACCTCCTAGGTCTCCTCCTGGTGACTTCCTTCTATAAATCAGCCACAGACAGCTGGTCCACTTGCACAGGGGATAGAAAAATAGACTCTGTCACTAGACAGCAACACAGGCTCCACAAACATCGTGGGATCAGAGGGCAGGGGGCTTAGCCAGGCACTAGTCAAAAGGGCCAGCAGCCTCACAGATCGTTTGTTTATTTTCACAGTGGCATTGCCTGTCTGGACCACATGAAGGAGGGAGACTTCCCACCCTTCTGTTCTGTGTGTGCAGACCACTTACTGCTCACCACCGGAAAGGCCCACTGACCTACTGGCTAATTTATTTATTTTAGTTGCATGTTGATTGTCTGCTAGGTCTATGTTTTGAAACTGACAGGAATCACCTAGTCTAGTACAGAATATTCAGTAATTAGATTTTACTTGATCTGCTGAATATCTGATTGAGCAAAAAAGGAAAACCTTGTACTCACATATTCATACACCCTCCCCATTCCAACACCTCTCACTCCTACACTTCCATCCAAGGTCTTCACTGTTGAATCAGTACCTGATCAATCCAGAGAATGAGACATATGGCAGCTGGGAGGCTAAACTCTCTGTCCTTGGACTTGAATTGATCTCTTCTAAAATAACTTTTCCAACATTTTATTATAAAAACTTGTCTAAGACATGCCCAAACTGAAAGATTTTTATAGTGCACCTGCCACTTAGATTCTATATGCACACACAAGAAAAAGAACAAGAGAGAAACACTCTAGACAAAGTCTCCTTGTATCTCCTCACCCCAGCTGCCCTCTATCTTATCAGGATCTTGAATTCTCCCCCCCCCCCACACCTAGTGTGTTTGCAAGGCAACCCAGGATTTGAACCTGTGGTCAGCCATGTGGCTTATGGCACTGCAGTCTAGTATACTATGAACTGTGCCACCTAGGCTGGACCTAACATTTCTCTGACAACAAACATATGAAAGTTCTAGTTGCTCCATGTTCTTGTCAACATTTGATGTTGCAGGCTTTTTCATTTTTATATCCAGTCTGGTGGATGAATAGTGCTATCTCATCAAGGTTTTAATTATTGAAGTTTTAACTTCGATAATTGTTTATTAATTTTTTGTTGTTCTGGATTCTGAGGCTTGGTTCTATCAGTATCCCTGACTTGTTTTATTTTTATTCTCTAGAAGTGAGTTGGAAAATATGGATACTTACTTATCTTCAAGGATCCTGAGACTGAGTTAAATATGTGTACTTTGAAATGATTGGGCCAGCCCCATAGTGAAGCAGTTAAACATTGCATAGGAAGCTGGAGCTCACATGGCTAAGCATGGTTCCAATCTTGGCACAAGTGGCTTTAAAAACATACTCTGTGTGTGTGTGGGTGTGTGTGTGTGTGTGTGTGTCTGTATGGGTGTGTGTAAACTGAATCCTGGTGGGATGGAGAAATGAGGAAAGGGGATTGTGGCATACGCATGCTCAGCTGGTGGTGGTGGGGGGAATGCCTTCTCTCCCTCTCTCTCTGGTGACTGCACATGGCCTTTGGCAATTAATTAAAAAAAAGAGAGAGAGAGAGAGAAAGTATTATGATCACTGTCCATTAATACTAGTCTGGTAAGAGAATTTCCATTATAAAACTTTTCTTAGGGAGTGTAACTTAGGAAGTAGGATGTTTCCAGCGATAGAGTATGATTTAAAATGGAATCTCAGGAATATAGTCATTGAATGAATGAAGTCAGAAAGTGTGTCAATTTTTAGGATTGTTTGCATACATGTTTTGTGACAGCATGTGGCATATCATTTACTTAGCTCTTAAGAGCGTTCTTTTTATTATGAAATAAATTCAGAATTGGACTTTAACCCTACTTGCAGGGCTCCCTAGCTTCCACAGCAGCTTGTGCAGATTTCTGTCCTGTCATTTGTGTTACTGCTGCTTAGGCTGCCCCGATACAGACCCCTTTCTAACTCTGTATGCATTGCCTCTGCCTCATAGTCTAGTCTCCCAGCTTTAAGTCTCAGGTCTATGTAAATTTCTCTCTGTAGTTTGGACCTTTTTTCTAAAAAGAGAAACACCTCATCAGAGCTATGTTCTAAAAGCACAGGCCTGTTTATGATTATTTAATAATCCCCATTGCCTATTGGAGAAAGTGCATGGTAGTTAACATGTTTTACATGTCCACTCTGGGCCCAGATCTGTGTTAAGCATGTTTTATGCATTATTACATTTAATTTCCAAAAGAACATCTGTGAGGTAGGTCATTCATATTATTAGGTTGCTGGTGAAGTCATGACATATTTTTCTATTTTTCTATGCAAAAATATGTCATGACTTTCCTGACAACCCAATATTTTCATTTTTTTTTTCAGGTTTATTTAATTTTTTTTTCCCCAGGAGAGAGGGAGATAGAGAAAGAGAAAGAGACCAGCAGTCCTTACAGGGTTCCCATGTGATTATCTTACCCTTAGCCTCAGCCAGCCTGATTACAGGTATGTGTGGTATATGGGGCATGCAAAGAGAGACCTTGGGATGTGAAGCTGGGACCTTCCCATATTGCCTTAGCATCGTGGAGTGTGGCATTGCTGCTTAGAGAGAGTAAGCAATTTACCTACAGTCATATAGCTGGTAAGTCGAGGAATCAGTGTTCAAACCCAGGCAGAGTGACACCAGAATCCAATCTCTTACATTCTCTATCTCCTTATTAATGCCATCCCATTTTGTTCCCCACCTTTAGTTCTGACACTTCTTCTCCTTACCTCGCTCTGTGCTTCAGCCACACTGACAGATTTACTGTAACTTGACACACACAGGCTCCTTCATACCTTCTTGACTTGGCAAAATGCTGTTGTGTCTGCCTAGAGTGTCTGATCTGCTCCCCACCTTTTCCATCAATTGACTTCATCCCTTCAGAATGAGTCCCAAGTGTCACTGCCCCTGTGGAGGTTTTAAAATCAAGTGCTGTTTCTACTCTTCCTCCTGTTTTCTTTGACCTGCTTGTCTTTGTGTTTAGTGGTTGAACCTATGAATGCCTGAGGGCAGGACCTTGTTTTACTTATCTCATACTCTCAAAGTTAGTGTCTGGAAAATCATAGTTACTACATAGCTTAGGTAGGACTCCCTGGAAAGCAGACATGGAGAGGTGTTTTTGGAACAGCACCTGGGAGCAAGTGAGGGGAGCAGAACTGAGCGGAGGGAAAGATTGAGCTGAAGTAGAATTATTCCAGAAGCCTCAGTTTCAGAGCTCTATATGGAGATAGAACTATCCCTTGGACTTGTTCCTCACTGAGGTGTGGGGTCAGGCCTTCCACCCCCAGTGTCTCCAGCCATTAGATGTGGGCCACCCCAGGGAAGAGGCCTAATTTTAGGTGACAAGAGAGGGAATCTGGAAGAAGAACTTAGCTTTGAGCCTGGAACACCCAAAACACTTTGGACAGCTCAGGAAATGAGTGCCTGGGTTCTGAAAGGGGACTAGATAATTCATCACTTTAAGTAGGACACTCACCAATTTGAAAGAATGAGTCCATAAAAGGAGAGCGTCTTGAGCAACTCCATTATATAGAGTGTATAGCCTACATACTGCATATAGTAGTCTTCTTTTTTTTTTTTTTGGAGAGGTTTTCACTCTAGGGCGTGTGCGCTTGCCAGACAGACAGAGACATAGAGACAGAAAGTGAGAAATCACCCCCCAGAGGGGATGGCCACGCCGCAATCTCTTCTCCTCCATTCTCCTCTCGGGACCTTGGGCACGCATGCACACGCGCCCGGCGTGAGTTCTAAGCCACCAGGTCCGGGACGCGAACTGAGGTCGACTACGTGGGAGTCCAGCGACATTGCCATTACGCTAACTGCTGGTTCCCTGCATATAGTAGTCTTTCAGAGGAAACAGTTTTTAGGAAATCTGGAAGCAGATTATTAGTAGAGCAAATCAAATTAAAAAAAAAAATACTGGTTTGATCTTACCAGAATGAAAATGTTTCTGATACTGAATGTTGCATGTCAGTACCTTTTTGACATTCCTGAAGGGGAGGGTATATTTCTCTAAACTGAAGATTTTTAGTTTGCTTTGTACTTTATAAACTTCCTAAGTGATAACAAGTGTATGCTAAGCATGTTTATTAGATCCTGAGACTATGAATGTGACTTTAGTGTGTCCTTGTTCTTTTTTACTAAGGGCACTTGGGGTTTAAGGACCCTTATTCTGGCTTCTTCTGGTATCTTTGTTTCTCGAATAGAACCAGTGCCTTAAGGTCTAAGTGTACCTGAGTGTGAAATTCAGCTCTATTTCACAGAGCTTGTGAGTGACCCTTCCCGAATCGTATAGTTTTGTCGATTTAATCCTAGGATGTAGTTTGCTTTAGGGCCCCTTTATATATATTGAATTTGTATCCTCATTCCTCTCTCCCAGAAGGAGGCAGAAATAACCTTTTGGGTTAAGAATCTGGCCCCAGAAGCCACCGAATCTTTGACCTCCAGCTGCCCTGTGGAATCTGAGCTATATCTGGAGTGGCTCAGAATGACCAGTCCTGTTAATGGACTCCATCCATTTGTGAAAATATCTCAAATTGTGGTCATTTAGAGGGTTATTATAGAATTGTTTATTGACCTGTATATACATAAACACCATTTATTATGATAAATGTAACAGGTGCTTCCCAGGATGCTAACTGGAGATACTTTAGGGTCTCCAAAATAGAAACATAATAGTATTTTTCTGGCTCAGTTCTCACCACAAAGGACTGCAGAAAGCCTCCTTTATATTCTTCCTTTGAGTTCAAGGCTGGAAATATTGGGTGGAGGGACTCAGTGGCATCTTTTGCAAACTGCTCTTTCACTGCACATTTTACATAGTGACCTAACTTTCCTCTTCCTTTTTTCTCTTTTTTTAGAGAGATATTTTTGCTACAGGATGCATGTGCTCACCAGAGAGAGAGAGACAGGAGGAGAGAAATCACCCCTGCTGGATCTGGGTCTTGAACCACGTTGATTACATGGGAGTCCAGTGACATAACCATTTCGCCATCTGCTGGTCCCTATAGTGACCTGTCTTTCCACTGAAAAGTCAGAGCATCCACCCCCAACAGCATAGTGCATGTATTTCAGTATTTCACACTGATGGCCTCATTTACCTATGCATCCATTCTTTCTTTTAACAAACACATTGAACGTCTGTTATGTGCCAAGCACTGCTTTAGGCAGCAGGAGTATTGCTGCCTAAACAGATCAGTTCTTGCTCTCATGGTGCTTAAAATCTAGTGAGGAGAGATAGTCTATGAACAAATCAGTATAAGTCATGTAGTCATATGTGCTACAGATAGTAAAGCAAAGGAAGGGGATACAAAGCAATGGTGAGGTGAGTGCTATTTAATGTAGATAGGTTGATATTGAATAGAGTTTTGAAGGGGGTGAGGCAGGACCCATGTGGGCATCTGAAGAAAGAGCATAGTAAGCCATGGAAGGAATTTGGACTTTACTCAGAGGCAGAAAACACTGAAGGATGCTGAACAGATCAATAGCATTAATAAGATGATGCTGACTGCTGTGTGGAGAATAGACTGTTGGGGACCCAGGTAAGGGTTGAAGAAGGGAGGCCAGTTAGGTGGCCACTGCAGTTGTCAAGAGGGAGGGATGATGGTGGCATGTAACTGGATGAAACTAGATGGGCAGAGAAGTGGCCAAATTCTGAACCCATTTAAAAGGAAGGAGTAACACAATTTGGCAATGGATTGAATGTGAGTGTGAAGGAGAGGATAACTCCAAGGATTTTGACTTCACCAATTTGTTAAAATGGAAAGACCATTTACTGACTTGGAGACAACTGAAAGAGGATCAGATTTGAGTGAGAAAACAGGAATTCCATCCTGATATATAAGGTGTTAGGCAAGTGGTTGGCAATATGAGCTTGGCAAAAAGAGAAGATGTTGGGGTTAGAGAGATAAATTAGGAAATCATGAGCATACAGGTAATACATCAAGCCTGGGTATTAAGTGAAGTCATATAGAGAGCAAGTGTCAATAAAGAAGATATCAGGGGGACCAGCAGTTAGCTAATGGCTATGTCGCTGGACTCCCATGTAGTAGACCGTGGTTCATGTCCCGGACCTGGTGACTTAAAACTGACGCCAGGTGTGTGTTTGTGCATGCCCAAGATCCCGAGAGGAGAATGGAGGAGAAGGGATTGTGGCGTGGCCGTCCCTTCTAGGGGATGATTTCTCACTTTCTGTCTCTCTGTCTCTCTCTGTCTTTCTGGTGAGTGCGTGTGCCCTCTTAAAAAAGAAGAAGAAGAACATAACAGGTCCCAGGATGACATCTGAAGCCATATAGTGTTTAGAGGTCAGAAGAGAATGAGAAACAGAGAGCGGTGAGACCTTCCTGAAAATAAATTATTTCAAGAAGAAAGACTTGATTAGATCAAATATTTCCAGTGACTACTCTAAGACTTAGAAATAAACATTATTTTTGGCAATAGGACGTCATTGGACTCCATGTCATAAGCAGTCTTGGTGGAGTATGGGATTGAAATCCAAATTGGAACACATGCAAAAAAAAAAAATTCAAGTAGTGGAAATGACAAGTACCTATAAGCCTTTGTGAGGGTTTTGCAGTAAAAAGGAAAACTGATGTAGCTCTAAGGGGGACGTGGGGTCAAGTGAAGCTCTTTGGGAAAAAAAGGTGTGAGGTTCAATGGAGTGTTTATATGATAGTGGAAATGATCCAGGATGGCGGGGGAGCGGAGAACTGATGAAGTAAGAGGGAGATGATAAAGTTATAGGATCTATATTCTTGAGTAGATTAAGGGGATCAGGATTCTGCTCATAAGTAAAAGGTTTAGCCTTTGCTACGGCATGAGTGACTTATTGCAACAGAGAAAAGGCAGCATATGGGCATATATACAGTTAACAGGATTGACCAAGTGGTGGGAGGGTTCTCATGTTCTCTTTTGATTGCTTCTGTTTATTCTGTGAACTGTGAAGCAATGAGGATGAAGAGTTTTAGAGAGTTGAAGAGAGGTGAGAAGGTCTAAAATAGCTACTTAGAAGAGTTGCAGAGTAAGTCAATAAAGCAAATGGAATACAATTTGCTGTAGAGTCAAGGAACCACTTGAAATTTTGAAAAAGAGAACTGTTGGGAACCAGCAGTTAGCGTAATGGCTGTGTCGCTGGACTCCCACGTAGTCGACCGCGGTTCGTGTCCCGGACCTGGTGGCTTAAAACTCACGCTGGGCGCATGTGCGTGTGTGCCCAAGATCCCAAGAGGAGAATGGAGGAGAAGGGATTGCGGTGTGACCATCCCCCCTGGGGGGTGATTTCTCGCTTTCTGTCTCTATGTCTCTCTCTGTCTGTCTGGCGAGCGCACGTGCCCTATAGCTAAAAACCTCTCAAAAAAAAAAAAAAAAGAGAACTGTCAGTGTAGTTGTGTACTTTTCTTCAGCTATATTCGGTCACCAAGGTAAGACATGTACAGTAGGCAAAACACTGGCATTTTGTCAAGTGATGGTAGAAAGTGATTCGCCAATTGCCCATGAACTCTAAAAAGAAAATCAGTGGGAAAATGCATCTCACTACTAGTAATTGTCCACACTGAGCCATAGAGCATACCCCTTGAGGTTTCTGAAATTTGTCCAAAGTGAATGGGACAGAAATATGAGTGCCATTTAACCAAAGGACCTCTTTTGTGCTTCTCCTGCCATAGTCATATGCCCCAGTCTTCAATCCCATCTGGACACAAGTGGTACAAGCCCAGGTTGGAGGGTGTGATTATACAGTAGTCCTTATTCCCTAGTGGCTGAAGGGACTATCTTCCCATTATCCCCTTCATCTCCCCCACCAGCATCCAGTCATTTTCTTTTTCCAATTTAGTTAAGACTTCGGTTCCTCAAATAGCAGGAACTCTCAGGTGGTATCTAGAACATTCCCCAGCTCCATACATATAGTATTCAGAGTGCTAGCACCTCTGTCATAAAATTGCCCTGTTAATTTTTTTCTTAGTATGAGCATAGATCTTATAGTTCCCAGGAGACTTGAAGAGTGAATAAAGTAGATATTTATTTATATCATTTCAGTAGAGACCTGCTCTTGCATTTATTTAGTGATATATTTAAGAAAGCCTTCTTTTGAGTCTTTTGACAATATTTGTTCCTTTTAAAGTTTTATGTTTAAAGCAGTGGTGATATCCCTATTCGCTTAGAAATGACCCCTCTGTCATTCTGAAGTTTAACATATTTTTCCCCAAATGAACTAGAATTTTCCATTAAACAGTAATGATCTTACAAATTCGCCCTTTCCCCCATTTATAATGCTTTGACATGCACTGCCAAATAGTAATGTAAATATCAGACTATTAGACGCAAGTCTTCTTGCTGAGTGCCCAAGGCAGCTAAACGCTTGTGTGCATGTTGTCTTGTATGACTTGGAATCACACATTTTCTTACCACCTTAGACATTCCTTCTATTTTGCTTACTCTTCTGAAACCCAGCCTTCTCCAAGTGTTAGGAATGGGGCCACCTTGGCTCCAGAACTGAGACAAGCGCTGCTATGTCTGTCAGTCACTGCAGTTTGACTCACTTATGCCAACCTGGGCCTTTAGTCTCTTACTGCTAGTCCTCCACCGCCAGTTTGTCTTAGAACATCTCTTACTTCCATGACTTGATTTGGTTGAGGGCTCAAGTCAAAGGCTGCTGTCTGAGCTGAAGTCAGAGAAACAGTGGTAAAGGGAAAGGAAGGAGTGATGGACAATCTTCAAGTGGCCAGATCCTGGGAGTCAGAGAGGACAGAAGCCTCCCCTGGGGGTATTGCCTTTATCTTAAGGAGCCAGAGTGTCTCTGCTTCTTACAAAGGAGAAGCTCTGCTCTTGGCCCAGCTTCAGAACTAGGAAAATAGTGTTTACAGAGGCCAGAGAAAATAAAGGCATCTGTGGAGCAAGGATACTTTTGAATACTTTTGTCATCACTCCTGACAGTGCAGAGTTTTCACAGGTTGGGCAGGAATTGTCTGGAAGAAAGGCCTGTATATTGGGCATGGGAAGGGAGAGACTTAGCAAGCATGTCCAGGTGGAGATGAGGAGGAAGAGCAGGAAGGGCACACAGGAAACAGTCCCAGCTCCCACACAGATCTCATCAATGGTTTTCCATTGAACTTAACTACCATACAACCTCTCTACCTTGGCTGCATTCCTAGACTTGCTGCAGCCCCTCCTCCTTGGATGTTCTTCCTAACAACAGAGCCTGCCCTGAGGTCCCTCGTACCTGTACTACTAGCTAACATCTGTCAAGTGCCTGCTATGCACCAGTACTGTGCTAAGTACTGAATATAATTATTTCACTTAATTATCACAGCTGTAAAATAGGAATTATTATTACCTTTGGTTTATAGATGAAGAGATAAAAGGTACAGAAAGGTTAAGAAACCTAGCAAAGTTTTACAGCTAATCAGCAGCTGAATCAGAATTTGATTTTAGATCTCTTTGACTTCAGAAGTTGTGCTTTTTATATTTTATCTTAAGAATTCTTTTTAAATCCTGTTTTATTCCACTAGATCAAAGTTCCATGAGGGCAAAGCTATGTCTCTTTTATGTAGTGCTTATCTCCTGGCAACTAACACAACACTACTATATGGTAAGTAGTTATTAAAATAATGCATAAAAAGTGAAATAAAGTTTAGTTACAGCCTCCAAGTGCTTCACTGTGAACCTACTGACATTTCATTATGGTTCCTATTCTTAGGGAACATGCTCCTCAGCCCCTCACATGTAGTTTGAGCAGTAATTAGGAAGACAGGTTTGGGAAAAGATGCCTCCTGGAAGTTCATTCCTACATATCCAATGACCAGCTTGACATAACCCTTGGATGCAAAATAGATTTCCCAAGTTTAATATGTTTTAACTGGTCCTTATTCATTCTTTTCTACCTTAGTCAAGGCCTACGCAACCCACCCACCTGCTAAACTGTAGGACTCCATGAGACGAATAGAGTTCCTTCCTTCTCTTCTTCTTTTTTTTTTTTTTTTTGAGAGGTTTTTGCTATAGAGTGCGTGTGCTCGCCAGAAAGAGAGAGAGAGACAGGGAGATAGAAAGCGAGAAATCATCCCCCAGGGGGGATGGCCATTCTGCAATCCCTTCTCCTCCATTCTTTTCTTGGGATCTTGGGCACGCATGCACACGCACCCAGCGTGAGTTGAAGCCACCGGGTCTGGGACTCGAACCACGGTCAACTACATGGGAGTTCAGCGACATAGCCATCACGCTAACTGCTGGTCCCCTTGTTCTTGCTCTTGCTCTTGTTCTTCCTCCTCTTCCTCCTCCTTCTTTTCTTTCTCTCTCTCTCTCTCTCTCTCTCTCTCTCTCTCTCTCCCCTTTTTTCTGGCCAGAGGTTGCATGGGCTTGCCAGAGAGAAACATAGAGACAGATAGCTGAAGAGAGGGAAAGGAGAAATCACCCACCTCTTAATGGGTCATGGGCATGATGCAATCCCTTATAATCCATTTCTTCGTCTTGTCAGGATTTCAGGCATGCATGCACAAGTGCCAAATATGTTTTATGAGCTGCCAGGGCTAGGATTTGAACCATGTGGTTGGCCATGTGGGATGAGGCTCCCTTAACTTCTGGGCAACAAGACCCTTAACCACTAGACCGAAGAGATTTTCTTTATGACTTCCTTTTCTTTTTTCCTCCCTTCCAATCCAATTACAAGTTCTGATGTTCAGTCTTCCAAACACATCTTTAGACTGGGCATATCGCCTATCACCCTCCTCATCCAAGGCAACATTATTTTTCATCTAGATCATTGCAGAAGCCTCCTAATCTAGAGAATATATGGTTTGAGCATAATTTCTGGATCTTTGTGGATTCTCACCAGCTCATGTGTTTATATGAGAAGAACATATGCATTGTCAGGAAAGTATCACCAGTTATGCTGCACAGAGCACGGAGAAGTTAAGGGCAGTTCATGTGAGCATAATTTTTGGTCAATGTAGGCTAGAGAAAGTATAAGCAGGACTTGGCAATAGAGCATCCGCTTTGCTTGCTAGAGCAGCCCCCAGGCCCCAAGATGGCCATGGTACTGCCCTTCTCCCCTTCCCACCATCTCTGTGTATCTCCTCTCTGTTCAAGTTCTTCTTAGAAATAGGGAAGGCTCTAATGCTGACAGAATAGTACAGCCACTCCTCACTTAATGACCTACCTGATTAATGACCACTTGGACTTAGGACCAGTCCTCCAGTGTGGAGAATTCCCTTTCTCAGTTTTTTTATTTTTTTACCCCCTCATTCCTGCAGTCAGTTGGTATTCACTAAACGAAGCATTCACAATCATGCAAGACTACGTATTTTGTTTATAATTGATATTTTATTATGCACCCATAGTAGTATTCATAATAAATAAAAGACAATTAGGTTGTATTTATATTATTGTATTGTGGTGTATCTTGTTGCTTGCTGGCACTTATTTAACTTATGCTCTTCGTATGGACAGTATTACATTATTCTAGTGTGTGTTGTGTGATAGCTATTGAAAAATATATACCCTATGGAGCTATGACACACCACAAGACATCTGCCTTTAATATCTTTGTTTGTCGACCATCTTGCTGAATGACCTAGCTGTAGGAACAGAATTCAGTCTTTAAGTGAGGAGTGCCTGTACTTCCTACTTCTCTCCCTTCTTTCTTCCTATCTCTATCTCAGCCCACCTGTGTCTTTCTGAGGCATGCAGATAGACAAGCCCAGGACTCCTACCTTCAAGCAGAGTCTCGTTCAGAATTGAAAGGTACCTGAGAATATCATCATCAGCCTTTCTCAAATGCCCAGATATTATGAAGTCAATATGGGGACTCAAAAATCTTCTAAAGCACCTTGGGAACCAGAGATTTGGGGGATATGTGGGTTCAAAGAGGACATCTGAACTCACTTATTTATCCTCTTTATTTCCTGGCATATCTCAAGCCTGAGACTGGAGGTAACTCTGGTCTCTGATAAGGTGAAGGACTTTCTAGAACAGAGTTCAGGGGTATTACCACCTCTGAACAAACACTGCTCCTCCATCCCCAAATACTCGTAACACCTAGGCATTTCTGGAAGTTTGATGAAGCATGAACAAAGAGAAATAAGAAGCAGTATTTTTTCTTTTCTTTTCTTTTTTTTTTTTTAAATCATGAGAAGGCGTGTGTATGTGTGTGTGTGTGCGTGTGTGAGTGTGTGAGAGAGAGACTGAGACCAATAGGGCATGATCACAATGCAATGATTTTTCCTCCATTTCTTCATCCTGTCAGGATTTTTAGTATAGGTGTGTGCGTGTGTGTACACACACACACACACACACACACACACACACACAGACCTGCTATGTTTTTTCAGCTGCCAGGGCCAGAATTCAAACCATGGTTGACCACATGGGATCCAGCTCCCAATGCAATCTTTTGTGTGTGATGTGTGCATAAAGAGGAAGGTTTTTTTTTTTTTTTTTTTTTTTTTTTTTTTTTTTTTTGAGAGGTTTTTGCTATAGGATGCGTGTGCTCGCCAGACAGACAGAGAGAGACAGAGAGACAGAAAGTGAGAAATCACCCCCCAGGGGGGATGGCCATGCTGCAATCCCTTCTCCTCCATTCTCCTCTTGGGATCTTGGGCATGCATGCACACGCGCCCGACGTGAGTTTAAGCCACCAGGTCCGGGACTTGAACCGCAGTTGACTATGTGGGAGTCCGGCGACATAGCCACTACGCTAACTGCTCGTTCCTCAGAAGCAGTGTTTTTGATAGAAGATGGAGAGTACAAGATCAAAGACCAAGAGTTGGTGGCTAAGGAAAGAGATTTCATACGTAGAGAAAGAATAAGGTTCCCTGAAATGAAGATGTTTGGGGGAAAACAAGCACAAAAGTAAACCTGCATGTTTATTAGTTTTTAAAAATGGTTATATAGGAAGAGAGGATTATTTATTTCATATCGGAGTACAGATTTCTTGAAGAAAAAAAGTCATGTTTTGTCATTTTGTGTCTGCCCTAAGACCCCAGTGCCTTTTGTGAACTTATTAAATAGTTGTTGTGGGACCAACAGTTGGCATAATGGCTATGTCGCTGGACTCCCATGTAGTCGACTGTGGTTCGATTTGCGGACCCGGTGGCTTAAACTCACACTGGGCATGTGTGTGCATGTGCCCAAGATCCTGAGAGGAGAATGGAGAAGGGACTGTGGCATGACCATCCCCCCGGGGGGTGATTTCTCGCTTTCTGTCTCTCTGTCTCTCTGTCTCTCTTTGTCTTTCTGGCGAGTGCACATGCCCTGTAGCTAAAACCTCTCCAAAAATAAATAAATAAATAAATAAATAAATAAATAAATAAATAAATAGTTGCATTTCTACTCAACCTCAAAATAATTGACTCCATGTGAAACATTTTAGGCACATCTCCATGTTAGCCCACCATCTGGGCTTCTGGAAGGATGAAAAATAATTTCAGTGTCAGGCTTGCTCCAAGATTATTCAGAACTGGCATGGAGAGGATTATCAGAGGGAGGATTTTGCAGTCAGCCTCTCTGGGGCTTTTTTGAAGGTGTTTATAACACATCCTGCTGACTACTTCCATAAATCCCAAGAGTGCTGATAATTTTTCATCAAAAATAAGAAGTGAAAATGAAGCAATTTGGCTGTGAGAATATCCCTGAATTTCTACTGGGGGCTTATAATTTGGCTGTGAATAAATTTTACCATTTGCATTAGGATATTAAAAAAACACACCCTGATGCTTTAGAATGGAATGATGTCTAAAAACATCTCAAAGTTCAGAGGGCAAGGAGAATTCTCTGAAACAAGACTGGCCAGTACTCTTGAGAACACAGGGAAGAAACTTTTCATTCTTCAAGAACCGTTGACCTTAGCCCTCTTTCTGACTTTTAATAGAAATAATGATTTTGCAGAAGGTTTGAAAAGTCATTAGTTAGAAGCTAGTGCTGTTTATGAGTAGGGAGCCAATGTTCAGATTCAAGGGACTGAAGTTTGGGGTGAGACCAAACTTTAGACCCTAAATTCTGAGTTTTCACAATCGTATTTTTTCTGTTGCTCTTTTATAACGAAAGTAAAACAAATCAAACTTTGAAATAATGAAATCAAGGGTTAAAATAATCACAGCTAATATTTAGTCCTTACTAGGTGCCAAGAGCTATTTTGTGTGCATTAATTTAACTCTCACAATCCTATGCTTAGAAATGATGAAGCCTAGAAACGGAAAAGTGAAATAAGCCACTCTAGCTCGTAGGACATATCCATGTTAGCCTGATGTCAAAGCTGAACTCCTATGCAGGTAATACCACTTCCAATCAATGCCAATAAATGAAAAGGTAGAGGAACTATAATTTTTACCGAGCTCCAGTACCTAGGCCCATGATGAGCTAACCAGGAAAATAAAAAAAAGACTGTAACAGGGGCCAGCAGATGGCATAGTGATTAAGGCATTGGACTCCCACATAGCCAACCATGGTTCAAGTCCTGGACCTAGGGCACATGTGCATGTGTGCCTGAAATCCCAAGAGAAGAATGGAGGAGAAAGGATGGCGTACCATCACCCTGGGTGTGTGTGCGTGTGTGTGCGTGTGTGTGATTTTTTACTTTCCATCTCTCTGGCAAGTACGACCTATAGCAAAAAAACCTCTTTTAAAGCAAACAAACAAAAACCAGAAGGGGCTACCCTGTGTCTTCTGCTAGTCCAAGGTCAGGCTGATGGAGCCAGTTTTGAGGCAGTTTAAGATTTTTCCCTTTCCATGGCCAGATCTGTTTTAGATGGAGTCTTCCAGCTGGTCCTGATTTGCAGAATGGTGCTCAGTTTTCCAAACAAGCTGAGCACTGGCATCTTGGAATTCATTTCAGCTAGTGCTGGCTCAGTTCTGCCACAAATCCCATGGTTGGGGTATATGTTTTCCTCTCTTTTTTCCGTTAAAAGTGGAGCATAACAATTCATCCTTACAGTTCCACATTGTAATATCTTCTTTAGTTCATTACTCCTTACAAGGAGGTTGTGGGTATGACTAGTGAATTATGTTTGTAATTGAAAACAGCTGATGTCCTGGACTTTTTACATCTTACCTAGTTTTCCAACTGGTTTGACTTTGGCCTGTCACGTGATACGTGGGGGGAGGTGGTTTAGAAGAGAAAGGGGATGATGGTGTCGAATCGTTGCTTGAGTAGCTGATGTCTATAGTCAGCTAGGTCTGGAGAAGAAAGGACAAGATTCTTATAGTGAGAGCCTCTCTCTGAGCCCAAGTAGGATTTCTGAAGAGCAAATTATAAATATAAATATAAAAAAATAAGGAGGAAAAAGGTGTAAGTGAACGTGCAGGTCATAATGTCAAACCTCCATTTACTGAGTGAATTGCCTATAAATTTTTCAAGATCATAACCATAGCATCCTCTGATTCAATTACCCGTCTTTCCTGAGATGCATTTTCTTCCTGTCATTTAGTAGATGAAGGAAGATATCCCAGAATTTTAGTTTGACTTAGAAAGGAACATTTTTTTTTGGGGGGGAGGAAAAGTGAGAAATCATCCCACAATCCCTTCTCTATTCTCCTGGGATCTTGGACACACACACACACACACACACACACACACACACATGTGAACAGCGTGAGTTTCAAGACACCAGATCCAGGATTTGAACTGTTGTTGACCATGTAGGGGTCCAGTGACATAACCACTATGCCACCTGCTGGCTCAAAGAGCAATTTTTTTTGTTGTTGTTTAAAGATTCTGGATAGAGAGAGACGGTGAGAGGGAAAGTGAGAAATCCTCCCTAGGGGAGATGGCCACACTACAATCCCTTCTCCTCCATCCTCCTCCTGTGATTTTGGGCACACCTGCACATGCACTGGCATGATTTTCAAGTTGCCAGATCTGGTACTCAAAACTGTGGTCGGCCATCTGGGAGTCTAGCGCCTTAAGCACCATGCCACCTGCTGGCCCAAAAGGAGCAATTTTTTTCTTCTCAGTCCTATGTGAGTGACTCCTGGGGCAGGTGTCCTTACTAAATGCTTGGTACCTCTGATCTGCTGTTCTCGTCTGTGCCTCTAGTCTCATGGTTGCTGGGTTTGCCCTGGGCAAACAGTGTTGGGGCATCTTAATTAAGTTAGATGGGGGATTTAAAGCTTGAGAAAAAGTCTGTGCATTTCTCTAATTTTCCTTTAGTTTTTCTTTTCTTTTGTGTTGTGGCAGTGACATTGAAAATTGAGGAGATTATTTTTGGCAGAGTCTTATAATTTTGTATAATTATTCCAAATTCTGTGCAATAAAACTAAATTTTTTAGGTAACTGTATAGGACTTAATGATTTACATTATGGATTTGTTATAGAAAAAAACCTGAATGATTTTGATATTTTTTTCAGTTCTTTCATCGTAGATTTGGCTATGGACTTGCCATATTTTCTTGATTTAGTGAGGTGCTTTCTGTCTCTTCAAAAATATTTATGTCTGCTTTTTTTCTTTTTAGAAAGGAAAAGAAACATCTTGTTTATTTTCTTTAGTAGACAAACTATTCTTTGAGATAAATAAACATTGAGTATAATACCACCCATTCATTCATCAGTGTGATTTTTGCCTGTCTTCAGTATTGGGATTCCTCAGGGGAGATAATTCACTTTCTTTTGAGTAGTCTATTTGTATTCAGGTGGTTCAGTGTTGTTTAGTCTACAGGTTCAAGGCAAGACTTTTCCCCTTTGGCAAGGACTTGTGAGTATATAGCAGATTTCTCACCAAAGTGAAGGGAAGAATTTTATTCATCAGAAATTTTTCATGAAATCTATTTATGTAAAAAACATCAGAGAATTTCCAGAAAACTACATGCTCTCAGGAGACTGAGAAATGTGGGATTATTTCAGGAGTTCTCTAGCCAGGTGGCCAGAGAGTAGGTGAGTTCAGCTGGTCCCACCTGGCTGGGAAGCTGGGGAAGGGGTAAGTAGAGGAAGCAAACAGATGAATTGCGGTGAGATAACGTCTAAAATGAGAGTGAATAGGAGAAAATTTGTAGTTATACTGGGTGTCCAGTTTCAGAGATAAATACCAAAGACTAAAGATAATTTCTGGAAAACTTGCTGGTTGATATCTGTATAAAATCTCTGAATGATTCACTTTTTAAAAATCTACAGAAAATAATCTACAATATTGTCCAAAGTTCATGAAGTGAGATTTGTGTTTTCTTTGTAACTCTCAGCTGAGACTGAGCCATATGAGATCCTGGGGATAATTTAGGTTAAATTACATATTAATGAAATAGAAGCATATTCTCTTATGAAATACCAGTACATTAGTGTCAAATGTTCACAGAAACATAGCATTTAGAGTTCTGAGCAAGGCTGAAAGAAATGTGAATAACTATGTATAACCAGAAATGTTTATATTAGTCTCTGCCTATTATCTATTCTTAGGCAAACTCAATTGAGATTTTGAAGAGAGTTTAATAAAGCCACAATTTACAGAGCTGTGGGAAGGATTCAGGGCACCAACAAAGAGTGTTGAAGCATTCAAGGACCAGCAGCAATGAGAAACTATTTCCTGGACTCGAAGTGGGGTGGAGGTAGGAGTGGAGAAAGTATTACTGGGACCCATTAAGAATTCAGGCTACAGGGTGTGGGAGAGGTTTGAGCAGAAGGTGCCATAGTGGTTAAGGCTCTGGACACCCACATGGTTGACTGCAGTTTGAATCCCAGACCTGGCAGCTCGAAACTCGTGCTGGGCGCGTGTGCGTACATGCCCCAAATCTCAGAGGAGAATGGAGGAGAAAGGACTGTGGTGTGGTCATTCCCCCTTGTGGGTGATTTCTCTGTCTCTCTGGCGAGCACATGTGTCCTCTCTCTCTCTCAAAAAAAAAAAAAAATCCACCTATGGAAAAGGAGCTGCTTAAAAGGACGTATAATCAGAGAGGAAAGATGAAATAGCAGGGGAAGAAATCTTTCATCTCTTGTACTGTTGCCCTGTGTAGACTGAACCCTAGGGTACCAGGGCTCAAAGCTGTAAGCATTAGTTCCCCTGGACCAAGGAAGAACAGAGAAGGGGCTTAGGTGAGACACAAATGGAGGAACCTGCTGCATCTCACTCTGGTAAATTTTTCTTCTTTAAGAAAATGCACCCACTTTTTGCAATTTTTCTTGACGTGTCCAGTTTCTGTCTAGAGTTCTAAGACCTTTATAACTCTCAACCACAATAGACTTTACATTCCCTAGAGCTTTTTTGTCCTGCTCAAACAATTTTTATTAATGATCTATTTATTTTTTATTTTATTTATTATCATTATTCTTCAATTTTGACCAGAGAGAGACAGAAAGGGAGAGTGCGAAAGCAAATCACCAGGTCTGAGACTCGAACCAGGGTTGGCCATGTGGGAGTCCAGCTCTTCAACCACTATGCCACCCTCCGGCCTCCAAACAATAGTTTTCAAGCCTTAACACATGTGCCTAGCAGAACACAGTAACAGGACACTTCATTAGTGCCAGTCCACAATGGAAGTGCAATTCTCACTGGTACAGGGAACACGGTGTTTCTTAGTAGAGTATTAGAGAGCCTCTAGGGTGTTGGCATGCCATTTGAAAACATCCCCCAAATGATTCCAATAAGCCCTTGTATGCTGAGAATCACAGAGTTAACAGCTCTAACCAGGAGTCTGTAGGTGATGATCTTTCTAACTCTGATAGGAAGGGCAGAGTTGTTCATAAAAACATTCAGTCTTCTACAAGTGGCAGTAGTGGAAATGCTTGGGAGTTTGGATTTGCATCCTGTGTCAGTTAATGTCTCTGAGCTTCAATATCTCAGTCTCTTAGTATAACTAAGCCCTACCTTCTGGGTTGTCGAGAAGAACAAGTGAAAATAAATTGAAATTGAAAGTGCTTTGTAAATGGGAAAGTACTAGTAATTGTTACCTATATTATCATTTTTAACATGATTCTTCTCACACAACAGTCAGCATAAAACTGAAAGAAAGATATCATTTTTGGATCTTAATCTTTAGTCTTAAGCTTAAAGTCTTAATTTTTTGCCTCAAATTATTACCCAACCAAAGGGGGCATATTCTGTTATTACATTCCTTACTCTAGGTTTTGAAGTCCTGAGTTTACCTGAAGAGGGGTACCAAATTAACATAACTCTTAATTACAAACACTTCTAGCGTTCTTTGAGTTTTATAACCTAACACATCAATCACAGACACTCTCCCCCTTTCTAAATTTCAAACTTCTAAATATATTTATGATAATAAACTAAACGTACAATGGTCATGTTGCCAAGTAATGAGATTATAGGTGAATTCACTATTTCCAGTTTTCCTTAATATTGTTAAGTTACTTCTTCTTTTTTTTTTTTTTTTTTTTTTTTTTGAGAGGTTTTCGCTCTAGGGCGTGTGCGCTTGCCAGACAGAGAGAGAGAGACATAGAGACAGAAAGCGAGAAATCACCCCCCAGGGGGGATGGCCACGCCACAATCCCTTCTCCTCCATTCTCCTCTCAGGATCTTGGGCACGCACGCACATGCACCCGGCGTGAGTTTTAAGCCACTGGGTCTGGCACGCGAACCACAGTGGACTACGAGGGAGTCCATCGACATAGTCATTGCGCTAACTGCTGGTTCCCAATATTGTCAAGTTACTTCTGTAATTGGTAAGGCAAACATTCCTTTAAATAAAATATACTAAATTTTCTTTGTAATTTATTTTTGTTTGTAAAGGCAATATAGATATATGCTTATTGTAGCAGATTTGGAAAATAAATAAACTGTGAACTTTTTCTTCAAAAATAACAGGTAATCTTTGGGGGCTATTTCTAGTCTCTTTCCCCCTCATTATACATATATTTTAATAGTTGTGAATATTTTTATATCTCATCCTCCTCCTACTTTATAATGTGAGTATTCCACATTGTTACTATAAATTATTTATTTATTTTTCTGAAGACTCAGAAAAGACCCTCCTGCCTCAGCCTCCCAGTTGGGACTACAGTCATGCACCACCACACCTAATCTTTAAGCATGGGTGGAGATTGAACCCAGGCGTCCCATTTGGTCCCTGCAGAGCACAGCATCTTAGTAGTGTGTACTGCCATAACTGGACCTTTATTGACAATTTTAATGTCTGTATAATAGTCCATCAAATGGATATACCTTACAAGTAGACATTTAGGTGACTTGTTTCTACTACAGCTTTTTTTAAAAGCTCATTTTTATTCATAGTGGAGAGTATATGCATATGCACACACATGAAAGAGAGAGAGGGAGGGAGGAGGTGGAAGCACTCTTGATAGGGTCCTGCTACACTGTTTCCCTAGCCCTCCACCTTGTCAGGATCTTGGACATACATGGGTGTGCCTAGTGTGTTTCAGGTCAACCAGGATGGAAACCTGAGTCTTTGAAGGCCATGTGGCTGAAATTTAGTATGCTAATGACTGTGCCATGGAGGGTAGGCCTCTATTAGATCTTAATAAATATTAAATTAAGCAATCAATAATAAGAATAAAAGTAGTAAAAGAAGAAAAGAGGAACTTCTCTGCATCTTTTCACAACTCCCTCATGTTTTATGTGGATCTCCTCTTGTCTCATTGAAATGTAATTAATTAATTGCTCAGCAGCACTTAAACATTCTGGTAGTGTCGTAGCACAGGCCTCTTAGTCCTGACCACACAAAGCTGTGGTATTCCTATGACAGAGTCCAGTGAGCCAGAGGTATTGTTGTATTATTTTCAGAACTTCTGGGCTTAACAACTGTTCCTGTTATACAGAAATACAAACACACTCACAAACATTAAATACCTGGATTCTCAATTACTTGTTTTCATTATTCAAAGAAATATCTCTCTTTCCTAACATGTCTAACAGAATGCTATAAATCCAAGGATCATGGAAAATTAGGAAGTTTGGAGTTTTATCTACATAGGATTTTTTTTTTTTTTGAGAGGTTTTTCGCTATAGGGCACGTGCGCTCGCCAGACAGACAGAGAGAGACATAGAGACAGAAAGCGAGAAATCACCCCCCAGGGGGGATGGTCACGCCGCAATTCCTTCTCCTCCATTCTCCTCTCGGGATCTTGGGCACGCACGCACACGTGCCCGGCGTGAGTTTTAAGCCACCGGGTCCGGGACACGAACCGCGGTCGACTATGTGGGAGTCCAGCGACATAGCCATTACGCTAACTGCTGGTTCCCAACATAGGATTTTTAATATGTGACATGTTTGCTTTATTTTTCCATCCTAAACACGGTAACATTACTAATTAGTTGCTTTTCTTTTCTTTCTTTTTTTTTTAAAGTCTATTTATGTGTTCCATTAGAATGAGGCAGAGAGAGAGACACACACAGACAGGCACCCTCAATACCTCACACCATGATCCACCCAACCTCACCTGGCCTAGATCATGGGCATGCATGCATGTGTATCCAGGGAGGTCCCAGGACATGAACTCAAGATTGTGTGGGTCCAGCTGCATCACTGCTGTGCCATCATTTACCCGTAATAACCCTTTCTGGAGGCAGTTTCAATCTCCTTCCCAGGTTAGCATTACCAGAGTCATGACAAATCCCTCCTAAATGGCTTAAGAAAACAAACTGGTCTACCATCAAGATTTCATTGAACTCCTATTTCACAGATAAGGAAACTGGCATATTTTAGATTCTGCAGGAGAAATCATGTACCTGCTTGGCTTGTTGAGCATCTATAAAGTTTCATTTTAAAATGATCCCATGTGATTGGAAATCATGTTACTCATTTAGAACACTTTATGGAAGATGCCACAGGTAAGAACAAGTCCTAATGGGCTATCTGGCAGCCATGGCAGGACCTCATGGGAATCAGTACCTTGGAGAGGGCATAACATATCATGAGCTGGTATTCAGCTTCACAGGTTCAGAATCTTAATTTTGTTCATTACACAGAACTAGCCTATAGGAGAATGAGTCTTACTGACGAAACTCACAATGTGTTGATACGCAAGCCAGAATTCCTATGTACTTAATTATGGTACCAAAAAAGGTTGTTAGAACAATTGTTTGTAATAATGCATAGTTTTAGGGGTCTTCCTTCTGGCAAGTACTCAGTGCAGGTACTTAAGTTAGAGACTGAAACATCTCTTGGTCAGCACAGAATGATAGCAACAAGAGTAGACATATCTAAGAAATGCTTTCTTCCTGTTAGCGTTGTTTCTCCTTCAAGAGCATTTGGTAAACATGAAGGGATCCTCACTAATATATACTTTTCACCGAGCTATTCTTGTCTAATGCCAACTAAGTTTCAGGTATTTCTATCAGAAATATTTTCATTACCTTAATAAATATATTCATTAATTTCTCTACTTTCAAGAGCAACATTCTTATAAGCTATTACATAGAGATGTCTGCTTCTGTTTTTAATGACTTCATTCTCTAAGAAGACCTTTTCCCAACATAATAAATTATATTTTTTCTTAGAGAGAGAGATTTTTGCGATCGGGCACATGCACTCACTGGAGAGACACAGAGAGCAAAAAAATCCCCCCCCCCCGGGAGGTTTCCACACCGCAGTCCCTTCTCATCTCAGAATCTTGGGCATGCACACACCTGTGCCTGGTGTGAATTTTAAGCTACCTGGTCCAGGAGTTGAACTGTAGTCACCTTACATGGGAGTCTAGCATCATAACCATTATACCATCTGCTGGTCCCACCAACTTAATAAATTTGAGGAGCTCCTTAATGACTTTAGGTGAATCTTGGTTCCCCACCTGATGTGCACAGATCACTTAACTGTAAGCATTTAAGTCTTTTTTTGAAAAGCAATGGTGAGGAGGTTGCATGAATTTACTAAAACAGTCAATGCCTTAACTGTAAATGTACTTGGAGAGCACAGAGTAGAGTGTTCTTTAAATTGAAAGTATTATATTCTCCTCCAGATGGAAAAAACCAGTCTTCTGATCATGAATGGCTGTGTTGTGCCTATGTGGTACTGTTAACTACATTTAAAATCAGTTTTCTTGATTTGTCTGAGGAGCTATTACAGACTAAAATACTAAAGAGCAACTGGATACTATACATTTGCTCAATATGTGTCATTTCCAAACATTTCCTAGAAGAGGGGGAACATTCTTCCTCTCTAACAAGGGTGAGAGAGAGGACATAGTTTTGGATAGCTGCATATGTTATAGTACATCTAGTTCTGTATTCAAATGACAGCCTTTATTCTTTTATGTTTTCAGACAATGAAAAGCAGCCAATAATGCTTTGCAGTCCTTTTCCTTGGATGACTTCTGGAACACAGATGTACACCTACAACTTTACTACATGAGGAAGTCCAGGATATGGGAACTCTTACTTAGCTACCAAATAGTCTCAAATCAGATCCAAAATTGAATAAGGAAATCAGTTAAACAGTGGTTATATAACGTTAGTCAGATGTCCTTCCTAATCAAGGCAGATTTTATATTTCCTAGGGACCCAACTTCATTAATAGTACATTTTTAGCAAGGCAGCATTTTTATTATAGCTATAGAAACCACAATTCATGAATAAAATAAATCAGACATGTATAGAACTCAAGATCTGTCAATGGAGTAGAGTATTTGAAATCTGGGTTATTCTGGAAAATCCAGGAAATATTGTTTCTGTATTAATGGTGCTACTTTGTACTGCTGTTGCAGCTATGCCTATCAGACCTGGTAGGTTTTGAGGAACTTGAAGTTAATAAGAGTGGTATTTATTTTTGTGTTTCCATTGCCCACTTTTGTTGTCAAAGTGTTATCCACTGTTAGCTTTTATTTAGCACTTCTATACTGACAGTGCACTATGTACTTTGCATGAATCAACTCATCATAATATCAAAACTTTATTGGAGCCAGCAGTTAGCGTAATGGCTATGTCGCTGAACTCCCATGTAGTCGACTGTGGTTCGAATCCCGGACCCAGTGGCTTAAACTCATGCTGGTCGTGTGTGCATGCATGCCCAAGATCCTGAGAGGAGAATGGAGGAGAAGGGATTATGGCATGGTCATCCCCCTTGGGGAGTGATTTCTTGCTTTCTATCTCTCTGTCTTTCTCTGTCTTTCTGGAGAGCACACGCACCCTGTAGCAAAAATCTCTCCAAATGAATAAAATAAATCAGACATGTATAGAACTCAAGATCTGTCAATGGAGTAGAGTATTTGAAATCTGGGTTATTCTGGAAAATCCAGGAAATATTGTTTCTGTATTAATGGTGCTACTTTGTACTGCTGTTGCAGCTATGCCTATCAGACCTGGTAGGTTTTGAGGAACTTGAAGTTAATAAGAGTGGTATTTATTTTTGTGTTTCCATTGCCCACTTTTGTTGTCAAAGTGTTATCCACTGTTAGCTTTTATTTAGCACTTCTATACTGACAGTGCACTATGTACTTTGCATGAATCAACTCATCATAATATCAAAACTTTATTGGAGCCAGCAGTTAGCGTAATGGCTATGTCGCTGAACTCCCATGTAGTCGACTGTGGTTCGAATCCCGGACCCAGTGGCTTAAACTCATGCTGGTCGTGTGTGCATGCATGCCCAAGATCCTGAGAGGAGAATGGAGGAGAAGGGATTATGGCATGGTCATCCCCCTTGGGGAGTGATTTCTTGCTTTCTATCTCTCTGTCTTTCTCTGTCTTTCTGGAGAGCACACGCACCCTGTAGCAAAAATCTCTCCAAAAACAAAAAACAAAAAACAAACAAACAAAACCTTTATCTTCATAAGATAATAAGGTTCACTTATCCCCAGTTTAAGAATGAAGCCTCACTGGTGCATATGCAGTAGGCATAAAGTAATTTAAAACTGTGAATGAATTGATGCTGAAATGATTGATGACCAAGATATCCATATAGAAATACTCTCCTTGCACCTACTAGAAAGAGAACTTAGATATTCAGATCGCTTCCCTTTTCTTTCTTTTTAATGGTAGATTAGGGAATGTGGGGATATTGATGCTCATTTTGATTACTTACTTGCTTACTAGTGGGTTACTTTCTGTGCGACATTTCTTTTGAAATCACTATTTGTCCATGTTCAGTGATACTTCAATGTTAAAAACCATCAACTTTTCTATATTAAATTGAGAACTATATTAAGAAATTGTTGTTTGGGATTAATGGTAGTGAAAAGAGAGAATCAAATAGTTGTGAAAATATTTTAGCTATTGTTATATATATTAAACATAACTTTTACTCATGAAGTTCTGGATTTATTTAGTGAAACACATATACCACAACTAAATTAAAATAAATTTTGGGATTGAACATCAAAATTTCATATGAAAGAGAAAGGAAAAAAAAGTTTAGAACATGGATAATTTTATGCTTTTTTTGAGTAGAAACTGTTTGATAGACTTGAGTATTTCATGAAGATAGATTTGCAAATAGTTTGTTTCATGGATATCATTGCCAATTGAAAATGTATTTTCCTGGGGAAAAAGAATGACAGATTTCAGGGACCAGCAGTTAGCGTAATGGTTATGTCGCTGGACTCCCATGTAGTCGACTGCGGTTCGAGTCCTGAACCCGGTGGCTTGAAATTCACGCCGGGTGCATGTGCGTGCGTGCCCAAAATCCCGAGAGGAGAGTGGAGGAGTAGGGATTGTGGCGTGGCCATCTCCCCTGGGGAGTGATTTCTCGCTTTATGTCTCTCTGTCTCTCTCTGTCTTTCTGGCGAGTGCACGTGCCCTATAGCAAAAACCTCTCCGAGAAAAAAAGAAAAAGAAAAAAAAGATTCCAGCACTGAATTGACTTTGGACAAATCAAGAGATACACAGGTGCTTAAAAGATGTCAAAAAAGAGCTAGAAGGTGGCATGATGGTTGAGGTGCTGGATTCCCACATGACTGACTGTGGTTTGAGTCCTGGACCTGGCAATCGGTTAAGTCAGGTGCATGTGCATGTGGCCTAGAATCCCAGGAGGAGAACGGAGAAGGGATTGTGACATGGCTGTCCCCTCCAGAGCATGATTTCTTACTTTCCCTGTCTCTGTGCCTCTCTGTCCCTCTATAGGAGTATAAACGCTCTATGGCTAAAACCTAAAAAAAAAAAAAAAAAAAAAGGAAAAAAATCTCAGCTACGATGCTGACATTGCAGTTAACTATGGGAGGTAAATCAGTCATTGACTGCCATGTTTCTGAAGAGGAGACACGATATAAGGAAAGACTTTGTTAATATGGGTCTGGGGAAATTATGTAGGAATGAAAACTGAGATGTGAGTGTGTTTAGTTACTAAGATAATAAATGGCTGTTTTAAGAACTCAGATTAAAAGATGATATTTATTTGATGATGAAACTAACAGATTACACAATAATTGAGAATAATCCTTTCTTTGGTTGAAAATGTATGGGGTTAAACTCTGGAAAGGGACAAGAAAGAATAACAACATATCCAAAAGGAAAATATTTACTTTTGGAATGTCTTAGAATATTACTATTTTTAGAATCATATTATGTAATGTCTTGGTTAGTGGGGTCTCTGGAAATAAACTGCTTAATTTTAATTCCTAGCTCTGCCACATAATAGTCCACAGAATGTGGGTAAATTACTCTACCTCTATATGCTAAAATTCTTATGTTTAAGATGGGGCTGGGGGCTAGCAAGTGGTGTAGTGATTAAGGCGCTGGACTCCTACATGGCCAGATGCAGTTTGAGTCCTGGATTTGGCAACTTGAAACTCATGCCGGGTGCATGTGTGTGCATGCCCAAAATTCCAGGAGGAGAATTGCGGCATGGACATTTCTCCTGGGGGATGATTTCTCGCTTTCCCTTTCATCATCTTGCTCTGTCTCTCTGGCAAGCACACATGCCCTGTGGCAAAAACCTTAAAAAAAAAAAAGAAGAAGATGGAGTTAATAATTGTAGTTCTGGAAAATAAGTGTGATAATGGATACAGATGCTTATTCAATAGAGTGGCCAGTGTACCATGGGGACTTGGCAAGGTTTTCCTTGTTTCTTTTTTCCCTCAGTTCCTACAAGCCATTCATCAGTAGATTCTGTTAGTTCTACCTCTGAAATCTTTGAGTTCATGCACTTTTCTCTATCTCCACTGCTATCTCTCTACAGTCATAAAGAGATAATATAGAGTCAGGTGACAGAGTCATAGCTGCTGGTTGCATCTTTTAAGACTTTATTCTATTTTATGCAAAATAAAACGCAAATTCCTCCTGTGTCCTTCACAACCCAAGGTAATCTCACTCCTACCCACATTCCTAACTATTGCACATCACTGTGCTTTGACTATCTGGGTTCCTTTCTATTCTAAAATAAGTCAAACTTGTCTGTCTCTCAGGGCTTCTGCATTTGCTGCTTCCTCCACCAGAAATGCTTTACCCCTATCACTTTTCATTGCTGGGTTCAGGTCTTGGTTCAAATGTCACACTCACAGAATGGTTTTCTTAGACTACTCCCACCTGGGATTGTCTCCCTTATATGTTGTCACTCTCTGTCACATTTTCTTTGTAATTGTTTCATAGGTTGTATTTCAATCTAACTTACCTCCTGCATTTGTTTATTCAGTTGTTTTATTGTTTCTCCTATGTTAGAATATAAACCCCAGGCCCTGCTGCAGTGCTGCAAGAAGTAGGGTGCTATTTCATGATGCTGGAGCTGTGCGGGAGGCCTGGGTTCAGATCCTGGGTGCACACTGGGCATGCTGGATCGTGCCTGTGATCCTGGCTGGCTGGGAGTCCAGGACAGGAGGATTGTGGTGTGGTGAGAACTTCTCTGTCTCTGTCTCTTACTCTTTATTTTATTTTGAAAAGTACTCTATGAAAATATCACTACTGAGTGATCTTGGTGACAATAACTATGATTTTTTTTGTGCCTATTCAAAAGGTGGTCCTCTTGACAGAACAACCTCCATGTGTTGGGCCGTATAAACCTAGTCATTCACATTCCTGGAGATTAATTGGAATTCCAAGGAGCTTTCTGCTTCTGCATTATTGAGAAGGATGGCACATTTGGCTATTTCTTTAAATCATAGCCTAAGTTTAGGGAATTTTTTTCTGATTTCCTTTCACATTCCTTTTATGTTTTTCAGGTTCAAGATTCTTCTCTTTTATGTTTTGTTCTCCTCTATATTGCTCATTTCGATATTGCTACCAAAAGCCTTAGAAATTTTGATCGACAGTTTTTAAAATTAAGAAACCAATTCAGAGAGGGCTTTGTTCTTACTTAACTGTAATCAAAAAATAGTCAATACACATGCTGCCTCAAGAAACAAACTCAGAATAGCCATAGTGAAAATAAAGATGAGGCCAAATGACATCAGGGGAGGGGAAGGAGTTCATGGTGTTAAGCTAAGTAAGAAGAGAAACTAACAACAGATGTTTAAAAGGAAAGTAAAGCTACTCTAGAGTGGTCTTTGTGATTGTTCTTACTATTCTTCAGGGCTCCACAGTTCCATGCTCATTGCTTCGAAGGAAATGTTCTCAGGGCTGCTGTTGAAATGATTTAATAGCTAGTACTGGCTAAGTATGGATCAATCAAAATGAACCAGAGTGGATGCTGGATTTAAAGCTGCAGCTAAGTACTGGACTGAGTTTAGTTACTGGATGATTGGAAGATTCCAAAGATCCAGGGAGAACAGTTGGGATGATAGAGCCATAGGAGAGAGGGTGGGGAGCTCAGTGCAGCAGTAACTTACCAGGATGTATTTCAAAAGTTTGAGAAACAGTATGACTGTACTGGTATGTCAGATGGATTTCAGTTCTACAAATTCTACTACAGTCTGAAACTGTATCTATCATGGTGTCTGAGAACTCAGCAGCAGTTTGCCCTCCAGCTAAGATCGGCAATGAAAGCTGTCCTCTGTGTTTCATGACAATATTCTTTGTCCTATTAAGCTGGACACAGGGCCAACCAGGTGGCATAGTAGTTAAGGCAGCTGGATCCCACATGGCTGACTGCAGTTTCAGTCTCAAATCCAGCGGCCTGGAAAACATGCTGAGTGCATGTGCCAGGTGTGTGGCATACAGTTCACAGTTCCTACGGGAGAATGGAGGAGAAGGGATTGCAGCATGGTCATCTCCCCAGGGAGGGTGAGGATGCTTTCTCACTTCTCTCTCTCTTCTCTTTCTCTGGTGAATGCCTATGTTATGTAGCAAATTAAAAAACAAACAAACAAAACCTCAAAAATGTGGATACAAACTTTTGGGAGCAGTAGAGCTGAAAGAGTTACTACTATAGAAGGAGAGGCTAGTGAAAAGGGGAGAGCACTGGCTATCAATCACTCATCCCAGCAGAGATTTCAACAGAAATTTAATAAGTCAGTCTCTGTAGCAATTGCAGAACTCTTAGGCACAGTTCAGACTAAATCAGGGTATAGGTGGCGGCCAGCTGCATTTGATGAATGACACAAAATGGCTGAGTGTTCTACAAAAAGAAACCTTCAGTACTGTGAACATGTACAGATGGTGTCATGAGCCCTTCATATGGATGAAGCCTAATGGATCAAAAGCAGAGCCTGATGTGGAAAAAAATGGATTCACTGAGTGAAAACTCAGGGATGGACTTACTTCTTTACACAAGGGATTCAACAGTCTTTCTCTTCTTCAAGATCTGACACCACTCCATGTTACTTAACTTTAACTGGAAAACACTAAGTGTTCTTGGACTTTCTTGCCTAATGGATTTGATACACAGGTATTTTCTTAGTTTAAATTTTCCAAGGTGGGTAATTGCTCTAGAGATTAACATTATAACAGAAGATTAAAGAGATTGGTTGGTAAATCCTAAACGCTTGTAATACTTGGCAAAATTCCATGTGCTTGGTGATCTCTACTGGTATCTCACTGCCAGTGGCTAGGTCTGATTGGGCAGATGAATGTGAGCATTTAACCTAAAAAGCAGTTAGCAGGATTTGTAGGTGAATTTGATTCACAAAGTAGATGATAAATAATACACACAATGATCACCAAAGTGGACAAAACCCTGGAAGATTTGATAAATATTGTTTATGCTGTTAGAAAAGTGAATGCTCCTGGGACCAGCAAATGGTGTAAAGGTTACATCACTGGATGCCCATGTAGTCGACTGTGGTTCAAGTCCCAGACCCAGTAGATTAAAACTCATGCTGGGTGTGTGTGCTTGCATGCCCAAGATCCCGAGAGGAGAATGAAGGAGAAGGAATTGCAGTGTGGCCATCCCTCTGGGAGGTGATTTTTCACTTTCTGTCTCTTTCCATCTCTCTGGCGAGCACAAGTGCCCTATAGCAAAAATCTCTCTCTAAAAAAAAAGAAAAATGAATGTCCTTAGACATGTGTTCAGCCTATAGTTCTTAGATACTCTGTTTTACTATTGAAGATCAGATTACAGAAGATAATTAAAGAGTTGTAGTTATCTGCTCTTTTTTTTCTTTTTTTCTTTTTGCTATAGGGTGCTTGCGTTCGCCAGAGAGACAGAGAGAGACAGAAAGTGGAAAATCACCCTCGCCCCCTGGAATAGCCACACTGCAATCCCCTCTCCATTCTCCTCCCAGGATTCTGGGCTTGCACACACACGTGCCCAGTATAAGTGTCAAGCCACCGGGTCCGGGACTCAAACTGCAGTCAACTATGTGGGAGTCCAGTGATGTAAGTAACCATTATATCATCTGCTGGCCCCACCATCTAATCATTTTAAGAAACAGAGTACACTAACTCGTACCTGGCTTAGTTCCTCTGGAGTTAGTGTAGGACTCGTTGAAATACTTGATAACAGTAGATGAATCAGCCAGGGAACCAAATACAGGCAAAAGAATAATGATGCCAGATTGTAATACAAATTTTCTTAATAGTTGTCCATATAGTAGATTTGATAGGATTTGTTGAAAACAAACCAAGCTAAACAATCCATTGAAGTGCTCTCTTTTGTCTCTACCCAGAAACAGCAATTTAGCTTTTGGGAGACATGGTAAAAGAGTAGCTTGGACTCGTGCCCAGGGCTCTCCAAGATAATGTAAAAGAGGAGTGTATGTCTTGGACCAGAGCCATTTCCCCAGTAGATGCAAGCAAGGCAGTGAATGGGAGGAGGATCTTCCCTTCCTGTTGATATAATGAAAACCCTCTTCATATATGTTTTAGCAATCCCTGATCCTCAGGGGTTAAATGAATTCTGGACTCTTTACCTTGATTAAAGTTTAATTAAACTGCACTGGGGCACATACCTTATGTGGCTTCCTAGATTCCTTGATTCCTAGATTTTTCTCTTGGTTGCTGCTTCACCCTCACTTGGTTGCCCCTTTACTTTTGGACTTGGATGAAACACTGCTCTCCAGGTGTGAGGTCTGGGGGCTTGTGGAACTTCTGCGAAGGTGGATAGTGCAGTCAAAAGTGAGTGGGTGATTGTTTTAGTTAGGTTTTATAAATTACAACAAAGTTACTTACATATGCTGCATGCAGCACAAAAGTGTGGAGGCAAATGAACAATTTGAAAAGACCATTTTATCTCAACCTCCTTAGTTTTCCCAACACTTTCCACATAACTGTTTTATAGTACATACACCGTGATGTTTATCCATGTGAATTCCTACTATTCCTGGGTGTCCTGGAGGGCGACGCCTGGCAAGTCCAAGCTGCTCTTTTACCATGTCTCTCAAGAGCTAAATTTCAGTGGGAAATGGGAGATGAGAGGGCGCTGGGCAGGTGGCATGGTGGTTGGGGGACTAGACTCCCACATGGTTGACCACCATTCGCATCTCACTAACAGTTTTCCTTCTCACTTTCTCTTTCTCCCTCTTTGCCACCTTCTCTCTCTTTCTCTCTCTCTGGTGAGCACACATGCCCTATAGTACATTTTTAAAATTTTAAAAATGTCCATTTTATCTTCCATAGACTTCTCCAAGGTGCAATTCCTCCTTGCACCTCTTCCTGAAAAGCCCCATGTATCATGTGCCCATGATCTGCTAGATCTCTTCTTGGCTTTTATGCGCGATGGGGCTGGCAGAGGGCAGTAACAACGTGTATCACATCACATTGCATTGTTCCTTCACTCATTCTTTTTCTCCCTTCTCTCACTGCCCTAGGCTTACACCTCCCAAAGAATCAGTATACCTCAAATCCTCTTCTTAGCGTCTGCTTTCTAGGGTGCCTGGGTTTTGGATACCAGACTAGTTATTATATATTCAACCAGCTCACTAGCAGATTGGCCTTATCAATATGTGATATTATCTTTCCTCAAAACTAATTTAAGTCTTTTTTGTATAAATAGTTTAAATTTGTGCAGTAACAGTCAATACTAGCTCTTTCAACCAGAATTTGAGAGAATGAAGCCCTAACACCCTAAGAGATCTATAGCATGTGATTAGTAAACTTCTCTTCTATGTACAGTGAACCGTCCCTGAGGGAAGTGAGGAAACAATTACTCAAACTATTTTCTGTAGTTAATTCTGTTGAGAAAACCAGGTTGTGAAGGGTTGGTCTAGGTATTTTTCTGAGAGTTTTCAACTCTAGTCCTTGTTTGTCTTAAGTGACAAAGTGAACTGCTTATTTACCTAATTAATATTTGAATATCTATTAAGAGCTAGGTCCCAGGGAAGCAAAGACAACTTAGGCTTGCTCTCCATTTTCCTAGTCTAGTAGGAATTAACGTAGACAAATACCACGGTATATATACTATAAAACAGTTATGTGGAAAGCCTCAGGAAAACTAAGGAGGCCGAGATTATGTTGTCTTTTCAGATTGTTCATTTGCCTCACTTTTGTGCCACACACAGCATAGGTAAGTAACTTTGTTGTAATTTATAAAATCTAACTAAAAGAATCACCAATAAGAAAACTGTGATGAAATATTAAAAAATAACAATTATTTAATTTTATTTATTATCATTATTATTATTTTTAAAAATGTACTATAGGGCATGTGTGCTCACCAGAGAGAGAGAAAAAGAGAGAAGGTGGCAAAGAGGGAGAAAGACAAAGTGAGAAGGAAAACTGTTAGTGAGATGTGAATGGTGGTCAACCACGTGGAAGTCTAGTTCCCCCAACCACCATGCCACCTGCTGGCCCCAGATGAAATGTTTTTGACCACTGATGTTACAATTTTTCTGGGTTATTAAAAAACAACAACAACAACTTAGTTCTCCATATATTACTTTCCTGATGCTTCAAATTGAAAGAAATGTAGACTATCAAAAGTTCTCTATATTTGTATATGGTTATAACCAAATAATACATGATTATCTACATGAAATGTGTTTTCAAAATATTCCTGACTGTGCATACCAGGCACTGGAAGATAAGTTTAGTGCCAGAATCTAAATAGTATCTGTCATTTGTATCTTTTTTCAGAGAAACAGGTCTTCAGATATTTACACTGATTACGGGCCCATTTAAACTCCACTGGCATATTTGCACCTGTGAAAATCAGGGGTAATAAATCTGGCCCCACTAGGTTCATATCTTTGGATCACCCTGAGCATGCTGGGTGTACATGCCTGTGCCCGTGATCTGAGACTGGGGGTGAATTGTAGCAAGAGGACTCTCTCACTCCCTCAGAGGAAATAAGGAAACTTAAAAAAAGAAACCTTGAATACATTTAAAATGATATAAAAAACTCTAACCGAGTCCCTTGAGGAGACATGGTTTGTGAAGATGGGCTTGAACTATGTCACCTTACATGTGATATTTAAGAAAAAGTGGACTCATTTCTGCTATATGATTTTTCAGATAACAGAGATTATACATCTCTGAGATTTACAAATTAAAATTGTATTGTAAAGATAATGAGGATGAATTGTTTTTGTCTCAAATATGGTGAAAATTTTTAAAAATTAAGAGAAGAAAACGGAGACAGATTTTTGCATTTAAACAAATTTCATTCTTGGCTCTTAAAATTAAAAAATTAAGATTTTATCATAAGCATTATTGAAAATGTGCCAGAAACCCTGTTTTTTTAATTTCTTTTTTATTTTAATTTTTAATTAATTAATGTATTTTACATTCATTCACTGAGCATAGTCACAGCATACAAAATATGATTTCCCATCCAGAATATACTGCATAGTGGCTTAATCATACATGTTATCATCAGTAATTTTCCATTTCTAGTTTTATATGTATGTATACATATATATATATATATTTCCGCCTATTTCTCACCCTCTGCCATTTCCCACCCTCCTTTCACATTATCTCTGGTGTCTACAGTTGCTTCTATTCTTTCTTATTCTTCCCAAATTTTATTGATTCAGAAAATATCTGAAATGATCTAACTACTTTCAATAGCAAGATCAACTGATATATACATATCTGTGAATACATGTCTGACTTTAGGCATGAAACTCTGAGTAGAATTAATATACTATAAGGTAGCACCTAGCTGATGCTATATAGCTTACTGTGTCTATTAAATAGGTATTTTTAAATATATTTTTTAATTTCAAGAAAAGCAGTTTTAACTTTAATAAATAAAAATCAAAGAAATGCTAAGAGAGCTTTGTTAAAATCTTCAAGCCAGGAAACAGGTTAGGATTCTGTACAAATAGTAGGTACACAAACCTATTGGCAGCTCAAAACAAAACTCAAATATGGAAAAAAATCTAAAAGAAAATCAGTAATGATTTAGTCAAAAGTCGTAAGAGTCTATTTCACTAATTCAGTCTCATGTACTTAACCTACCTTCTATTGTGGTCTGATCATACCGATTAAATTCTGGATATAATACTCAACTCCAGACTTGTTCCTACCATTAAGTTGTCCATTTTCTTAATTGTTTTTGAACTCTTTTTCTTTTGGAGACGTATTTGCTATAGGGCATGTGAACTGGCCAGAAAGACAAGAGAGAGAGAGACAGAAAGCAAGGGGATGGCCATGCCACAGTCCCTTCTCCTCCATTCTCCTCTCGGAATCTTGGGTATGAAACGCACACGCACCCACACCCGCTGTGAATTTAAGCTACCCTGTCTGGGACTTGAACCATGGTCAACTACATGGGAGTCCGGCAACATAGCCATTACACCAACTGCTGGTCCCTTGAACTCTTATTTCTGTGTGTCTGCATTTAACTCTCCTGATATAGCACTCCCTTCACAACTTCTTGGAGACCTGGTCTGGTGTTGGTAAATTCTTTCAGGTTTTATTTATCTGAGAATGTCCTTGACTTTTTTTTTTTTTTTCCCCCATATGAAGGATAATCTTGCCAGGTATAGTATTCTTGGTTGAAATTGCTTTTCCCTTAACACTTTGAATATATTTTCCCATACTTTCCTAGCTTGCATTGTTTCTGATGAGAGGTCTACTGTGAACCTGATAGAATATATTCTTGGTAGGTAACTTGATGTTTTTCTCTCGCCAATCTTAGTATCTTGTCTTTGTCTGTGGTTTTGGTCAATCTTGCTATAATGTGTCTTGAAGAAGATCCTCTTGGGTTGATTCTATTTGGGGTCCTTTGTATTTCTTGGGTCTGGATCTTTGAATGGCTTCTAGGTTTGGAAAGTTTTCTTCTAGGATTTCATGGAATAAATGATCAATGCCCTTATGAGTCTCTTCACCTCGTCACCTTCTGGGATACTAATTATCAATTATCTGGATATTTGGACATTTGATACTATCTAGTTTTTCTTGTATATTATTCTAATTTTTGGGGGGCACATTTTCAGTCTTTGTGGTGGATTTTTCTAGGCCAGTGATTCTATCTTCTACATCTGAGATTAGATTTTCTGTGTGATCTAGTCTGCTTTTAATACTTTCAAGGCAGGTTTTGACTTTCGGTATTATAGCCTTCATCTCTAACAGGTCCATTTGATTCATTTTTATAGTGTGTATTTCCTCTTTTAGATATTGCAAGAATTTCCTCACCTCCTGGAACTCATCAGCTCCTTTTTCCTGCCTCTTCTGCAGTTCAGTGTCTCTCTTCTCTTCCATCTCTGTTAGCTTTGTCACGATGAATATTCTAAATTCTTTATTTGACATTTCTGTGAGTTTCATTGTGCTGTCTGAGGATGAAGAGGAGTTATTCTTTTCCCTTGAAGGAGAGTATTTTCTTGCTTTCTTATATTTCTTGTGACCCTGCAGTGATTTCTAGTCATCTATTGGATGATGGATTTCTTCCTAATTCTTGAAGTTCAATCTGAGCGTTCAGAGGCATGCAGGAGGAGGTGATCTGCAATCTTTGTTCCATTCCATTTTTCACTCTTTTTGCATCAGATTCAGTGGCAATTGAAGAATATTCTAACCCTAATAAAATTCAGATGTTCGGATACTGTTCCTTTGACCTCTCTAGACACTTAGTGCATGGAGGCTGAGCAGCCAAGGAACGAAGATAAAGGAAAAAAGAAAAGCATTTGAGAAGAGGAAAGAAGAAGAAAAAAAGTTAGTTAAAAGAAGAAAGAAAAATGACAATAAAACATGTTATTTTAATTTAAAAAAGCAAAAAATGAAAACTGCACAGCACATGTGTGCCACATGAAATCAATATTTCACAGTTCAAGTTCAGTAGCCATCTCAGATGGGCCTGGGTTTGTATCTTTCCCACTAGAAATGAATCTGGAGGGAGAAGTCAGCAGAATATCTTCATTTTTAGTCCCTGAAAACAATATTTCATAGCTCAAGTTCAACCAGAAAGCCCTATTTTTTAAATTCCCAGAAGAAATATTAGACATCACAACTCTTTAGTTATGGCAAAGTAGTTCATATTTCTAGACATCCCTGGAACTTCTCTTCTTATTTTCCATTGTGCCCATTGTTTATTTTCATCTCTATCAACCAATACAAACCTTCATTCTGGACCAAATAATCCTGACCAAATTCTCATTGGCCACACAAATGATTTTTAAAAAAATTTTTAAATTTATTTATTTTTTTAAAGATTCTTTTTTTTTTTGCCATGGGGTGTGTATGCTCAAGGAGAGACACAGACAGAGATAAAGAGAGAGGGAAAGTGAGAAATCATCCCTAAGGGGAGAAGGTCATGCCATAATCTCTTCCCTTCCACTCTCCTCTCAGGATTTTGAACACTAGCACACAAATGTTAGGTGTGTTTTTGAAGCTACCAGGTCCGTGGAATTGGCCATGTTGGATCTAGCGCCTTTAACACCATGTTACCTGCTGGCCCTACACATCTTTTTAATAGTCACTCTTTTCTCCTGGGTGAATTTAGGAGAAGATTAGTTTTTCATTTCTAGAAATGATTCTAGGAGAGATATAAACAAAGGAACATTATTTCAATGGTGATTCTTTGTAATTTCAGAATTGTCACCCAAATAGATGCTGATTTACTTAGCTGTGATTTATTGGAGAAAAGTGAGTTCACAGTCTCCTTCCTCCAACAATGCATTCGTACCTATACATCCCTCATCAAATTTGGACACAGCCCCTTATACTGACAGGAATGTGAGGACCGTATACCAACTATTTTTGTTTGACTGTTCTCAGTAGCAACTTATCCTTCTAAAACTTTTTAGCAAGCAGTCTAGGAGAGGCTTTTCTAGAGCATTAGCTGGGCAAAAAGTCCTAGTTTTTTCTGTGTGGCATCAAAGCTTCTGTTCTTTGGGCTGCATAGTTTGCCTCTCTCGTTAGCCTTGCCCTTGAATCAATGGAGAGTTCATAGACTGAAATGTTCAGGACTCTTTTGGTAAAGAGCCAGGGATAGCTGTGCCTGCAGAGAAAAACAAATGTCCAGCCAGAATGTGTAAACAAGGATCAACGGACTGATGCCTGGTACAAAATGATGTCTGGCATCGTAGTTTGGGTGGAGATTTGTGCAAAAGAGCAGAATGATTTTGCTTTTATTACCAGTCTTTTCCATTGAGCTCTTTAGAGTAGTATCATTCATTTGGAATTCAGGTCTGAGATGAGGTTAGGCCACCTTTTGCCAAGTAATTTTTTCCCCCTTAAGTAGCTTTATCTTCCTTTATTTATTCCTGTTTGAATAGCTTTGTCTTCCTTGTTTACTTCTGTTTGAGACTATTAGAAAACCATGTTTTGTTCAGGAAACAATCATGGTCCTACCTAGATCTCCTTAACATAAGGACACTTAAAAAAATTCCAATACATTTAAAATGATATAAACAGCTCTAATGACTCTCTTTAGGAGACATGGTTTATGAAGATGGGCTTGAACTGTCACCTTACATGTTATGTTTAAGAAAAAGTGAACTCATTCCTGCCATATGATTTTTCAGATAACAGAGATTACACATCTCTGAGATTTACAAATTAAAATTGTATTGCAAAGATAATGATGAATTGTTTTTGTTTCAAATATGAAAATTTTTCAAAATTAAGAGAAGAAAATGGAGACAGATCTTTGCGTTTGAACAGAATTTCACTCTTGGCTCTTAAAATGAAAAAATCAGTCATCACCATCAGATGATTGAAGCCATGGAACACTTAATGGTACTTATGAAAAGTTGAGGACAAATGGGTAGGCACAGGAGATGTAAGTACTTGGGAGCAAACTTGTGACTATGAAATATTGACTTACTTATGTTCAATCGTAATATCCAGCACCTTTTAAAAAATAATTATTTATTTCATTTCATTCATTCATTCATTTATTTTACTTTGACCAGAGAGAGACACAGAGAGAGTGAGAGAGGGAAAGTGAGAAAGCAAGCCGCCAGGTCCAGGACCTAAACTGTGGTTGGCCATGTGGGAGTGTCCAGCGCCTTAACCACCACGCCACCTGCTGGTCCCTCCAGTGCCTTTTAATTACCATAATACTATCCAATAGGTACTGTCATAATTTACTTATTTCTTCTGAGAGAGAAAGGTACTCCCAAGCAGGTCCCTATGCTGTGACCTACCCCCCAGTGTCGACCAGCCTGGATCATAGGCATGCGTGGCCATCCAACATGTAGAGGGAGGCCCTTGGACATGAACCTGGACTTTCCCTTGTGGATCCACTTGTGTTACCACTGTGTTACCACCATCTGGCCCATATTTTTTTTTTTTTTTTTTTTTTTTTTGCTATAGCGTGCTTGTACTTGCCAGAAAGACGGAGAGAGATGGAGAGACAGAAAGTGAGAAATCACCCCCCCTGGGGGGATGGCCACACCGCAATCCCTTCTCCTCCATTCTCTTCTTGGGATCTTGGGCATGCACGTACATGCACCTGGCATGAGTTTAAACCACCAGGTCCGGAACTCGAACCGTGGTTGGCTACATGGGAGTTTAGTGACATAGTCATTACGCTAACTGCTGGTCCTTGACCCATAATTTCTTAAAAACTGTTGAGCCTTTACTATGTGCCAAGCACTCTTCCTGTGCCTAAGATCTATTTACTCCTTTAACCTTGATAACTCTATGAAGTAGATCATATTATTAACCCTAGTAAAGAGCATAACGTTTATGATGGCAAAGACTTTGTTTCACTTAGAGCACCCAGTTAGTACCACTTACTGTACTGTAGCTGGACAGTAAGTAAATGACTCTTTTATACAGTTGTGGAAACTAGGAGATTAGTGTGTTAGTCTAGCCCAGAGCTTCTCAACCTCAACACTGAGAACATTAGTTCTTAAAAACTAAGAACTAAGGCTTAAGTAGAGCAGTCATGGTGGCAGGGATGGATGCTATGCTTGAGTGAAGCAGTGAGGACTCGCACATACCATAGCAGATGTACACTGAGTCAGCATATGTTTAGTTGCTAGAAACAGATACTGTCACTTGACAAGACAGACCAGTCTCTTGATGGCAGGTCGACTCTTCTTACCCTGAAGGGCAGTGGTTTATTTTTATACTTATTCCAAGAATGAGTTTGCCTTCTCTATCTTTAGCTGGCTTAATTTAGGCTTCAGCAAGCACATTTTCTTGAGATTTGTTTGAGATACTTGAAGTAGCATAAAACTGAGAATGGTTAGGGACCATGGAGAATCTCTACCTTTTGACTTGCATGTAGACCTCCAGGATCTGATGCTTTCCCATGGGAATACAATTACCTGTTTAATCTTTTGCATCATGGGCAGTAAATGATCACTAAATTACCAACCAAACTCTGGGACTAGATAGCATAGTGTGATGTGGGATGTATGGTAAGTACATCAAGTTGTGGAAACTGCTAATTCATCCACTAATTACCTTTGGCCTTGGTAATGTCTTGATCTTACATCCCTATATCAAAAATTCTTGAGAACTTACAGAAGATCCAGAATAGTGCAATGGAAATGATTAAAAATAGTATATAAAAATAAAAGTTAAAGTTATAGCTATATTTAGCATGTAGATCTTGACATAAAGAAACTAATTATAGCTAGTTGAAAGAGGAAGAGGCTCTAAATAACTTCAGAATTACAGGTTGGGCTGTGCTGGATGAAAGTGATCCACTTATAAATTATAAAAAGAACCATAGGTATTGGTGGTGGTGATTGTTACTAACTAAAGGTGAAAATAGAGAAGGAAGGGCAAATTTCAAAGAAAGAGTTCTTTCAAAGTTTAGAGGTGTCTCAATACATATTTGCAGGAGGGACCAGGGAAATATGAAAAGGGCAGGTTGCACTGGGAAGTGCAGGATTGGAGAAACAAGGAAAAAGCAGAATCTGAGTTTGAAGCCAATCTCTTGGGACTCTTCCAGTTCATATTCAACTTTTTGTTTTAAGGTCTGAATGGGAGTCCTTATCTTCGGATTTATGTGTCTGGACATGTAAGGCATGTGAAATGACAAAAGATGGTGTTTCTGGGTGGTGGAGAAGCTATATAACAAAGTTCGCTTAAAACACCAGAAGGACAGAGTTAGGAAAGACACTGGATAGCTGAACATGTGGAGGCTCCTGGAGGGTGATGCACCCAGAAAAGGCATAGGGTAGAATCTTTAAATTACATAATAAAATAAATACTTCAGTATTTGGCATATAGCAGGTGAATAAAAATGTAAATTTATTCATTTTTAAGAGTATATTATGTCTTCAATGAGAGAATGAGAGAATGACAGAGATATAAGCACCCCCGGCAGGGTCTTCACACTATGATCTGCCCCAGTCTCAGCTGGTCCAGATCATGAGCATGCGTGTCAATGCTGGCATGCATGGGGAGGTCCCAGGACATGAACCAAGGACCTTTTCCATATGAGCAGTTGTATTAACCCTGTGCCATGCCCTGACCCCAAGTGTAAACTTAGAAATGGGTAACTCTCAGGATTGCTAATCAAGTGTCCTTGACTTAAGTCACAACGAAAACTTCTTTTTTTTTTTTTTTTTTTTGATTTGCTACAGGGCACATGTGCTCGCCAGAAAGGCAGAGAGAGAGAGACGGAGAGACAGAAAGTGAGAAATCACCCCCTCCCGGGGGGCGGGGATGGCCATGCCACAATCCCTTCTCCTCCAGTCTCTGCTCGGGATCTTGGGCACACACGGACACATGCCTGGTGTCAGTTTAAGCCATAGGGTCCAGGACTCGAACTGTGGTCGACTACATGGGAGTCCAGCGACATAGCCTTTACACCAACTGCTGGTCCCTGTAATGAAAACATTTTTAGGAGCATAGAAATATGAGTTTGTGGTGAAATGAATACTGAACTTGAGCTGTGAAATATTGCTTTCATTGACTAAAAATGAGAGTTTTCTGCTGAGACTTTTCCCTCCAGATTCATTTCTAGTGTGTAGGGCTACTTCTGTCTCCTTCTCTCAATCTCTCTGTCTCTGTCTCTCTGTGTCTTTTATTTATTTAAGTATTTTTAATTTATTAATTTTTTTAAAGTAAAGTATTCTCTGGGCTCTCAAGCCTCTCCTTTATTGTGCTAGTCTGTGCCTTTCTCCATCCCATTTAGGAAAAGCACAAACCCAGGCCCATCCTGGGATGGACACTGAAGTTGAGCTGTGAAATGCTGTTTTTGTGTGACATGCATGCACACAGCGCAGTTTTCATGTTTTGCTTTTTAAAATTAAAATCTAAAGTTTTGTATTATCTTTTTTTTTTATTCTAATTTTCTTCTTTCCTCTTCCCTAATTCTTTTTCTTTTTTCTTTATTCCTTGGTTGCTCAGCCTCTATGCACTAAGTGTCTAAACAGGTCCAAGTGAATAGGATCTAAACATCTGAATATGATTAGGGTCAGAATATTCCTCAATTGCCACTGAATCTGATGCACAAAGAGTGAAAATGGAATGGAAGAAAGATTGCAGATCACCTCCTCCTGCACACCTCTCAACACTCAGATTGAACTTCAGGAATTAGGAAGAAATGACTAGAAATCACTGCAGGGTCACAAGAAATATGGGAAAGCAAGAAAATACCTCTCCTCCAAGGGAAAAGAATAACTCCTCTTCATCCTCAGACAGTACAGTGAAACTCACAGAAATGTCAAATAAAGAATTTAGAATATTCATCATGACAAAGCTAACAGATGAAAGAGAAAAGAGACACTGAACTGCAGAAGAGGCAGGAGAAAGGAGCTGTCAAGTTCCAGGAGGTGAGGAAATTCTTGCAATACCTAAAAGAGGAAATACACACTATAAAAATGAATCAAATGGATCTGTTAGAGATGAAGGCTATAATACAGGAAGTCAAAACCTGCCTTGAAAGTATTAAAAGCAGACTAGATCATACAGAAAATCTAATCTCAGATGTAGAAGATAGAATCACTGGCCTAGAAATATCCACCACGAAGATTGAAAATTTGCCCAAAAATGAGAATAATATATGGGAAATATAAATCATCAAATGTCCAAACATCCAGATAATTGCTATCCCAGAAGGTGAAGAGACTCATAAAGGCATTGATAATTTACTCCATGAAATCCTGGAAGAAAACTTTCCAAACCTAGAGAGGCATTCAGAGATCCAGACCCACGAAATACAAAGGACCCTAAATAGAATCAACCCAAGAAGATCTTCTTCAAGACACATTATAGCCAGATTGACCAAAACCACAGACAAAGCAAGATAAAATATTGGCAAGAGAGAAACATCATGTTACCTACCAAGGATATCCTATCAGGTTAGCAGTGGACCTCTCATCAGAAACAATGTGAGACAGGAAAGGATGGGAAAATATATTCAAAGTGTTAAGTGAAAAGCAATTTCAACCAAGAATACTGTACCCGACAAGATGATCCTTCATGTGGGAAGAAAAGACAAGGACGTTCTCAGATAAACAGAACCTGAAAGAACTTACCAACACCAGACCAGCGCTCCAAGAAGTTGTGAAGGGAGTACAATACCAGGAGAATTAAATACAAACACACAGAAATAAAAGGTCAAAAACTAAGAAAATGGACAACTTAATCATAGGGATGTCTGGAGTTGAATATTATATCTCAGAATTTAATCTCAGAATTCAATTGGGAAGATCGGACCACAACAGAAGATAAAGTACATGAGACTGAATTGGTGAAATAGAATTTTATGACTTTTGACTAAAACATTGCTGATTTTCTTCTAGGCTTTGTTTTCCAGTTTTAAGGATTTTTGTTCTGTCTTGAGCTGCTGATAGGTTCATGTACCTACTATTTGTACAGAATCCTAACCAGTTCCCTGGCTTGAAGTTTTAAGCCAAGTTCCTTAGTATTTCTTTGATTTGTTAATGCTAAAACTGCTTTTCTTGAAATTAAAAATATATTAAAAATACCTATTTAATGAACTCAGCAAGCTATGTAGTATCAGCTAGGTGCTAGTTTATAGTATATTCACTCTACTCAAAGTGTCATGCCTGAAGTCAGACATGTATTCACAGATATGTATATATCAGCTGAACTTGAAGTAGTTAGATTATTTAAGAAATTTTGTGAATCAATAAAATGTGTGTGTGTGTGTGTGTGGGAAAGGAATGGAAAACATATATATGAAACTAGAAATGGAAAATTATCTATGATAACATGTATAATTAAGCCACTGTGCAGTATATTCTGGATGAGAAATCACATTTCGTATGCTGTGATGATACTCAGTGAATGAATGTAGATTCATTAATTAATTCAGAATAATAATAAAAAGAAATCAGTTTGTTCAGGGAGAATGCATAGTAAGTATATGTTAAATAACATTATAGGAAATATTTTCTAGGCAATCTAAGACCAAGATAGGAAACCATTTGTCTGCTGTCAGAGGCATAGTCTGGCTCTTGTTTTTTTTTTTTTTTTTCCTGTGATTTTTGTGACTGAGGATCTAAATCCTACGAAGTAAACAGCTGATAAACTAGCAAGTGTCAGAATATAGATAATGAGAAAAAACCACATATTTTTCTTTTTTCTTGTCAGAGGGCATGTACACTTGCTAAAGAAAGAGAGAGGGAAAGAAAACTCTTCGGTGGGGTGTGATCACTCGGCAATCCCTTTCTTCCACTTCTCCATCCTGTTGGGATTTGGGGCACACATTCACACATGTCTAGTGCGTTTCTCAAGCCATTGGGGCCAGGATTTGAACTGAAGTTGGTCTGGCTCCCCGAACTACTATACTTGGCCATGGGGCTGGCTTATAAACATTTTCTTTGTTTTGCCTTCTCTCCATTGTGTCATGCAATCAACTGTTTCCACCACGAAGTGTTGGTCTAGTATAAGGAGAAGACACAAACAGTTGCTTGTAAAAGAGTTGTGTAGTTTGGTGGAGGAAGTATTCTATTTTTAAACTATATGTCTTGGTTCTGATGTACTTTTTGTGTTCCTAAGCTAATCTTTCTTGGTATTTCCATAGAATAAAATCTCACTAATTTAGACTAAGTCGAATTACTTTAAAAAGTGATGTATCATGGAATATTTTAAAAATAATTCATTGTTAGTCCTTTTTAGTGTATAATGAAAGAAAACAACATTACAAGACTATAACAAAGACTTGATGGAGACATCTAGTTAGGCATGCCTTGATAAACACAGGAATCATTTTCTAAAAGCCTAAACACTTTTATATGCCGATAACCACTAAATTATTTAAAAATAATTTTTAAATTATTAAAAAAATTAGTTCTCACAAGCAGGATTAATGTGGTCTGCTATAACATAGCTTCTTTTGTCATAGATGTTACCGATTTAAGTCCCAGCTCAATTCTGGTGTAATTATTCAGAATGAAACAAATGACTATTCAAATTATTGCGTTTTTAACTTTGCTGTATTTATTCTAACTCAACTGTTTGCATTTCATGAATTGTTGATTTGCATTAAGAAAACAGTGAATATGACATGCCTCGAAAGAATAGAAGAGGAAAACAACAGCCTAGCTACAGTGGTTCAGGTGGTAGTGTGCTGCTGTACAATCCTGGAGCCATGTGGGAGGCCCTGGTTCAGACCCTGGGTTGACCTGAACCCATCAGGTATTCCCACGCATGCCTGTGATCCTGGCTGGCTGGGAGTCTGGGAGGAGGATTGCAGTACAGAGAGACCCTATCAAGGATGCCTCTCTGTCTCTCTACTACATGAAATAAATGAGTAAAATTAAATTCCCAAAAGGAAATAATGAATAGGCCTAGCATTTTGAATGCTGTGAGAATTTGACCAGCAGGATGCCTTATAGTCTAAACAGCATGAGGGCTTGTTTGCTTCATAGTGAGTATATCTGCTTTCTCAACAGAATCTGAAGGTAGAGAGCAGAAGGAGTTGAAGGACTCTTGTCCTGTGGTGTAAGCAGATAATGGTACTTCAACTGCTTCTCTACACAGGCAGGAGGTTAGACTTAGCAGTTTTGTTAGAGATTTCTTATTTCTTAATAACCATATCATTCGTTGACAGATGGATTTCTGTCTGCATTCTTATTTCAAGAAAGCTTCCTCTTGCTAGATAATCTCTTTAAACTGTAATTGACAAATGGAATGAATTTCATTTCCGTAAACTCTTTATAAACATGCTTAAAGTTATCCACTCCTTCAATCTGTGGAGCACATTCGCTCAATAAATATTTATTGAGCATTTACTATGTGCCAAACATCTACTAGAAACGGGGATACAATGAAGAGTCAGTAAGATATTATCCTCATTCTTCAATGACAGCAACAAGCCAAGATTTGGGCATAAGCACACGTATGTAATAGGATTTTTCATGTTTATTGAGAAGGTTCTAACTAAAAGCCTGTTCTAGTTCCTTACCTTTTTACTAAAAAAGAAGGGATTTTGCTGGGTTATAATAACTTTCTTTTTCCTCTATAAAAAGAGTAGTCAGCCTCTCCAGTTAACTTTTTAGACCACAGCTTCTGAACTTGGGAATAGTCACAACTGAGGTCAGAGAAAAATTCTCTTTGAATTTTGAAAGCCAGTTATTACAGATGTGTCTGATAAAACCACAGCCCAGTGTCTCAGCCCAGCCCTTGGGACTTTACTGCTGATGGTGGGAGAATCTAGTATCTTTATATTGCTCTTTCCATTTGCCAATAGAACCAGGAAAGGAAAGTTCTGCCTGCCAAAAAAATTTAATCCGGCTCAAGGGAGACATGCACACGTGTACACACACACACACACACCCAGAGTTTGGGTTGGTTTTGTGTAGCACAGGTAGAGTATGATATGTCTTGGTTTCCTGGAGTGCCACACGTGGGTTACGTATGCACCACGGCATTGCTTCCTCCCCACCTCTGGGAGGCCAGATGGGGCCTGGGCAGCCTCTTGCCATAAACTGTCCAGTCTGTTTATCTTCTTAACTTTATATATGCATCATCCCATGAGTTTATCTTGTGTTAGGAGCAAAGTAAGGAAGGACTGTCTTAAGATTTAACTCAGGTGAAGGGACTGACTCTCAGGAAAAGCCCTATAAGGTGTTCTGTTGCCCAGGCCTAGTCAGGCTCCTGGAAATCATCAGAAATAGGGCAGAAGTGAAAAGAGAAACTAAAATCACTATACATAATAACATAAAATACTCTTTCTGTTGTGAGTAGAGAAAATCTTCGCAGTTTTTTTGTTTGTTTGAAGAAAATATTCTCTTTTTTAGTATAGATTTGGACTACACTGTTACAGAAGATTATTTTTGTTCTTGGGATATGTATGCCTCTAGCATCCATGCACATTTCCCTATAGAACCCCAGAAGACGGAAGAATTTGGGAGGCATGTTACCTTCAGATCATGTTATGTAGACATCTCCACAGGGAACTGTATTTTAAATCCTAAAGCCAAGCATGGATTACTGACCACATGCCAGCCTGAGTACTGAGCACATTCTTAGTCAGTAACCCCAGGGTGGGAAAGGTGTTGTTGGGGATTGTGGAAGCCTACAGATTTCCTTTATAGTTAGAGAACTGGTCTAAGAGATGGAGTAGAGATTCACGGTGTGGAGGGCTGAAGAAGTAGCTTTCCCTCCAAGAGTTGGCTTTTAAGACAGGGACTTGAGCTATGGAATTGGACTGTATCCTAAGCAGATGGCTTAAGAAGGGTTGGCCTTGGAATGCTTCTGTGATCAGTAAATAATCATAGTCAGTATTACTGTTATTCTGATATAGTATCCCGTGGCTATCCCCAAAACTTCTGCAAAGTCTGTCGAATCTACCCCTGGTGGAGGTAAGTGAACGGGTGTGGAAGGATTCTCCTCCTGTAACCCTCTATTCCCATGCTAACCTGGTAAGAGCAGTTTTATGTCAAGAAGGAACCATGTCCCAAACTTTCACAGGGTCCCAGAAGCAATAGAAATGGCCAAGGTCACCTTAAGACCAAGGAGATGATCGAGTGATATGTAGAAAAGATTGTGAGTCAAAGCTTCCTGCCACTAGGTGTACCAGGGTAAGGTTAACCTCTGAAGGAAGGTGAAGGGAGGCAGACACCAAGATGCTCATGCAAGTGTATGCATACATGTCCTTCCTGGTCCACTGTAAAGGACACCTGTTGTCTCGTGTCCTAAGAGGTATCACCTGTGAGCATGAGGCAGGCAATATCAGCCATCCTCAGCCAGGATGTGAAATGCTGAACACTCTCATGATTTACATATCCTATCTTTAGTCACTGTATTTGGGGAAAAGGTAATATGACATTTAATTTTGTCATAATATGTGTCCATTTGGTTAGCCTACAGTATGCCCAGTTTGGTTAAACACCAGTCTAGATGTTACCATGAAGCTGTTTTTCAGATGTAATTAACATTTGTAACCAGTAAACTCTGAATAAAGCAGATTGCCCTCTGTAAGATGGGTGGGCCTCAGTTGTACAGATGAGTTGTAAGCTTTAAGAGCAAAGATGGGAAAGCAATTTTGCTCCAAGACTGCAATGTAGAAACCATCCCCAAGTCACCTGGCTGCTGTAGATTTCAGACTCAAGGCTACAGCATCAGCTTTTACTGAATTACCAGCCCATCAGCCTGCTCTGTATATTTTGGATTTGCCAAGCCCCACAAGTACACAAGCCAGTGCTTTAAAATAAATCTACATGTGTGTTTTTTCTCTTTTTTAAAATCTATCTTGGGGGGGCTTCAAAAATTCATGAGAGAACTGGCCCCATAGCTTAGTGGTTAAGATAAGCCAGATCCTACATGGCTTACCACTGTTCCAGTCCTGGCTCTGGTGGCTTAAAAAACACAGTAGGTGCAGGTGCGTTTGTGCTCCAAATCCCGACAGAGTGGAGAAATGGAAGAAAAGAGATTTGCGATGTGACTGCGTCTTATTGGGAGTTTCTTCTCCACCCTCCTCCCCAAGTTTGTCTGTACGTGCACTCTGGCAATTAAAAAAAAGGTCCATGGATAATGTCTATTATAGGAAAACTATGCATATATTTCAAAGTTCTTTTTGCAGAAAAATTAACTTGTGCTTTAATTTCATCTTTTCCATGAATGTCTTGAAGTCCCCTCGTGAACACATATATATGATTAGTTCTGTTTCTTTAGAAAACTCTGACTAACACAGGCAGTCTGAAAGGGAGAAGATGTTTAATGTGTAATGCTGGAAATACTCAACATTTTCATAGATTCAGCATATTTTGCTGAATTCCACCTAGAATCCACAAAAACAGACTGCCAAAACCCTTTGTTTGGCTAGGAAAGCATGTAGAACCTGCCCTCAGTCCAAGGCCTCTGGTTAAATCTTCTGAAAGCATTGTCTGCCTGCTTCCACCTCCTTGAGTCCTGTCCCATGGACCAGAAAAAGGCAATGCTCAGACCCTTATGTCATCCTGTGTTGTCTTTGTCCCACCAGCCACCGCATGTGGCTGTCTATGCTAAGTGATCGAACAATTGCTCAGGGAAGTACACGTGCTAATGGGGCATGGCAGCTTTACAAACACTGTCTGTTTGAATTAGCCCTGAATTGTCCTCTGATTTAAAGATTCCTCTGTGACTATGAGAGCCTTGGGGATGATGCTGGTCAGAAAGAATGTGCATGGCCCTTATTGTGCCAATTTTATAATTCATCTTTTAATAATCTGTAACCGAAGAGCTGAGTGGAATTCATCAAGCCCCGCCTTGTTTCTCACTGGGGAGCGTTCTGTGTTTTGTCACTAAGCCAAAGCTGAGTGCAGCTGCTGGAGCTGTCACCGGTATTCTGGGTCACCCAAATATTGATAATAATTACTCCTGCTTCACATGGAAAGCATTTATTTAAAAATCTGTAATGGAAAGACCCTTAATACTGATAGTAAAGCTTTACAGTGAGTACATCATAATGTGGTTATGACATTCGTAAATGTGTTTGGAAAAAGCTGTCTCTCTTTCCTACATGGACCCTGGGCTGATATTGTTGATCATCTGTTCTTCATAGAAATAGGGAGAAGTTATTACCAGAGAATAATTAAACCCACAGCAGCGTCCAAAAGCTGGCAGTCTGCAGCCATCCTCCACGCCACACAACAGCCTGTTCTGATCAGCACAATCAAACAGCCGGGGCTTTGAGTCTGAGGGGGGTAAATAGCGTAATGAATTTTCTTTACCCTGTCATTATTCCTCTCCTGGCTTTCCTGGATTACAGTCACAAGCAGGTCACATCCCCTGTATGTGCTCTTCACACCAAATGCTTTGGAGTGGAGCCTGGGTCCTGGACTAACAGGGAATGGCCAGCGTGTCGTCCTGGGGAGAGTTGAAAGGCTGCTTTGACCCTTGCCGACCACATGGCTGGCAAGTGCTGTGCTAGCACAAAGCCATTGCTCTGTAGTTCTTTCTTCTGTTTTTCCTTTTCTCTTCTTGCCTTTCCTTATTTGCCTGTCCTGGTGGTCTCCTGTCTTGTGAATAGAATTTTCTTCGTTCTTATGAGACATGTTAGTTGCTCCAGTCAAGATGATTTTATTTCAAAGATAACGTCTGATCACCTCCAAGGGAATATTAGGAGCCTTTACTGGTCTCTGAGTGGCTGCCTAGTGTAGCAAGGACCTCAGATGAGGCTTAGCTCTATCCATACCAACGGGTTGACCCAATGACTGTCTGTTTGCAGGGGGCCAAGAAGATCTTGTGAGCTACATCCCCTGGGAGGGAGAATCTTCATATCAAAGCCTTAGTTGTTAGAGGACAGGAGGGAGACAGTGCAGCCTTAGGACTATTGTAAGACTTGAAATCACAACTCAGCCTCTGGAAACATGCCTGGGCCCAGAGAAGAGACAGCTATAATTAAAAATAATGCCATTATGCTCAGTGATACATACATTCACCAGCATGTAACACAAAGGGAAGGAATTTTTCCTCTGGAGAATAGCAGTGCCTGGAGAGCTGGGGACAGCAGTGGCCACTAGCCCAGGCCGCAGCACCCAGCCAAACAGGAGGGAGATCCTTGGGGGGGATACAGATTCCATTAGCATATTCCTGAATTAGTGGATAGTGTATCTTAGTCCTTCTCTTACACACATGTTACGTGGTCATCTCGGGTGGCTGGTCAACCCCTCACTCCATGTATTGTGAGTACTTCACTAGGAAGGCTTACCTAAGTTCCTTAAGAGGAGTTTCTGGACTTCACAACTAAACCTTGCAGCCTAATTTTAGCCAGAGCAGGACTAAGAATAGTTTTGCCTTTAGATAGAGCTGAAATCTAAAATTTGAACAGTTTTCCAATAGGCTTTTGACTAACAAATTTGTTTTCAAAGATAGCTTTTGTGACTTCTTATTGCTTAAGTAGATTCACTGAAAAGAAAAAAATGGAAAAAAATTAAGAGACATCACATAATGTCTTTAAGTATGAAAACTCTGGAAAAATTTGATGAAAGAATGTTATGCTTAGATAAGTCAGCCATTGAATAACAAAACTTCTTATTTAAGTTGGGAACTGTTTATTTTGGCTAATTAATGTATTAAAGTGTGATCTTCATTTTTGAAGGCTTCATTAGAAGAAATCCAAAGCCATTGAGGTTTTCCCATAAGTTTCAGTGCGCTTTTCCTGTTTAAGAATTGATTGGGTTGGGGTTTAGAAAGATGAATCATGTAATTCCATAAAAATTCCCTATAATGTAGTATGAAATTATGCTCACATGCTCTGAAGTGTTTCTAAATAGCTATGGCCACATCTTGGATATTCATTGTCTGAGAATGTATGATCGTAATAATGTTAAGAAATCCTAACAAGATGGTAGAGTTTTGTTCTAAAGAATTTTTATCGAATTGATCGTTACTCACTTCAAAGTTGTGTAAGTTCTTTCCTAAAAAGACTGTCAACTCCTGCCACCTTTACCTCTCAAACCATAATTTTCAGAGTTTCTGGGTGAGTTTTCCCAACTCAGAATGATGGTCATAACACTGTAATGAGGGGCTGGTTCATGGGACTCTGTCCTCTCATTTGATGCCATGGCTTTGGGGCCTGCCTTCTGTTCCATAATTGCTCTCAGGGCGCTGCCAGTTACTGTTAAGTTGCTAGGTGATAATTAAGATCTTACCTTAAGGAAGTTGAACCCACCTATCCATCAAAAATTTTGCAAAATTTAATGTATTTCTGGTAGATGGGAATATATTAAGGAAAATTTAAAATCCGAATCTTAAAGAGTTTTGTGACATTAAAAAGCTCACAAAACAAGGACTTAAGGAATGTGCTCTTTGTGGACTGTAGGCTAATGCTAAATAATGATCAAACGAATGGTGACATTAGTGATAATTTGGGGCTTGTGAATGTTAAATTCTGCTATTTCTAAGGCTTACTTTCCTTGTGGGTTTTCCAAGAAGCTAAAAATTTTTTTTCCTTTCTTTTTCACAAGAATCAACAGTTTGTATTTCTTGATTCATGTTTTGCTCACAGGTTTACTTCTTTTGGATGGGCTATTCCAGTCCAGAGAAATTGCATGCAAATGAATATATGATAAATTGCATACTGCTTTGACTTTTTAGGATTAGCGAACTTTTTATTTGTTTATTTTTTCAGATAGAGTCTCACCATATTGCCATCCTCCTGCCTCAGCCTACCGAGCAGCTGAGACTATAGACATATGCAACTGTACTCCAGCTTTTAGGGTGGCTTAGAAATCAAGCCTGGGCCTCTGGCATGTCAGCCTGCTAAGTAGCCATGTGAACTAGGGTGTGGAACCATGGATGGCTAGGCCAGCATCAGGAAATGTTTAAAGAATTAATTTTTTTTTCCTGGTGAAACTTGTGTATAGTGATGAATGAGCAAATAATTCCTTTACTTTGGAAATCCAGGTTTTTCATATATCAGCTCTGTTGTAATGGGAGTTCTTTAACATAGCCATCTGCTCTGAACCAGAATTGTTTTCTGGGAAGTGAGGTAGAGAGTCAGATTCCCTGTCTCATCTCATCCTGCTTCTTCTGAATACAATGACCCTTTTCTATTCAGACATTCAGACATTGATTAAAGTAAAGTAGAATGACTCTTGGAAAATTAGAATTACTAGCTTTTTGCCACTTCATTTTTTTAGAGAGAGATTTTTGCTATAGGGTGCATGCACTTGCTGGAGAGACAGAGACAGAAAGTGAGAAATCATCCCCCGGAAGAATAGCCATGCTGCAATCCCTTCTCCTCCATTCTCTTCTCCTCCATTCTCTTCTTGGGATTTTGGGCACACATGCATATGTGCCTGGTGTGAGTTTCAAGCCACCGGGTCCAGGACTTGAAATGTAGTCAACCACGTGGGAGTCCACCGTTTAACCACTACACCACCTGCTGGCCCCCATTGTTTGTTTGTTTTTAAGGAAAGGATAAAAATACCCATGATTCTTAGAGAAAAAGAGAGGTCCCATAGTGGCAATGTAATTTTAATATTTTGAATTTCTTCATTGAAGGCATAATGATTTGGAAATAAAAGTCTCCTGATATTCAACACTTTCTTTATGTTTTTTTTTTTTGAGAGGTTTTCGCTATAGGGCGTGTGCGCTCGCCAGACAGACAGAGAGAGACATAGAGACAGAAAGTGAGAAATCACCCCCCAGGGGGGATGGTCACGCCGCAATTCCCTTCTCCTCCATTCTCCTCTCGGGGTCTTGGGCACGCATACACACGCGCCCGGCCTGAGTTTTAAGCCACTGGGTCCGGGACGCAAACCGCGATCGACTACGTGGGAGTCCAGCGACATAGCCATTACGCTAACTGCTGGTTCCCAACACTTTCTTAATTTTTAAAGTTGGTTTTAAGAAAATACACCCTGTGTGTTTCTGAATTATTTTTGGTCATATAAACATTTCTGTATGTCTATCCTATTTTTACTGTGTGGCTCTTGTTCCTCCTACAAAGTGTAGCAGACACCGACCTTCGTGGAGGTCAGACAGAGGCATGAGGCCAGGGTACATTGGTGTCAAGAACCCAGGGTGTACACAGCCTGTCCAGTGGTGGCTGTGCTGATTTGGGTGCATTAGGCTTGCAGGTGGGGGTTAGGGGTGGAGGGAGGTGTGGGCAGAGTAGGTGGGAGGGAGCCCCCAAATCAGTATGGCAGGGGGAAAGAAAATGGTGAAAGGATGAGAAGAACTAAATTAAAGAAAATGAAGGAGAAAAGTCATGAGAGAGAATTGGAAAGTAAAGAAAGGGAAGGGAGGGATAGGATGGAAAGTCAGAAATCATTTTTACCCACTGGTCTGTGGTTGCTTTGACGTCATCGTCAAAGGAGGCTAGGTTTGTTAATGTATGGTGGGGCAGAGCAATAGGTTCTTAGGGCAAGGGGTGAGAAAGGTTTGGGGGAAGAGACCTGTCGGAAACAGTATGAGACAAGAGTCTGAAGGGAGCAGCTGGCCTTTGTGGCATCAAGGTAGGAAGTGATTAATGTAAGACTGAGAGCAGGGACCAGCAGATGGCATAACGGTTACACTGCTGGACTCACACATGGTTGACCACAGTTCAAGTCCCGGCTTCAAACTCAGGCGGGGTGTGTGTGCGTGCGTGCCCAAAATTACAAGAGGAGACTGGAAGAAAAGGGATTGCAGCATGGCCATACCCTCTGGGGAGTGATTCCTCCTTTTCTGTCTCTCTGGCGAGCACACATGGCCTATAGCAAAAATGTCTCTTAAAAAAACAAAAAAGACTGAGAGCAGAGACTTGCTGCAGAGGAAGTAGTTATCCGGAGTGTTTTGCTTCTCCGTTCTGATTTTTTTCCCCATCTACCACTGAGAACAGGGATAAGGGGCTAAGAAGATACTCTTCTTCTCTTTTTTTTTTTTTGGAGAGCTTTTCACTATAGGGCGCATGCGCTTGCCAGACAGACAGAAAGAGCCATGGAGACAGAAAGCGAGAAATCACCCCCCGGGGGGGATGGTCATGGTCATGCCGCAATCCCTTTTCCTCCATTCTCCTCTCGGGATCTTGGGCAAGCATGCACACGTGCCCGTTGTGAGTTTAAAGCCACTGGATTCGGGACGCGAACCGTGGTCGACTATGTGGGAGTCCAGTGACATAGCCATTACGCTAACTGCTGGTCCCCCGGAAGATACCCTCCTTTACCTCTCCAGGTCAGGACTGGGGGTGTGGGAACAGGCAAGTCTGAGGCAGGACTATCCTGCTGATAGTAAAGGAAAAAGAGGAGAAGGGATTGAGGCATGACCATCCTCCATGGGGGTGATTTTTCACTTTCCCTCTCACTGTCTCTGTCTCTCTCCAGTGAGCATACGTGCCCAAGGCAAAAACCTCCAACAAAACAAAGTAATAAATTACTAATTTACAAATAACAGGATGAGAAAAGGGAACTCAACTGAATGAATGAAATATTTTGTCCCCTATTTTGGGAATTTTCCTCTCTCTTGTTGTTGCAGTGTAAGCAGTCAGTTTCAATGTTAACAGGTTCCTGGGCTGTGGGGGATTTGGTCATAGCACATCTATTCCTTAGAATCTCTGGAATTTGTCTGGGGAAGTCAAGGAAGAAGGCCGAGAAAGGAAGAGAGCCACACATAGTGGAGCATCTGGAGAGAAGAAAGGAATTGAAGGTACAAACAGGGCTCGAATCCTGGGCTCCACCCGATCTGATGCTCAGCTTTGTATCTGCCTTTGAGGTCCTTGAGGCACGCCCGTATCTTTTTAGTGAGTATTCTCCTCTTTTTGGCTTGGTTAGCCTGAAGTGAAGCTCTATGGCTTGTAACTGAAGGTTAGCATGGCTTGAATGTCTGTGTCCCTTCCACAATTCACTGAAATTTAACCTTTAGTGGAACACTATTAACAGTACTGAGGAGATGTTTAGGCCATGAAGGTTGCAATCTTATGGATGGGATTAGTGCACTATAAAAGCGCTGGGTGGAATTAGCGAGGTCCTTTCCCCTTTCCCTCTCTTTTACCATGTAAGCACACAGCGTTTATTCCTTCCCAAGAACATAGAATTCAAGGTGGCATCTTGGAAGTGGAGTCCGGGCCCTCACTAGACACCAAACCTGCTTGGATTTCCCAACCACTGGAACTGTGATAAGTAAATTAAAAAAAAATCTTTTTAATTACCCAGTCTCAGGTATTTTATATTAGCTGTATGAATGGACTAAGACAGAAATTAACTAATACAGTGACTAACTAGACATAAAAATATCTTATGATCTTGGTTTTCCCATCTATAAAATGAGCAATGTAAACTGAATTATCTAGAAGATCCCTTTGATTTCTGTGACTTTAAGTATGATTGTGTGTTTGCGTGTGTGTATGTGTGTGTGTGTGTGTGTGTGTGTGTGTACTGGTGATGGCAAATCCTCAATAATCATGAGGTTGTGTCTTTGCTGTCAGATCATTTCTGAACGGGTCACAAATGATAAATAGAACCAGAATCTGCAATTGTATGGACAACACTTTCACGGGGTTTCAAGCTGCCCAATGTGCCATGATTACATAAATATTAGAAATACAGCTTTAATTTCTTTCCTTAGATTACCTCTTAACTATGGGTGTTGATGAGCACAGGTGTAAATGTAGAGAAAAAGGATTTTTTAAATGATCATTTCAGGAAAATACTGAAATACCATTGGAAATTGATAAGTATGATGTTCTGAAGTGACATGATTTGAGTACCATGTGATTGTCTTTAAACTTGGAATCTGGGACAGCTCTTTTTAGATAATTCCTGAGAAATGAGTAGTATCCTGTCTTTGAAACAGGAAGGACAGGAGCCCTGCAGCTGTCCCTTTAGGAGGGAATGTGCCAGGTGCAATATGGCATTCTGGCCTCTTGATGGTGATTTATGAACTTTGGGCTTCTATTACCATGTGCTTGATGGAGATGTAATTTGTCACTGTTTTAGGAAATATAGTTCCAAATGTTTGAAAAAATAACTTAGTCCTGCCTTTTTAACAGCTTATTCTTGAGTTCTTTGTGCTAATCACTTCAGATGGGTGACATTTTTTACCTTATATCTGGGCTGAAAATGCAGTTGATTATCTTTGGTTTTTAGCAGGAGTTAGATTTCATCCATTCTAAATGAACTCAGTTTTGCTCCCTACCACCCACTTCAAAAAGTCATTAATTTATCAATAAGTACTCCTTAAGTTCAACCTACAGGGTAGAGCTAATCTCTTTTCTCCATAGGCTCTGTTGTTCAGTGACTAAGAGCCCCACACCCTGTCACTGGGCTGCCTGGGTCCAAATCCTGGCTCTGACACTTATTGTTACAAGTTACATGGTCTCTCTGTATCTCAAGCCTCATTTATGATATGAGGATGATATTCTTCATTGAATGGACAAATACACGTCAAGCACTTAAAAAAGTACCTGGCACCTGAAAAATACTATGCAATGGTTTGCTGTAATTATTTATAAATGAAGACAGTGACTTCCTTCTCCATTAGAAGGATAGACTTCCAAATAAAAAAATCATTCTCACTCCAGCAAGAAATTATCTAAAATCTCACTATGGTAAAATTTGCTTGATATCTGATGCTGTTCTTTTTATTTTGGAGAGGTTTTTGCTATAGAGCACGTGTGTTCGCCAGACAGACAGAGAGAGACATAGAGACAGAAAGCGAGAAATCACCCCCCAGGGGGGATGGTCACGCCGCAATCCCTTCTCCTCCATTCTCCTCTCGGGATCTTGGGCATGCACACACATGCACCTGGCGTGAGTTTTAAGCCACCGGGTCTGGGACGCGAACCTCAGTCGACTATGTGGCAGTCCAGTGACATAGCCATTACGCTAACTGCTGGTTCCCAATATCTGATGCTGTTATAAGCATGGATCCTGAAGGGAAGAGCTGGGGAATCTAATGGTGAAAGGAGGTCCCTTGAAAAAGGGCAGGGCTCCAAGAGAGGAGTCTTTGAGAAAAATTTGCCTCAGACCATCCTTGTCTGATGAATTTCCACTTCCAGGGAATGAGCTGCAAGGCAGGTTGGGAGGTTCATCCCTTCCTCTTAGTTCCTGCTGCTTTCTCCCTGGAACCCTGCAAGCCAAGGTTGCCTATGGAGGTTCCCAGCCAGAACTGTGATCATGGGCTCTTCCCACAACAAAGGTGCAGATATCAAGTGGGCCTGAAATAAGCACTCTTCTGAGTTTTTAATAGGTAATAGGGTTCAGGTAAAAGAGATTGCCAATCATTTTCTGCTAGCCAGGGTATCACTCACCCACTGCAAAGATCATGACCAAGGCAACTGTGACAGAAGAGAGCATCAGGCCCTAAACATCTGGCAGCTCAGAAGGGGTGTTTTCTGTCTTGGGAAAGCTGACATTCAGTAAATCGTTAGTGCTGGCTCCCACAGCGATCAGGCTAGCTTTAGGCAACAAGAACTTATGGTGGGGAAAATGAAGCCTTGATATATAGGTTGCACAATCTTAAAGGGATTTTTCTAAGTGACGATTTTTTTCCCCCCAAGAAGAGTGACTTGAGAAGCTTCGTAAATGTAATCTTGCTGCATTATTGGGTGACAATTCCTCATGGATCTCCCACATTTCTTGTGAGCAGAGACAGTAGCTGCCCTTTGTTCTTTTTAAAAGTGTGTACGGCCATCAGCTGAAAGATACCATCTCCCTCTGAGCACCAGGCAGGCATCCTTACTCTATCCATTATGAGAGATTCGGGTTCCTTAGGCTCAGGATTCCTCTCCTGTAATGCAACCAATATTCCATTCCCTCTCCAAATGGTCTCAGAGTTGGGAACTGAGGGTTGGAAACTGAAGCAAATGAATGTTGATACTGTGGCTTTTGCTGTTGGTGTGAGTAATAAACTCTCATTTCTGACACAGGAGTCATGTATCTTCCACTAGCATCTATAAAACAGGGATAGGCTAACTTGTTGGCTTAAAATAGGGTCAAATCTCAGGTTCTTTATAATTATTGATGCATATTCTTTCTAGGCATACTGAAGTTATGGAGCGTATCATAGCATATCAATGATTCATACAGCGGAATGTGATTCTCAATGCTGTGCAGTAGCTGTGTGAATCAGAGATCTCTTTTCATGGGCCAGTCATGTGATGCCGTGGTAACACAGTGCTTCACAGAGCTGAAGTTGTAGGAAGGACCTGCGCTCATGTCCAGGGTCTCCCTGACCATGCAGGGCATGGGGCATGCACATGTGTGCCCATGATCCTAAGGCTGGCTGAGGCAGGGATAGATCATGGTGTGAAGACCGTATTAGGAATGACTCTGTTTTTGTCTCTTTATCTCTGTCCCTCATGGAAGAAATAAGTAAGTAAACAGGAAAAATTATTTTCTTTATGCCAGATTTCTGGTCTGTGTCACTTTTTAGAGAACTGTTTATTTCTGTTTAAAAATGGAACATCTTGGGGCCAGTAGTGGTTACATCCCTGGACTCCCACATGGTTAACTGCAGTTCGAGTCCCAGACCTAGTGACTTGAAAATCATGCTGGGCATGTGTGTATGCATGCCCAGGATCTTGAGAGAATAGAAGAAAGGATTTTGGCCTGGCCATCCCCTCTAGGGGATGATTTCTTACTCTCCCTCTCACTGTCTCTGTCTCTCTCTCTGGGAACACACACACACACATGAGGCAAAAACCTCTAAAAAATTGAACATTTTTGCTAGGGTTCAATGTATAAATATGACTATTTTTACATCACTATTACCATGTCTTTCCTGGAAAAAAGCCTACTTTCCCTCCCAAAGATCAATCTGGTTCCTTCTAATCTCTAACAAAGGAACCAACCTCTCTAAGTTTCCTGGAAGACAGTTTTGCATTTGCTTAGTTCCATAAATAGCAAATAACTGACTCAGCTGTGCTGGCACGAGTGGGAGGGCAAAACTGTGTGATGACTGAAGCCACATAGGACGCCTGGGTTTGGTTCCTGGCCCAACTTAAAATAGTCTGGGCATGGTGTCATGTGCCTGTGGTCCTAGATAACTGAGAGGCTGGGGTAGGAGGATCATGATGTGGCGAGGCCCTGAAAAATACGCTCTTCCCCCCATCTCTCTGCGTTTAAAAATATTTAAAAGGTAAGTAACTGAATGGGGCCTTGCCCATCCTTCTGATGGTATATGAATCCAAATCTTATGTGCTTTCTACTGCATCATTCTGCTTTTCCATAATAAAAGAGTAACCCTTACTATTTACTGAAGACTTATTCTGAAATGAGGTCTTCCCACGTGTTCTAATTCTTACAGCTCCATGGAGGTGGGTTCTATTATCATTTCCACATAGATTTGAAAAAAAAAAAAACTAAGGGTATGAAAGTTAAGTGTTATGTGCAATCTAACACAGCTAGTAAATGGTGGGAATGGATTGGGAGCCCAAATCTATCTTCTTAACCACCAACTGCACTGCCTCCCAGGGAGGTCCTGCCCAGTTCGTGTCTGAATAGTATAGTAAATGAAGGCGGCTTTATTGAAATAAGTTATACCACCCACAAAATAGGTAGTAAAGGTAACCAAAACCTAATTGCAATGAAGTGAAGCTTGCACAGTCTAATTCTCTATTGTAAAGAATCTTCAAGAGGAAACAGTAATGCTCCTTGTTAAATTTTTTTTTTTTTAGACTTGTTATTTTGGTCTTTAGTGATGTTTTTACATCAATTCAGATATTTTCCCTCCTTATGAATATTTAAATAATTTATTCCTCTTGGCTTAGTCAAACTGAGACTTTGTTGCTTTTATAGGAATGACAAAGTAGTGTACAGATAATTTAATCATAATGCAACCAGGGTTTCACTTTCTCTTTCATTTGTAACAGTGCCAGGTTAAATAAATAACTGTCAGATGGCCCATCAGCTAAGAATAATTATTGTCTCTTTCTTTGCTTATTTGCACAAGCTTTATCTTTTAAAAAATTTTAAACCTGTTAGATCTCTTAAGTTCTATTTGAGCTTTTTGTCTGTCATAATATTTGTGAGCCGTTATTCCAGATGAAAGAAAGCCTTACAAAGGTCTGTGAAGTGGTTTACAGAAATATAGAGGCAGCAGAGTAAATAAAAGAACAAGTGCTGGACCTATGGCCTAGTGGAAGGGAGCTAGATCCCACATGGATGATTGCAGTTCCAGTCCTGGCTCTAGTGGCTTGAACAAGCCAGGCACATGTGCAGTGAGAGCACCAAATCCCTAAAGGATAGAGAAATGGAGGAAAAGAGATTGTGGTACAACCACCACCACCCTCATTGAGGGATTTTTTTTTTTTTTCTTTCTTTCTCTGGTAAGTGAATGTGTCCTCTAATAATTAAAAAAAAAAAAAAAAAAAAAGAAGCAGCAGCAGAAGGAGAGGAGAAGGCAAAGAAGAGGAGGAGGAAGAAGAGGAGGAAGGAGAATAATAGGGGAGGAAGAAGAGAAAGAGGAAGAAGAGGAGGTTGAGTAGGAGAAGAAGAAGAAATGAGATAGGTAAAACATGGGTCCAAGCTCAGTTTCTCCATTTGTCTGTTTGGAGTAATTTTGGTAAGTTTCTTAATCCCTACGATTCTGTTTTTCACCTATAAAATGAGATAATATTGTCACAGAGCCATTGTGCGGATGAGAAATAATGTACTTAAGGTAATGACACACATGAAGTGCTCAAGAAGCTGAACAATCATCACTGTTATTTCAAGATAATTATTACCATTACTATTAATTTACTAAATTTTCTGTATCTTTGTAGATCTATTTAGATTTACAGCTGTAGAGTCTTACTAACTAAATAATAATTGTAGAAATAATTCCTTTTTTTTTCTCCAAACAAATTTTCGGACACACACCCCCCCAATTGAAAAATCCAAAAAAAAAAAAAAAAAAAAAAAAAGAAGCAGCAGCAGAAGGAGAGGAGAAGGTAAAGAAGAGGAGGAGGAAGAAGAGGAGGAAGGAGAATAATAGGGGAGGAAGAAGAGAAAGAGGAAGAAGAGGAGGTTGAGTAGGAGAAGAAGAAGAAATGAGATAGGTAAAACATGGGTCCAAGCTCAGTTTCTCCATTTGTCTGTTTGGAGTAATTTTGGTAAGTTTCTTAATCCCTACGATTCTGTTTTTCACCTATAAAATGAGATAATATTGTCACAGAGCCATTGTGCGGATGAGAAATAATGTACTTAAGGTAATGACACACATGAAGTGCTCAAGAAGCTGAACAATCATCACTGTTATTTCAAGATAATTATTACCATTACTATTAATTTACTAAATTTTCTGTATCTTTGTAGATCTATTTAGATTTACAGCTGTAGAGTCTTACTAACTAAATAATAATTGTAGAAATAATTCCTTTTTTTTTCTCCAAACAAATTTAAATATTTGTCTGGCTTTTTATCTTCATGGAAACTAAATTAATATTTTTAGGGTGCAAAAATACATTTTACTGACAGTAGATATTTTATACAAGCATTTAATATGTAGAACATTCAACTTTAAACATTAATAAGGTTGCCTGGAGACCTCTCCTAATTTGAAAAATTTGAACCTTGGAGGGGCCAGCAGGTGGTGTTGTGGTTAAGGTGTTGAACTCTTACATGGCTGACCACAGTTCGAGTCCTGGACCTGGCGGCTTCCTTTCTTATTTTCCCTCCTTCTCTCTCTGTCTCTTGCTGGTGAGCACATGTACCTATAGCAAGTTAAAGTAGTAATTAATTAATTAATTAATTAATTAAGTAAATAGTTCTTAAGAAAAGAATTTGAACCTTAGGGCATTAGGATATCATGTTCTTGGCCCATTACCAGCCAATATGCTTAGCTTCCTCAGTGGTGTATCACTACTCTGTTTTTATGGCAGTTGCCTTAGTATTTTATAAAGGTCAAAAGAACCAATACTAATATGTTAAAAGCACAAATAGCAATTGTCATTTAATATCAGTTCCAGACTTACCTCCTGAATGGAGTGTTTCTCCTCCATTCAGATAATTGCTTCATTACTATTCTCTTAAAACATATCATGTTTCTTTGTTTTATTTAGTACCTTTTTATTAGAATATCTTCTCTCTTTGCTCGTATTAAAACCCTGTTCACCTTTATAGGAGGGCTACAAGGTTGTTTTTCCTGAAGGTCCATCCCACCTTTACACAAGCCAGATTTTCCTACCTTTATGACATTGAGATTTTCCTGCTAATTAGGCTCTTAACTCAAATATATTCAGGTTTGTGAGCCATTTGTGCATTTTGATCTTCCAGAGAGAAAAACCATTGTCTTTATGTGTACATAGTGCCAGAGAGGGTCATTTACGATCATAGATGTCCAGTCTAGGCTAATTGAAAGAATAAATAAGGAACGACCTGTTTGGAGATAAAATAGTCGAGTAGTGGCTGGTGTAGCAGGAAAGACTATGGAAGTCTGACTGGAGACTTGGTCTGGTTGCCTGTTATGTGTGTGACTTGGGAAAATAATTTAACCTCTTTGAAGTCAATTTCTTCATATGTTAAAACACAAGTGATCTTGCATCTGTCCTTGCCCTGCCTATTTATGGGATAATTGTGAGACCAAATGAAGAAATGCAAGCATACCCTAAAGTAAATTATAAATGCTAACCTAATCTAACACATTCCTAGACAGCTGGACAACTTACTTGACATTAGACATTTCAGTAGCAAGCTTTACACACTCTAAAGAATTTATTTATTTATTTTAATTTACATTTTGTCACATGTCTTTACAGTATACATTTCTTTTTCGAAAACAAAAACCATACATACATATCAGTTAAAACAAGGATATTACTATATACATTATCATCAGCAAATTGCTTCTCTTTTTTTGTCAATTAAGCATACTTTTACCTGTTTTTTCCTTCCCCTTTCCCCTCCTGCCCTTCCATACTAAACTTTTTTCTTTTTTTCACATTTATTGATTCACAAAAGATCTTAAAGAATGGACAAAACTAGAATATAGTGACAAGTGCACTGTAATTTTCTTCTGAAACAATTTTTTCCCCTCTCTTCATCTCCCCTTTTACTAAGTAGAGGTATAAACTAACTTATTTGTTAAAAAAAAATTTAGGTTAATCTCAGTTTGGTCTGTTATTAGCACAAGCCCCATAAGAATTCAATTTCTGATGCAAGGCAACAGATACTATTATATTATTGAATTAATGCAAATAACCATTCTGCCACAAAATAAGAAAGCTCACAAATATTTTATAATTGCAAAGGGGTCAAGAAGGGAGAAAAGTTTATGTTTAAATTTTAAAAATTCTTTAACAAATTGCTGAACCCAACAACTCAAAAGAAAATAAAAATCCTTAAATCTGGAAGACAAAGCATAGAAGAAAATCAGTAATGTTTTAGAAAAAAAGTCATAGAATTCTATTTTACTAGTTTAGTCCCATGTAATCTCTTTTATTGAATTTGCAGTGTTACTGTGGTTTGTTAACATTCAACATTATTATTGATGTTTCAGAACTTGTCTCTACCATTAAGTTGGCCTTAATCTTGCCCATTTTTTGTTCTCTTATTTGTCTGTCTTTAGTTTTCCTGGTATAGTACTCCCTTCAGAACTTTTTAAAGAGCTGGTCTGGTGTTGGTAAATTCTTTCAGGTTTTGTTTATCTAAGAATGTTTTTTTATCTTTGTTTCCCACATGAAGGATAATCTTGCCCGATACAGTATTTTTGGTTGAAATTGTTTTTCACTTAACACTTTGAATATATTTTCCCATTCTTTCCTTGCTTACATTGTTTCCAATGAGAGGTCCTTTGAAAGTAACTTCATGTTTTTGTCTTGCCAATTTTAGTATCTTATCTCTGTCTGTGGTTTTAGTCAATCTGGCTATGATGTGCCTTAGAGATCTTCTTGGGTTGATTCTATGTGGGGTCCTTTGTATATCTTGGGTCTGAATATTTGAATGCCTCTCTAGGTTTGGAAAGTTTTCTTCCAGGATAGATTATCAGTGCTCTGGTTAGTTTCTTCACTTTTAGGGATACTGATCATCTGGATGCTTGGGCGTCTAATGGTATCTAGTATTACTCATATATTATTCTCATTTTAGGGGTTATTTTCTCAGTCTTTTTTGGTGAATTTTTCTAGGTCAGAGGTTCTATCTTTTACATCTGAGATTTGATCTTTTGCATGATCTAATTTGCTTTTAATACTTTCAAGGGAGGTTTTGATTTCCTGTATTACAGTCTTCATCTCTAATAGTTCCGTTTGATTCTTTTTTATGGTATTTCCTCTTTCAGATCTTGGAGCTCGTTGTCTCTTTTCTTCTGCATCTTCTGAAGTTCATTGTCTCTCTTCTCTTGCATCTCTGTTAGCTTTGTCACTATGAATATTCTAAAATCTTTATCTGACATTTCCAGGAGTTCCATTGTCTGTGGATGATGAAGGGCTGTTCTTTCCCCTTGGGGGGAGAGAGATTTTCTTGATTTTCCGTATTTCTTGTGCCTCTGCAGTGGTGGTTCCTGGTCATCTGATGGATTATACTTTACTTCCTACCTTCTGGCTTTTTGCTGGGTGTTGGGCCTGAAGGAGGGGTTTGGAGCAGAGGCTTTTTCCAGTTACAGGGACAAGGAGGCTATAGGGAACTTTGAGCATTCTTAATAGCAGGAATTGATCAAGTTTCAAAGATCAGGGAAGGGTTAACCTAAACAAGTATTATAAGCTAGCAGTCTTACTTTAATGAGTGAGTTAGAATTCTCTATAATAAGCTTCTATGCCTATTGTCACCTTACTTACATGTTGATAAAGATATTAAAGTGCTTAAATCAGTTTAGTCTTTTAAGTATATAATTGTACCTTTGTAATCTGCTTCGATTTTTAATTTGCTCATCAAACCAATATACTATCCCTACCTTTTTCATATTCCTAAAAGAGAAGTCAGCCCTGTTGGTTTGCATTTTGCCACTAATTAATGATCACTGATATTGGTCGACAGAGTTGCCAGAAGCCTCTGAGTGCTCCATCTTGCCTTCTTCCCCCTGAGCCTCCCCACATGTCTTCCCTGTGGTCACAGTGGTGCCCCAACCTGCCGTGGTCCTTGCAGCTTCCTGAGGCTGAAACTCGTTCAGCCAGACGGCACGACTCCCTCCAGGCAGCAACTCTGTGCCAGGCATCGGACTTCCAGGCTCATAAATGTGGAATCTGTCAGGCTGAGAACATAAATGCCCCAGCCCATTATTAGCCGATAGAAAGCTTATAAAAAAGGACTTTATAAACCAAAGCATGAATAAATAATTTCACGAGGAAAGCTGCAATGTGGCAGTCCTCGGTTTAATGCTGAAAGCCTTTCTGATGTGTTGCCAGAGGATTAAATGCTATCACCATGTTTCAGGCAGTGATTTTTATTGCATGTTTCACTCAGGATTTGGCATTGGAAAAGAAGGAATTCTGCACACATCAAATTGAAATTAGAAGGCAATGCCCTGCTATTTGAAGCCTAGATTCTATTGTTTTGAGGACATTATCTTCTATTGAGGTGTTCTCTCTCTCACCCTCTCTCTTCATTTTTAAACTGATATGTACCACCTTTAAGTTCCTAATAAACCCTTTCCATAGTCCCTGGTGCTTTTCAAAATTGTTCTTCATGGTGACAAATACAGTGATGGTTTTGCAGTATTAGCAGAGCAGCAGTGTGTGTAGTATTGCATAGAAAATCGAAGTTAAATAGGCAGGAAGACCTGGGACTGTGGTCTCTTCCTTTAAAAAAAGAAAAAAGTGTGCACAGCACAGGCCATTGGGCACAAGGTTACAACTTTGGATTGGTCACCTTAGGTTAGTGTGAAAGTCAAGACTCCAAGTCTTTAAAAGTGAGTTGAGGTCCAGGCTAGTGGGCCTTTTTATATTCTAGACCACATTACAATTGGCCTCCAGGATGGCAAACAAAAGTTCCCCAACTCCCTACAATCAATTCTCCTCTCTTTTCTGTTTTCTATCCACATTTTTTCCTCTAATAAGGGAAATTCTCGAATGGCTGATACCAGAATTTCCTTCTGCAAGGTAAGTAATACTTATTGAGAAAAGGTGATAATGACAACTATAGGCAATGCTTGTCAGGAAAGGCAAGGCAGCTCTACAAAAAACCAGGAGAGCAGTGGCTCTGCTCAAGGTGGGGAAGGAGACAGGACGCAAGCACCTGCAGACTGGGGTTGTGGGGTGAAGTGCCCAGGGCACCCTGAAGTAGAGGAGCTATATCACACTTAATGCTAATACTGACTTTTCTACTTGCATTTCTGAAATGAAAATGCCCTTCCATCTCCCCCTAAAGGCCTTCAGCAAATAGGGCAACGCTGATGAGTTCCTGCCAGTGCCCGGGCTTAAGGAAGGCCTGGGTTACTCATAGAACAGACAGAGCCAGATTTGCAGCAGTAGGAAGCTGGGAGGCCATCACATGAGTTAGGCCCTTTAGGGGCTTTGTGGAACTGTTAAGGGTGGGATCTGGATTGCCTGAGGCCATGGCATCCAGCCACTGGAGCCAATATTTCCTGGTTCCCCAAACACTAGAACCTTGTATTTACTTGAGGTTATACTAGATTTTTCAATGGGCCTACAATATAGTACTTTGTAATAAGTGTTATAAAAATGAGTGGTAGTGAGGTGGCTTGCAAAGATCCTGGCTTGCAGCCAGACAAAACGAGGAGAAAAATGTTCTTAGTGCAAATAAGTGAATAGGATTTATTTTTTATTCCAATGGGCTAGTTCATTGTAGAATCAAATGCTATCTCTATTTATATAAGATTTTTTTTCCTATTGGCATCTAATAGAATCCATAGAAAAATCATTCAGGGAAAATTAGTTATTTTTCATGGGCTTGTGCTCTAATAACATTCTTAGGAATAAGACATTCAGAAAGAAATTGTGTTATATTTCTCATTTCACATATTTTCAGGGAAAATGTTCTCTGCAAAGCACTTTTCTCCTGAATTTTATCTTGGAGCTGTCCTTCCTACCCTTTTCCCCCTGAGAGAAGAAAAGGGTAGGAAGGTGGACTAGGGTTTTCCCTTCTGACCCCCTTCTTCCCACGTTGTGTGAAATGTCCCTCTGACCTCTCCCAGCTCTCTTCATGATCGACCTCAGAGTTCTGGCCTCACCTTCTCTCAGAGGACCTCAGCTGACGTTTCACTTCAGAGCTGCTCTTTTTTCTCCAGCTTCTTCCATCAGCAGAGACCTGTGTGAAGGAAATTCCAGAGTAACCGACGAGTGTTGCTAATTAAAGAAAATACCTGAGTCTGAATCTTTTAAGAGAATACAGTTTTATTTGCCTGGTGGCTTGGCGGTCCAAGGCATAGAGACCACTTTTGGTGGGGTTCTTCTGGCTGCATCACAACATGGCAGAGGGTTGGGACCAGCAGTTAGTGTAATGTCTGTGTCGCTGGACTCCCATGTAGTCGACCGCGGTTCACGTCCCGGACCCAGTGGCTTAAAACTCACGCCAGGCGTGTGTGCCCAAGATCCCGAGAGGAGAATGGAGGAGAAGGGATTGTGGTGTGGCCATCTCCCCGGGGGGGGGGATGATTTCTCACTTTCTGTCTCTCTGTCTCTCTCTGTCTGTCTGGCAAGTGCACGCGCCCTATAGCAAAAACCTCGAAAACAAAACAAAACAAAACAAAACAAAAACAAAAACAAAACAACAACAAACAACATGGCAGAGGGCAGGAGAGTGTGGTTGTGTTTCATGTATGTCTCTCTTGTTTCCTCTTCTTGTAAACCCATCAAAAGTCAGTCATAGGGACCTTGCCCTGATGACCTTAATCGTAATGTCTTCCTCAGAGCCCTGACTTTTGTAACTGGATGGAATACTCACTCTCTTGGTCCCATCACAATCAAATCTCAACACATGAATTTTTGGAAGACATTCAAAACCATAGAACTGAGGTTGGTTTTCTTCCAACATATAGATAATAGGATTTCAGAGTGTGAAACGCTTTGAATGGGCTTTCTTCCATTCTGTTTGGAGAACCATTTACTGTTAGCACAGAGGAGTGACTTTGTCTTCTTCTATTGGTCTGAGTGGAAAATAATGCAAAAAGTGAAGTTATGTGTGAGTGTATGTGGATGTATTTGTGATGTGTGTGTGTCTGTGTGTGTCCTTTTGTGTAATGATAATAGGGAAATGTGGGGAAATCTAATGACTTAACTCAGTAGTTAGTAACCATTTTTCATGCAGGACAATTATGGAGCATATTGTAAAACATCCTCTTTTATATCAGTACATGCAATGTCTACAGCAGTACTTCAAGCATTTAATATCTTGTCACTGAACAGTTCATCTGGGAGGTCAAATTTCAAAATGATGTAAACAGCACAAACTGCAGAACCTGATTATTATGCCATGTCTGTGAACACTTTTTATGTTTTTGAAGTTGTTGGAGCTCAGATGAAGGATCTGAGGAACTGGGGGATGAGGATGTGAATCGGTGCCAATATTCAGTCACATAGGGGGTTCCTAGATTCCTGGGAATCAGAAGACAGAAGCTGTCATTTGAGAGAGTACTCTGAGAAGAATGGATTTTAAATGCCGTGAGAATACCTGTCCTTACTTTTGTATTATTTGCAGCCTGTACAATTTAGGCTTCTTGGTTGCAAGCAACATGAAGAGACTGTTTATTTTACATAAAAAGACAATTTGTTACAATAATATTTTGGGCTCACAAAATGAATGGGAAGCTGAAGAACAAGCAACTAAAGTCTCCTCTAGACCAGTGTCCCAGACCTACTGCAGGCCCAGGGTGCTCTGTACTCTGCACAAAGAAGCATGTCCCCAGAAATTGCATCCTTTCCTTGACTGCTCAGGATCAGAGTTCTGGGAGAGAATGGTCACTCAACTGGGCTTAACTCAGGTGCCTACCCTCCCTCCCCAGAAGCCTGTACAGGGCTGGGGAGGGGGAGGGCCTGGCCCCTCTAGTGTCCATGGGGCAACAGGTTAGTTTCTCTTCTCTTTAAGACCATGAGAAATGAGGGCTCTCCACGAAGGAGAGATTGGAGGGTGTTTTAGTCCTTTCTGTTGCTAACAGCTAACTACCTGAGTCTGGGTTTACTTAGGTCATGATTTTGAAGGTCCAAGGTTGGGCAGCTGCAGCTGGTGAGGCTCTTCTTGCTGGTGGGTAACCTGATGGAGGCTTCACTTGGCCAGACAGAGCAAGTGTGTGTCCATTTGACTCTGTCTCTGTTTTGGTCTCTCTCTCTTTGTAAAACTATCCAGTGGGGTATGGGGGAAGAGGGTCATCCTAATCACTTCCCCAAAACTCTTAAAAAAAAAAAAGAATTATTTATTCATCCATTTATTTTAATCTGACCAGAGAGAGACAGAGAGAGAAAGAAAGTGAGAAAGCAAGCCACCAGGTCCAGGACTTAAACCTTGGTCGGCCATGTGGGAATGTCCAGCGCCTTAGCCACCACGCCACCTGCTGGTCCCCGCCAGAGGCTCTTAAATCCATAATTGGATTCTCTTTCCTCTTAATACTATCATAATAGAAACCAAATATTTTTAGTTAAATTAATTGATCAACTAATTTAGTTAGTTTTTGCTATAGGGCAGATGCACTCACCAGAGAGAGACAAAGAGAGAGAGAAAGTAAGAAATGACCTGCTGGGGGGATGGCCACACACAATCCCTTCTGGACTTTGGGCACACATGCACACGTGTCCAGCATGGTTTTTCAAGCTGCCGGTTCAGGACTCAACCTTCAGCCATGTGGGAATCCAGCGCCTTCACCACCACACCACCTGGTGATCCCAGAAACCAAATCTTAACACATGAATTTTGGGACTACACACTCAAACTATGACAGAGCATGAATAGGAAGATGGTAGGGGAAGTTGAAGGCCGTCAAGCTAAAAAGTGATTCGAGTCTGTTATGAGTCCTGTAACTTAGCCAGAAGAAACTGGAATACAAGAGCACATGCTTACAGGTTTCTTCCTGGTAGGAGTTTCTCTCCTTTGTTCCAGGCCAGGTTTGGAATGCCACATTTTGAGCCTTCTGTCCAGGTGGGGCCATGGCTATTAGAGGCTACCTTCTATTTGTTCACCTGTGAAATGAGGATTACAACACCTGTCTCAGTGTTGCTGTGAGGATTAAATGGACTATTTGTAAAGTGCCTGTTACTGTACCTGGCATTGAGGAGTGCCCAGCAGATGCTATGTCATGTCCCTCTTTGCCCTGCTTCCCAGTGGACAGCATGTGTGAGGATATGTACCAGTTGTCATTTTATTTATCCAATAAAGAATATTGAGTGCCACTGTCCTTATTTTTCTCAGTTTGCCAAGGACTGGTAGAGATTTTGTCCAGAAATGTTATCACTTATTAGCTGTGCAGACTTGGCAAGTTATTTAACCTTTCTGAGGGTCAATGAGATTGCCCATAAAAGGGAGATGATAACCATATCTCCATCGAATTCTTCTAAGCATTAAATGAGATAATACTGTAAAGTATGAGGTCCAGTGCCTAGCAATACGAAACACTCAGTACATGTTAATTATGAACTACCCAAGGTTAAAATATTTTTTTCCACTTACATATTGAGCCTATTTTACAAACAGTAATAAAGTCCACAATTGTAACACAAGCTCTTTGTTCAAATGTACTTCATTTTCTAAGGACCAAGGATCTACAAGGACGCTTAGAGGCAGGAGGACATTAGGAATGTTGTAGTATAACCTATGCATGGTGTGAAGAAAGAGATGGCAGCTGGTCAGTGGCAGGTTTGCTGAATCCCAGTATGTTTCTCCCTGAGCTCCATCTTGCTGAATCAATTTTCCATCGGTAGCCATAGGCCTAGTTTCTATTTCTATTCATTGCAATTAAAGCTAAAAAAAAAAAAAAAACCCAAACCAACGAAAATTAGATGTTGGAATGGGGCAGGGTTCAGCAATCATGAGATTCTACTGTGTATTAATACCGTTTTTCTTCTTGCTCTCTATGATAGAAATGATCAGGCTGTGTAGTTAGGTAAGACCTGTCAGTCTCACCTTATCTAATCATTTCTGTTTATTTATGGCAGACTACCATAAGTTGGAAATGGAAATGGCCCACGAAGGTGTTGGCTCTCTTTTATTTCCTATCATTCTTTAAGTGATTGCTTACTAATCTATTATTTCTTGTAGAGTCTCTTTGGCATTGCCCATTGCCATATTTTCTCATGGAATTAAATTAGTTTCGAATTATTTTTCTCATGCTATGGTATCTTGCATTTTTCTGAACTGACTCTAGTTTATATAATTTTCTGGCTTTAGATACAAGCCCTTCATATCTTTGTGTATTAGAGCACAATCTTTGTCTATTCAGAACAGAACTTTTGCTAATGTCAATAACCTAATGTTCGTTCTCCATTCCAAGTCATTAATAAAATTTTTATTGGGACCAGAGAGAATAGACCTTATGCCAGATATCTTGTCTCAACTGGATACTGGGCCATTTATCAATTTCCCTTGTTTAAAATAGTTTAGTCAATTTTTAATTTATTGGACAATGTTTATTTCCAAACTAATTTAAATTTGCTCCAGATAACATTTTATTAAATGCTATCACATGTCTTATTAATACCCTCCCCATACAATTCTGTATTATTTCCTAAACAAGCTTTTGTTTTTTAAAATAATTTTGCCTAGAGTGGCTGTTTTATTTGATCTGGAACAACTTATTTTAATAAATGCTTGATATTGCTTTGCTATTACTTGAGATCTTAACATTACTTTTTCTCATAGTAATTGCTTCAAATTAATGATACTTGGGGTAAAATTTTGAAGGTTATAGTTTCAATTTTTCTTTCTTTTTCTCTCTCTCTCTCTTTTTGAGAGGTTTCTGCTATAAGGCGCATGTGCTCACCAGAAAGACAGAGAGAGACAGAAAATGAGAAATCACCCCCTGGGAAGATGGCCATGCCTCAATCCCTTCTCCTCCATTCTCCTCTTGGGATCTTGGGCATGCACACACACACGCTCGGTGTGAGTTTAAGCCACTGGGTCCGGAACTCGAATCGTAGTCGACTACATGGGAGTCCAGTGACATAGCCATTTCACCAACTGCTGGTCCCCTGTAGTTTCAATTTTTCTTATGCTTTAAAAAATTATGTGAATCACACAGTTCCCTTTAATACAAAATTTTCAAGTTACAAACATATTTTTACATATCAAATGAAAAGTTAGATAATTCTTCAAAAATTGACATTTGTATAGAGATAACAATTTCTTTCTAGTGATATCCTTTTTGGACTTCAGAAACTGAAAATTAAACACAAAATTACTGCATTTTTTTCTTTCTGTATACTTCAAATGACCATTCTTGATGTTATTCTTTAATTTTTCTCATAGTATTTCCTTAAATTTATTGTTCCTGGGGTAAAATTTTGAAGGTTATAGTTTCAATTTTTCTTTCTTTTTCTCTCTCTCTCTCTTTTTGAGAGGTTTCTGCTATAAGGCGCATGTGCTCACCAGAAAGACAGAGAGAGACAGAAAATGAGAAATCACCCCCTGGGAAGATGGCCATGCCTCAATCCCTTCTCCTCCATTCTCCTCTTGGGATCTTGGGCATGCACACACACACACGCTCGGTGTGAGTTTAAGCCACTGGGTCCGGAACTCGAATCGTAGTCGACTACATGGGAGTCCAGTGACATAGCCATTTCACCAACTGCTGGTCCCCTGTAGTTTCAATTTTTCTTATGCTTTAAAAAATTATGTGAATCACACAGTTCCCTTTAATACAAAATTTTCAAGTTACAAACATATTTTTACATATCAAATGAAAAGTTAGATAATTCTTCAAAAATTGACATTTGTATAGAGATAACAATTTCTTTCTAGTGATATCCTTTTTGGACTTCAGAAACTGAAAATTAAACACAAAATTACTGCATTTTTTTCTTTCTGTATACTTCAAATGACCATTCTTGATGTTATTCTTTAATTTAATTTTTATTTGCTCATTAATTTATTTTGATATGACTAGACACACACACACACACACACAGAGAGAGAAAGAGAGAGAGAGAGAGAGAAAGCAAGTCCCCAGTTCCGGGACTCAAACTGTAGTCAGCCATGTGGGAGTGTCCAGCACCTTAGCTACCACACCACCTACCACCTTCTGGTCCCTGATATTTTTCCCTGTTGTTATTTTCTAAAAACTAATTTAAAAGCCACTGAACCTTGTGTAGACGCTTTTTTTTTTTTTTTTGAGTCACTCATTTTATACTTTGTTTATGTTCTGCATAAGCTGTGTAATGCCTATTTCCCTGGTTTCAAGTGTATATAGCATTTTCTTGGACTTGAGTTTTTTTTCAGAATTGATCCAAAATAGCCACTTTGCAAAAGCACAGTTCTTTCATATCTAAGACTGTTGTGCTGATACTAAAAAATCTTATATGTGATATGCTTTGTAAAATTTTTAATTTGTCAAAGAGTGCATGTGCTCACCTGAGAAAGACAAAGAGACAGAGGAAGAGAGAGATAATACCTTCCCTCAAATAGGGCATGGTCATGCTGCAGTTCCTTTTCCATTTCCCCATCCTGTTGAGACTTTGGGCATGCATGCATATACACCCAGCACCAGGGCAGTGAGTCACACTGCGAGGTGGACTCCAAGACCCCTAAAATAAATATATGTTGAGTTTTGAAATTAAATGAGTAAACAATTTAACCTTTCATGTAGGTCTTTCCTTCTTTTAACTGACAACTATGTCTAGCATTTTATATAATTAAAGAGTCCTCTTAGTCATACCTTCACTTCCAGCAGAAATATTTAGTACTTGCTTTTCTAAACTCCTGATCTCTTGGTCTGCTCCAAAGTGCCTCGTGTCTTTGACAATGTAGTAGTAAATTAAAAAAAAAACAAAAAACAAAAAACAAAACCAAAAAAACAAATGGCATTTATTCAAATGCTACCAGGAAATAATTATTTATGGAATGGCCTTCTGGAAGGAAAGAGACCAGGAGGAAATATAAAATGAGCACTTTCCCCGGGTTGTCTACTGCAGTTTCACAAGATAGTACCAGTATCTTGGATGCCAGGAGAGGTCTGTTGGTTGCTGACAGAGACCACTCAGCACACCTTTTTAGGAGTCTGGGTTCCTCTATATTGAGCTCTATTTTAAAAGCCACCGATTATCATTCACAGATGAAATTGTCACAATAATTTTTACATTATAGTAAAATAAACATACCATACAATTTACTCTTTTAAGTGTACAGTTGAGCGACTTTTTTTTTTTCTTTTTAATGAAAGAGAGAGAAAGAGAGAAGTATTTTTGACATGGTCTTGCCATGCTATAATCCTCCTGGCTTAGCTTACTCCCAGTTAGCTGGGATAATAGACACAGCCATTGCACCTGGCTTTTGAGGTCGGTCTGGGGACCAAACCTGGATCTCTGATGTAGCCCCAACCTCATAGAGCGATGCTCTATTGCTTATGCCACCATGGCTGGGCCCAGTTAAGTGACTTCAGGTATATTTACATTGTTGGGCAACCATCACCACCATGAATCTTCAGAATTCATTTTATTGTTGCAAAGTTTGGCAACCACCATTCTGCTTTCCATCTGCTTGACAATTTTTTGTTAAGTGAAATAAGTCAAATACAAAATGACACACATTGTATGATTCTATAAGAGGTGCCTAGAGCAGCACAATGGTGGCTGTGGTCTTCAAAGAGTTTATGGAAAATGCATATTATGAAAAAACAATGCATGCATTTCAAAATTTTTTTTTATCTAATAAACTTATACTTTAATTCTATTTTCCATGAATCTTTTGAAGTACCCGCATATGTTCAGTCTTTCTGAGGCACCAACAAATTTGTTTTTGCCTGTAAAATGATCATTTCCTGTGATTGTATTACCTCTCTAGCAGAAATTTTACTCTCTTTATGACTTCTGAATAAATTTTTAGTTTTTAGCAAGTGCAAAAACCCTGGTTAAATAAAGGGCTAAGATTTATGGTGCTCCTGATTTAGTAATTTTTTAAAAGGCACACAATTAACCTTTAGGAGTGACACACTATAGTTTTCTTTCTAAAAAATCACAATTTAATAGCAAAATTATTTTTTCAAAATTATAATTTTTAAAATAGATTCACCTCATGATTATTTTTTCATTATGTTTTAGTGTTTGAGGTTTTAAGTCTTTTTTTTTTTGCTATTCATAAAACTCACTTTAAAAGGAAACAAAGAGATGTATGATATCTTGATGAGACAAAATTATAGGTGTGCCCTTTTAAAAATAATCCATTCTCAAAGATCTGAACTTAGAGAACATGTCCATTAGAAGATGATTATCTGTGCTGTCAAAAATTCTTAGGTTGATCAAAGGTTTCTTTTAATGAGTTTTTTGATGCATTTTTTCCCAAAAGGATTTGATTTATTAACGATTTTCTAAGAAGGCGTCATAAAGACATTATGGCAAAATTGCCTTGATTTGTCATTGAGTAATTAGAATTTGTGATATTTGCACAGGGGCCATGAAGTTGGCTTTTTTTTTTTTTTTTTTGCAAAATTTGTTTGAGGAAAAATAAAAGCCTGTTAACAAGACCATAAACAAGATTCCAAAGGAAAATGATTGCCTATTGAAGAGAGCCAAAGTATTTTCAAGCATTTAAGAAATAGTAATTTAGAAACGAACTGCCATTTGAGTGTCCTGCAGAGGCTAACAATGCTGAAGCTGAAGCTATAATATGCTAGCTTCAAGCCATTCTTATTGATTAATGCTTTAATAGACTTTTTGCTAGGCAACGTTTGGATAGCACAGTTATGCATGTTTGACTGTATAAAATTGTGTTTATTTAAAAAAAAATCCCAGTTTTGGAGGGATAAAAGGGGGAAATTACACTTTTCTTGAATTGTCTCTGGCACTGTGTTTAGGTTACTGCCTTTTAAATGCTTCAAATTAAATCTTCCATCCTGAATTATAAGAGTATTTTTACTTTATTTTTGGAGCCTGGGCTGTAGCTACAGTTGCTAACAAAGAATAGAATCCAGCTAATGTAGATTTGAGAGAAGGAAGGAAAAAACTGGTTGAATTCTCCATAGATGAAGATTTTCGGTTTTGGGACAGACATTTACCAACATCTGTTTCAAAAGAGAAAATAGAAGGCCACCCTAGAAGTCTAAGGGTCATCAGGAAATAGACAAACATCAGGATATTATATTAGAGCACATCTGTCTCCACTTTGGCACAGAAAGCCTATATTTAGATATTATTTTAATAGCTATGTTAAAAAGTGCTGATAAAGTGGATTCCATGCTCATTCTTGGCCAACTGTGTTATTTTTCTTTTTCACAGATGTGCACACTTGGTATTATAGTCTGAATATATGTTCTACCAAGCATCACATTGAAAAAGTAAAACTCAAATTTATACCTTTTATAGTCTGCTGGCTTATAAACTTTGGAATATACTTTGAATAGTTCACACATCCTGACAGAAAGTCCTCTTATCATTATTTTACTTTGTGTATGTACACAAGTGTATATTTCACTGTCTTTGCTTGGGGCCTTTTCTGTCCCGGGGTAATATTGCTGGTCTTTAATCATCCGGTCATTCCAAGGCCTGGTATAGCCCTAAATGTTTGTGTTTTTGTGTTGGTTTTAGGCTTTTTTGTTTGTTTGTTATTTCAGATTTTTGCCATAGGGCACATGTGCTTGCCTGAGAGACAGGAGGATGACCACACAAAATCCTTTATTCTCTTGGGATTTTGGGCATGCACACACACATGTCCAGCATGATTTTCAAACCACTGGGTCTGAGACTTGAACCATGGTTGGCCATGTGGAAATCTAGCACCTTAACCACCATGCCATCTGCTAGCCCCGCCCTGAAAGTTCAGTACCTGTTCGAATGAAATCTCGTAATGACCTTCTGCAGATCCAATTCTTTAGCTGTGAATTGCCATAGGAAACAGTACTGTTTGAACCTGAGATCTAGGCTGGTTCTTATCTGCTGCCCAGAGTTCCTGTTGTTAAGGTACCCACTGTACCTGCTGAAGCCACGTTTGGTACAGTTACAGAGGCACACAGAGGAGCACTTGTTTCACAATTCTAGACGTGAACAGTCTTTTGTGGGTTAAGTTTACAGTTATTTAGCATAACATCAGTTTGGGATTCTGTAAAAATTACCATAGACTGATGGCTTAGACAAAAGAAATGTGTTTCTTATGGTTCTGGAGGTTGGGAAATCCAAAATCAAAGAGCTGTCAGCTCAAGTGTCTGGTGAGAGCCCTCTTTCTGATTTGCAGACAGCTGTCTTCTTGAATTCGTACATTCAGGTGTTTGGTAGGTTAGAGATCACCTATCTTGTGTATCTTATAAGGGTATTAATCTCATTCATGAGGGCACCACCTACATAATCTAATAACCTCCCAAAAGTTTCACCTCCAAATATTATCACATTAGGTATTAAGGCTTCAACATGTGAATTTTGGGGGGGACACATTCAGTCTATGGTTTATAGTTACTGATTTTTACAATAGGAAACTTATTTATATTTTTCCTCCTTTCTTACTTAACCTAATGTAACTCATGAGCCGCTGAGTACACTGGAAGAGACATTAGACTGTACAAGGGAAGAGTTCTGTTTCCTGACTCGGCACAGTTCCAGGCCTTTGTGGGCAGGTCCAGAAACCATCAGAGAATTCTGTTGTTTCACTGAGCTAAGCAATGGTTAGATTAAAATTGAAAGACTTTCAAACAACCTTAAAAAAAAAATCAATTACAGACTTCCTTTTACAAAATGTTCATTTAAAGAGAGAGAGCAGGGTCTCTGACAAAGTCTTGCCATCCTCTGATCACCTCTCCAATCTTGCAGTGTCAAAGATCACGAGCACACCTGGAATATTCAGGTGGATCCAGAATCTGAACCTAGGGCCTTCCCATATGACTCCATGCCGTGTTATCCTACCACCTGTGCCACCATTATTGGGCCAATATACTTCCTAATCTTATGCATAAAAAGGAATAAAAATGGATCTGTTCTGATTTCTAAATTAGGGACGAGGGATAGTGCTTGAATCTGCCCACCTGAGTTTAATTCCAGGTTGCCCCTGACTTCCTTCCTATGTGATCTTGGTGAAGTTATCTAACCTAAGTCTTGTTTTCATTATCTATACAATGGGGAATAATATAATATTCACCTCATAGAGTGGCTGTGAAGATGAATGTCCTAATCAATGTAAAATACATAACATACCTGGCAGATAGAACAATTGTTTTATGTTGTGATTTTATTTTTTATTGGAAGCCAGTTGAGGAAAAGCTACAAGCCAGTGTTTAAGAACCATTTGGCTAATTGATTTAAAAAATCCCAGAATTTGAATTCTATGTTTTTATGTTACATATTTCTAGAGTATAATTCAGAAAACCAAACTTAAGAATAAATTAAATGACCATATTTAAGAGTGTTTTCTGCTTGCTTACCAACTTTATGTCTTGTTTTTCTTTTTTGGAGAGGTTTTTGCTATAGGGTGCATGCGCTCGCCAGAAAGACAGAGAGAGACAGAGAGACAGAAAGTGAGAAAGCATCGCCCAGGGGTGATGGCCATGCCGCAATCCTTTCTCCTCCATTCTCCTCTTGGAATCCTGGGCCCAGTGTGAGTTTAAGCCATCAGGTCCGGGACACAAACTGCTGTCAACCACATGGGAGTCCAACAACATACCCATTACGCTAACTGCTGGTCCCCCAACTTTATGTCTTGATTTCTAGGAAACATTGGTAATTGTGTGCCTATCACTTGTACTCCCCCGCCCCCACCCCATAATCGGTCTCTGAGAGGCTTAAATTAAGGTTTTGGAGATGATATCAAAGAAAATAAGTCTAGGTTTTGTTAGTCATCTGTCTATTGCAATGATATCTCAGACCACTTGAACTAGGGGACAACGCTTGCACAAAACACCTCCTTTCCTTAATGTTACACATTGTGTTCTCCCCCCACCACACACACACACACACACACACACACACACACACATGAATCTTGCCATATCATGATCCTGCTGCCTCAGCCTCCCATTTGGGATTACTGGTACTGACCACCACACCAGGTTCTTTTTTAGACAAGGTCTCTATGTTGCCCTTGCAAGCCTTGAACTCGCCACCCTCCTGCCTTGGTCTCTCCAAGTCGTTGGGATTATAGGTGTGTGCCACTGTGCCTGACCTTTAAGTTGGACCAGGAATCCAACCAGGTCTCTCATGGTCCCAGCCTATGGAGCGCAGCACACATCTGTGCAGCTAGACTGTGTTCCTTATATCTTGGGAACAATAGTGTCTACACAGAGTGCATATTGCCAAAGTGTTTAATTAGTTAAAGTTCCCTGATTTCATCAGTACCTCTGGGTTCTTGACCCCTGACCTGTCTGGCTCCAGAGAGGCTGCAGGTACAGATCTATTTGCCTGTCAAGAAATGGTATGGAGTTCCCTCTTTGCCCGACTTCGATCCCTTTTCAGTAAATAATACAACCCAATATAAAATAGATGGGATGATAGCTTATCAGGGAAACTGCCAAGTCCTTGGGTCTCTGTCTCCTTGGGAAATTACTGAGCCACATTTAGTACTATAGAATTCAACTTCCGGAAACCCAGAATTAGCCTGCCCTTTTGGTATTAAGTAGCATGCCGATATGATCTATGCTAAAGGCAGAAGAGAAATGAGAATCTCTGTCCTAGTTTCTTAAAAGAAACACAGGCAGATCTGTTGGAGAAATTCATCACATTTTAAAATGAAGGAGGATGTGAAAATAAGCATAAATAGATAACTGTGAACGAGGAGAGGATATATGCCTTTGGCACAGATTCTGTATTAGATAGGAATTAGAGTAGATGCTAAGAATTAAGATGTTACACATGCCCTATCTCCAAAAGTTAATTATGATTTAAAAATAATTCAGTGAGGTTGCTAAGATGATAGACTTTCAAAACAGGCTGCTAGATTATGAATCTCAGCTGTGCTATTAATTGTGCGATCTGGCACCATTTATTTCACTCACTGTGATTTCAACCTTGAGATGTATTTCCAGTCATCTATTGCTGCACAAAAAAAGGCTCCAACATTTAATGACCTAAAGCAACATCCATTTCATTAAGTCTCATGAGTTTGTGGTTCCAACACCTGGGCAAGACTCTCCTGCAACCTTTCTGCTCCTGGTGGCATTGCTGAGTGTTTCGGTGGGCCTTTCAGCTGGAAACTGCTCAGTTTTAAAGGGTCTAAGAAAAATGCCCCCGTAATCTGGCACTTCAGTGCAGATGGCTGCAAGGCTGGGCTCAGACTCTCTCCCTAGGGCATCTCCTGCAGAGTAGTTGAGCTTCTTACAATAGAGAATCAAGGCTCCAAAAGTGAGGGTACAAGAGGGGAGAAAGGGATGCTTTCCGGCCTGGACCCAAGAATTGGTACTGGATCACTTCCCCATAAACTACCAGCAAGAGCAGTCACATAGTCTGCCAGATTTGAGAATGGGATATGGCCCTCACCGCCTCTGTTGTTAGAACGTCCAAAAATTTGTGATTCTTTTCAATTAACCACAGATTAGGGAGTATAACAGTAGTAATCTCATAAAGTAACAAGGGATTAAATAAGGCAATACCTCTAAAGTGCTCAACAGCATCATCATAGACAAAACGTCTCATGATTGTCAGCTATTATGGCATATGTTCATGTGTACTAGTACTACACATGAATGTATATAAATATTATATTTATAAAAGTCATGCAATATGTATTTATGTACTGTACTATCTGACCTATATGGATAGTAGACATAGGCTTTTATATTATGTATGTATATGTATATCTATATATATACACATATATATGTGTATATATATAATTAAACTTTATACAGTTGACCCATGAACAATTCAGGGAGTAAAGGACCAAACTCTTGTGTAGTCAAGAATCTGAGTGTAATTTTTGACTCCCCAAAAACCTAACTACTAATAACCCATTGGCCAGAATCCTTACCAATAACATAAATAATTGGTTAACATATATTTCATATGTTATATGTATTATATACTATATTCTTTTAATTTTTTGAGAGGTTTTTGCTATAGGGCACATGCACTTGCCAGAAAGATAGAGACAGAGAGATAGAAAGTGAAAAGTCACCCCAGGGGAGATGGCCACGCCGCAATCCCTTCTCCTCCATTCTCCTCTCAGGATTTTGCGCACACATGCACATGTGCCTGGTGTGAGTTTAAGCCTCTGTGTCTGGGACTCGAACTGTGGTTGACTACATGGGAGCCCAGTGACATGGTCATTATGCCAACTGCTGGTCCCTACTATTTTCTTTTTTTAAAGAATTATTTTATTGGGAACCAGCAGTTAGCATAATGGCTATGTTGGCGTGGCCATCCCCCCGAGGGGTGATTTCTCTCTTTCTGTCTCTATGTCTGTCTCTGTCTGTCTGGCAAGCGCACGTGCCCTATAGCGAAAAACCTCTCAAAAAAATAAAAATAAAAAGAATTATTTTATTTAGCTTTATTTATTTATTTTATTTGACCAGAGAGGGACAGAGCGAGAGAGCGAGAGAGAGAGAGAAAGAGGATAGTGGGAAAGCAAGCCACCAGGTCCAGGACTCAAACCATGGTCGGCCATGTGGGAGTCCAGCACCCCTAACCATTATGCCACCTGCCAGTCCCATTATATACTATATTCTTACAATAAAATGAGCTAGGAAAAAATGTTATTAAGAAAAGTATAAGGCAGGGCCAGTAGGTGGCTTAGTGGTTAAGGTACTGGACTCTCAAATAGTCAACTGTGGTTTAAGTCCTGGACCTTGTGGCTTGAAACTCATACCAGGCACATGTGCATGTGTGCTCAAGATCCTGAGAGGAGAATGGAGGAGAAGGGATTGCGGTGTGGCCATCCCCCCTGGGGTGACTTTTCACTTTCTAGCTCTCTGTCTCTATCTTTCTGGCAAGTGCATGTGCCCTATAGCAAAAGCCTCTTTAAAAAATATAATAGTAATAATAGTAATAAGAGAAGTATAAGGAAGAGAAAGTATATTGCTGTATTAGTTGAAAAAAATAATATGTGGGATGGCCTCCTCGTGCAGCAGTTAAGTGCCACATGGCCTACAAAGTTTGAATTCTGGTCTTGGAGGTTTGAAAAAATACACCAGATATATGTATGTGCATATGCAAAATCCTGATGGGATGGAGAAATGGAGGGAAAACGATTGCAATGTGATCATGCTCCATTGGAGAACTCTTTCTTTCTCTCTCTCTCTCTCTCTTTTGGAGAGGTTTTTGCTATAGGGCGCGTGTGCTCGCCAGAAAGACAGAGACAGAAAGCAAGAAATCACCCCTGAGGGGCGATGCCCATGCCGCACTTCTTCTCCATTCTCCTCTTGGGATCTTGGGCATGCACATACACATGCCCAGCGTGAGTTTAAGCCACCGGGTCTAGGACTTGAACCACGGTCAACTACATGAAAGTCCAGCAATATAGCCATTATGCCAACTGCTGGTCCTGGAGGTTCTCTTTCTTTCTCTCTTTCACACACACACACACACACACACACACACACACACACACACGTGACTGCACATGCTCTCTGGCAATTAAAAAAATCTTAAAGAATAAAATTTGCATATATGTGCATCCACATGGTTCAAGCCCATGTTGTTCAAGGGTCACGGTTAATTGTAATTACATTACAACAAAGAGGTGGCCAATGTGGATATAAACAATCCTTAAGTTATTTTCATATTAAGTTTCTTATTATTTGCATGGTAAATCATTTTTATTGCTGGGGAAAATACAGGGATCTTTCTGCAGGAAGAGTTTATTCAGTTGATTTATTTTAAATACAACTATATGTATGAGAGTGTTTAAATGGCTTGTGGAAAGTGTGCATCATGAAAAAACTATGTGTAGATTTCAAGATTTTTTTTTTCTTTTTTTATAGGGCATGCATATTCACTGGAGAAAGAGAAAGACAGAGTGATAGGGGAAGTATGAAATCACTCCCCCTGGGGAGATGGCCACTCTTCAGTCTCTTCTTCATTCTCCTCTTGGGATTTTGGACATACACACACAAGTACCTAATGTGTTTTGCAAGCTACTGGGTCCAGGACTTGAACCTCACAGTTGGCCATGTGGGATCCAGCTACTTTATCAACCACACCACCTACCTGGTTCTCCCAATTTTTTATACCAAAATAAACCAATACTGCTACATCTAATCAGGATCTATTTTGAGGCACTAAGAAGGATAAGACATCAGTTTGAAAAAGCCCCATAAGAGCAACATAATTTTGCTAAAATTGAAACAAGAACAAACATCAAATTATGGTGAAGCTTGGGTAGGAGAAATCAGTTATGTTTTATGAAATGTTTATGAAGGCCAGGGATCTCGAAAAGGAATGGAAAATTCCATACGTAAAGACATTGCCCCTCCACCAAAGCTGCAGTATGCAAGTAGATAACTCATCTTAAGAGATGAGACCACTTTGAAAATGTCCCATGGGGCTAGTAGGTGGTGCGGTGGTTAAAGGTGTTGGACTCCTACATGGCTGACCACGGTTCAAGTCCCAGCCTTGGCAGCTTGCTTTCTTTCTCTCTCTCTCTCTCTCTGGCTATGGTCAAATTAAAAATAATAATAATGATAAATAAAATAAAGAAATAATTCTTGAAAAAAAAAAGACTTTAAAAAGAAAATGACACCCATAGCAGCAGACTATCCACATCAGTTTACTAGAAGAGTAATCTTGTTTGTGCCCTAATTGAAGAATGATGATTAACAGTAGAAATAATAGCCAACACCATGGACATCTCAATTGGTTCAGCTGATTAAATTCAAGTCTGCTCAATTGGTGCCAAACCTATTGAGCCCTATTCAGCTGCAGACAAGAGCAGAGTTTTTGGAGTCAGAAGGTGGCATAGTGGTTAAGGTGCTGACTCCCATGTGGTTGACAGTGGTTTGAGTCCCAGACCCTACAGCTTGAAACTCAAACTGGGTGTGTGTGCGTGCGTGCCCAAAGTCCTGAATGGAGAATGGAAGGGAGGCTGTGTGGCCTTCTCCCCTGGGATGGGGGGAATGATTTCTCACTTTCTGTCACAAAAGGGTTGTCTCTCTCTGCCTCTCCAGCAAGTGCACAGGCCCTATAGCAAAATTCTCTCTCAAAAGAAAGAAAACAACAAGAGCAGAGCTTTCAATAGCAATTTTGAACAAATTCCTAAAGCATTTCTTCAAGGAATTGTAGCAGAAGATTACACATGGCTTTACCAATGTCATCCTAAAGATGAAGCACAATCAAAGAAATGGCTACCAGGAGGTGGAGGTGGTCCAATCAGAGCAAAAGTGGACCAGTCAAGAGCCAAGACCATGGCAACAGCCTTTGGAAAAGCGCAAGGCTATTTCCTTGTTGACTGTCTAGAAGGTCAAGGGACAAACTATCTTTCTACAAAATAAACCACAAAAGGTTGTCAGTTACCGCTTATGGAATTGAATCATCCATGAACAAGCCCTGCTCTCTTATTCTGAGAGTGTTTTGGAAAGTTAGCTGAAGCTTTTGCAGAAACACACCTGGGAAAACTTACCCAGAGTCCTTCACCACCACGACAGTGCTCCTGCTTATTCCTCTCATCAAACAAAGGCAATTTTATGAGAAATTGTAAGTACTAACTTTACAGTTCTGATTTGGGAAATGAGAAACCATTAAGTACTAACCTTACAGTCCTGATTTGACTCCTTGCTATTTTTTTTTTGTTGTTGTTTCATAATTTTAAAAAGTCTCTAAAAGATACCCATTTATCTTCTGTTAATAATGTAAAAAAGACTGCATTGACATGGGTAAATATCCAAGACCCTCAGTTTTTTAGGGATGGACTAAATGACTGGTATTGTTGCCTATAAAAGTGTCTTGGACTTGGAGCTTATGCTGAGAAATAAAGTTTACATTTTTTAATCTTTTAATTCCATTTTCCACTGACTTTTTTTTTTTTTTTTTGGAGAGATTTTCACTGTAGGGCGTGTGCGCTCGCCAGACAGAGAGAGACATAGAGACAGAAAGCGAGAAATCACCCCCCAGGGGGGATGGTCACGCCGCAATCCATTCTCCTCCATTCTCCTCTCGGGATCTTGGGCACGCACGCACACGCGCCCGGCATGAGTTTTAAGCCACCGGGTCCGGGAAGCGAACCGCGGTCGACTACGTGGGAGTCCAGGGACATAGCCATTACACTAACTGCTGGTTCCCCATTTTCCACTGACTTTTTGAAATCCCCTTATCACTTACACTGGAGCAACAGACCCACTCCTGTGTGTTGACTCCTGAGTGGGTGGCGGCAGAGACATGCAACCCACTAATCTTTCAGAAAAGATCAGGTGCATGCTGGATGGGAAACAGAGGACATTGGGGAATTACTTTACTTTAAATATTATTTTACGGTTTCATGCTTTCATGTCTAAATTTTAAAAAGACACAATGTAATTGATAATTGAAGTGTAAGAATCTACTCTGAAAGACTGAGAGAAAGAAGGTGGTGGTCCCGAGAAGAAAGATTTTTAAATACAAAACAAAGTCACACATCAAGAGATTACTGTGACAAATGTTCCGGAGTGTTATATAAAGGCCAAGGATCTAGAAAAGAAACAGAAAACCCTATACATAGAGACATGAGAGGGAGCCTATACTTATCAGAAGAAAATGGGAACCCAGAGAATGGGTTCCTTCAAAGAACCTTAGGAGGTTTCAGAAAAAATAGCTTCACCCCAGCAGAAAGCCATGTAGAACAGGTTACATTTCAAAGCTGTTAGGTGACATTTCCGGACCTGAGATGCAGCATTTGCTAACAGAAGGATGTGGGAAGGAATAAATTTAATCAGGTTTAGGTAATGATTCTATCATGATACAGTTTTCCTTAAAGTTCAAACTTGAAGCATGAAACAAAAAACTAACGCCTTATTGTAAAATCAAGAAAATTCTCTAGTTTTTCACTCCTAACTCAGCTGGGTGGGAGCCATTGTAAAGTATCATCCTACAAAATAAGCCACAAAAGGGTTGTCAGTTACAGCTTATGGACTTGCATCATCCACAAACAATCCATGCTCTGTGCCCTGCTGGGGAGAGGTGTCTGGTCTGAGTACAGTCCTCTGTGCTCTCTGACCTCTGTGAGGTCAGCTTTGAGACTTGTGCTCCTACATTTATTTCTGGTATTTATTGGACATTTGAACTTACTTTCTGTGTTAATGAGTTGATTGCCTTAATTCATTTTATTTTTCAATTGCATTGTCAGGATTATTTTTTTCTGATTGGTTCAAACAAACTCTGTAAATTAAAAAAAAAAAAAACTGACCCTTTTTGGGGACCAGCAGTTAGTGTAATGGCTATGTTGCTGGACTCCCACGTAGTCGATTGCGGTTCGCATCCCGGACCCGGTGGCTTAAAACTGACGCTGGACGTGTGTGTGTGCGTGCCCAAGATCCTGAGAGGAGAATGGAGGAGAAGGAATTGTGGCATGGCCATCCACCTTGGGGGGTGATTTCTCGCTTTCTGTATCTCCATCTCTGTCTGTCCGGCGAGCGTATGCTCCCTATAGTGAAAACCTCTCCAAAAAAAAAAAGGACCCTTTTTTATATGTGTCACAAATATGTTCCCAGTTTTCAACTGGATTTATTTATGATATATTTTTTCTATACCAATGTTTGGATAAATTTGACCACATGGACATTTAAATTTCCTTTATGGCGTCTAGGTTTTAGATGGATTGCCTAGAAAGCATTTTCTATGTCAAGGTTGCAAATAGATTGATCTTTTTTTCTTTTCTATAATATAGTTTTCAAAAAAATTACTAATTAGTCTTTTATAGTTTTATTTTTTAAATGTCTCATTGATCCAAGTTTATTTGGGTAGTTTTCCCATTGTAGTTTACAGATTAATTCATTTTTTCCCTTTTTATTATAAAATAGTAGATTCCCATGTGAATTAGAGTCTATTTCTGTATTCTCTATTCTATCCTTTAATCTTCTCATTTCCTCTTCAGCCTCAAACTGTTTTTAATTATTGTAGTTCCATGGATACATTTTAATATCTGGTAGGGTTCATCTCCTTCATAATTTTTCCTATATATGAGTAAGATCAAAAAAAATGGAAGAAAATATCCCATTTACAGTATTAACAAAAAAGAATTTTAGAGCTAAATTAACAAGAAATGTGCATATGCATATAAAATAAAAAAAAAGTAACTGAAAATGTCAGAAAAAATTGATAAATGTTCTTTGATCTTAGGCAGCAAGGCTCAGCACTGTGAAGCTATCTGTTCTTCAGTATATCCATAAATTTAATGCAATGCCCTTTACAATATCCACAAGATTTAGAGGAAAACATTACAAAATGGCATGAGACTCTATTAGAGAAGCAAACATACAAGGAAAACCAGGAAACTCTTCTTCATTTAAAAAAAATTATTTATTTATTTTACTTATTATTATTTTTTTAATTTGACCAAAGAGCAAGAGAGAGAGTGAAAGGAAAGTGAGAAAGCAAGCCACCAGGTCTGGAACTTGAACCATGGTCAGCCATGTGGGAGTCCAGCACCTTAACCCACCATGCTGGCAACCTGCCAGCCTCATCTTCTTCATTTTTATAACCATATTAATTCTCTCTCTCTCTTTTTTTCTAATTCCCAGAAAGCAAATGTGTTTACCAGAGTGAGATAGAGAAAGCATCCCCCATAGGGTGTGGTCATATCGCAGTCCCTTTAGCCCATTTATCTATCCTATTGGGATTTTGAGCACACATACACATGTGCCCAGAAGGTTTTATCAAGCCACTGGGACCAGGATTTGATCTATGGTCAGCTTTGTGGGATTTGGCCTCCTTAACCACTAGGCTATGAAGCTGGCCTCTATTCAATCTCTTTATTGTGCTCATTTAGGCTTTTTAATACAGAAGTGACTCAGGCTTGAGGTGAAATGACTACAAACACTGCAGAAGTGTAATAGCAGTAATGGAGAGTTCCAGATGTCAGACCCTATTCTGAGTGTCGTGTGTAGTAAGTGTTCATTATCTCTTTTTGTTCTCATGACTTAATAGATTATCACCCTCATTTTACAGTTGAGTAAACTGAGGCACAGAGGAAATAAGTGACTTGTTCAAAGTTACTTCAGTGGTAAACCTGCAGAGCCTGGGATTTTAGCCAGTAAGCTCTTTTACCTGCCATTGGATAAAAAATAAAAAAAGAAGTCCCTCCCCCATCGCAAGCCCCATTTCCAAGACTCTGTAAATCTGGTTCACTTATGTACATAAAATCACATAAAATATTGTTTATTAAGTAGAGTAATTTAATTTATATAATGTTCTGCATTTTCTCACTAAACACCACATCAATATGTATAGAACCACTACATTCCTTAAGCAGTTGTTCAGGATATAGATGTACTGTAATTTAACTAGCCTTTATTGATGTGCATTTAGGATGTGATCTCAAATTGTTACTGTAGTTCCTCCTTCCTCAATCAGCTGTGGTTAATCCTCATGATTTCATTGTGGAGCTCATTTCAATCTTCTCTCATATGCCATGGAAGGCTGGCTCCTGGACATTCTCAGTTGCCCCACAGTGAATCTTCTTCTCCCAGGAGCCCCTTCCCTATGATAGTCCAACTGTGCCACTCACTTTTTGAGCTGTGGTTTGTTTTGTTTTGTTTTTGATAAGTTATTTGATAGATATTCTTTCCTTTACTTCCCAAATATTAGTCTACATATCTCCTGCATTATTATTTCTTTTTTTGCCCTTGAAATAGTTCCTCAAAGACATCTTACGTACTGTCTGCAGTGCTATCTACAGCTTTTCATCTTCCAAGGTTATCCCAAATAATTAATCACAGTCACAAACAGTTCTGACTCCTCCCTTTGAGCCTGGCCCATGTTAAAAGCTTCATACTCATCTCACCCATTACATTCCAGCCTAGACAAGGCAATACTAGTAGGAGTTTCCTTTCCTCTAATTTTACACATAAAGAAAAACTGAGGCACAGAGAAGTAAAGAAAGTTGCCTAGGATACGGAGCGGGGACTAGGACCCCAAGTACCTAACGTTTAAACCCAGCCTCTTAATCTCTTTTATTGCTTCTCTTTTAAACCATTACCACTTTCTCTGGCCTTTGAATACTAAAACGTTCTTGAAAAGAAATTCTGTTCTTTCCTGATCTCTCTTTTCTTCTCTCATTGACTTATTGTCTCAGATATTTCTCATTTATTCATTTGTCTGTGTTTTGGCTTCAGTTACCATCTTTCTCCCTTTCATAGTACCACAGCTGGGAGCGTTTATTTATTTATTTTTAATTTTTTATTTTATAAAGACTTTGGCTTTTTTCCTTCCTTTGAGTTTTCTTCATATCATTTGTCCTGCCATTCTCTTATCCTTTCCAAAGCCAGACAAGCTTTCATCAACTTGATCGTACTTCTTACGTATTTATTTCTTTTTGTTTGAAGAAAATTTGGTCATCTGCCATATACCTCAACAAAATATCCCTCACTTTGATAAATTATTTTCGGTTATTTCCTTATCATTAATAAAGTAGCTTTATTTCTTTTATACCTCTTCAAGTTTCTTGGCCCAGTGCCTTTTAGGGGAACTGTTAACATGTGTGCTAAATAAGTAAGCTTTAAGTTATCTGTTCTTATTGAAGGATTCTGAATGTTTGGATTTTTGGGTCACTTTGATTTACTTCTAATACCATCACCGTTTCCAAAAACCACTGGAAATTCCTTCTTGCTATCACTGTTCTTGGTATCATATGTAGGAAATGAGAGTCGGATACTCTTTCTCCTTTCTGCTCCCCAGTTCATCATGATGACTGCATATTTGCTCACAAATCTTGACGATCTTTTAAACGTCCAGGGTGTATATTTAAAAGGAGGGAAAAAGGAGAAAAAGAAATTTACTCTCCAGTCTCATTCTCTTTCTATATTGACTAGAATGATGGAGATCTCTTTCTTTTATAGTACCTTTTTTATTTATATTTAGCCCTACTTTCTTATCCTACAAATTTTTTCCACTTATTTTACCTCCCTCACCTCCTAATATAGGCTAACATTTATGTTATTGGGAGGCAGTGTGATATACTGGAAAAGACGAAAGCTTTGGAGCAAGCCAGAACTGGTTTCAAATGTGGCTCTGCCATTTATTATTTTGTGTGATCCTGCGTAAGTGTCTTGCAGGCTATTTTCTCATCCTAGTGGTAAGAAATTTTTTTCTGTGATTGTTTTAAGTGCTAGAGGAAATGAAAACAAAATGCATAGCACAGTGCCTGGACATAGCAGACGTTCTGTAAATGGAAGCTATGTTATTATTGGTGTCATTATTTATTTTTAGTGGCCTTCTATACTTATGTTCTATAACATGCATTTAACTAGTTGGACTCCTCTATGTTTGTTGAAGTAATTATTTTTATTTTCTTTGTACCCCTCTTTTTAAATTTTTTGCATCTTATCTTTTATCTGTTGGGATTTATTTTACCAAACAATAGAAATTCATTTCTTTCACAATTTTGGAGGATTGAAGCCTAAAATCAGTGTGTTGATAGGGCCATGCTTTCTCCGAAGGTTTAAGACAGAGGTTCTTTCCTTGCCTCTTCTTAGCTTCTGGTAGTTGATGGTAATCCTTCATGCTGCTTGGTTTGTAGCTGCAATGGTCTAGTCTGTCAACATATGGCAGTTTCCTTCTCTGTGTGGCTCTGGGTCTCTTTTTATAAAAACACTCATGAGTTGATTTAGGCCCACCATAATTTAGTATGATGTCATCATAATTACATCTGCAAAGACCCTATTTTCAAAAGAAGGTTGCATTCACAGATCCTTGGGTTAGAATTTAAGCACAGGAGGGCCAGCAGGTGGCATGATGGTTAAGTGCACTGGACTCCCACATAGCTGACCGTGGATTAAGTCCCTGGTCTGGCAGTTTGCTTTCTCACTTTCCCTCTCTCTCTCTCTGTCTGTTTCTCTCTGGTCAAATTAAAATAATGATAATGATGATGGGTAAAATTAAATAAACTGATTCTTAAAAACAAAAGTGAATATAAGCATAGGAGTGGGGAGGGAGCACAATTCAATCTACCACAAAGGAGAAAGAAATGAGGTAAGTTAACACAGATATGATGTGAGGGTGGCAGAAAGACCATACCAACAGCTTTAGGTATTATACAGTGATCACATGTACAATGTGATGTCATGATTATCTACCTCTTGCCACATTAGCTTTCCCTGTTGATCATGTGGTTATTAGGATCAGAGCTGAAGCTTGAGGAAGGGGGTGGTCTTCTCAGATGGAAAGTACCTAGGCTCAATGACGAACATTTCCTTTATTGGAGAGCAATGACTTCAGCTTGTCAGTTAGCCCCCTGAGCAGTAATGGGCAGAGAACACCAGGGGCCAGGATGGGTTTCACCAGCAAGTGGTCAAATTAGCACACATGAATATTGAGAGTATCATATGCCTTATGTTTTAGTGTATCACAAGTGTTAGTGTTATCTGGTCCTTCCATCCTTTATTTATTGTATCTCTCTTTTTAATCTCTCATTCTTTTGCCATCCTGTTTCTTTCATTTTATTTTTTACCTACAAAACCTATGTAGAGATTACTCAATATGGACTGTTTATGTCTTCTCTGTCCCTCTCTATAGTACATGGTCTGTATATGTTTATGCATGAATGTATACACATTCATACATATAGCATCTATGTGCTTAATAGATCCTGTGAATTTCATGTATTCCATTAGTTTTGTTTATTTTCTTTCCTTTTTAAAAAAAGATTTATTAATTTATTGGTCTATTTGTTGTGATTTTTCAAGCTGCCAGGTCTAAGACTTGAACCATGGTTGGCTATGTGAGAATCCAGCACCTTAACCACCAGGCCACCTGCTGGCCCTTGTTTTCTTGTTTTCTATAGCAGTATTGAATATTTCTTAACAGTACAAGAAACACAGTTTACAGGGATTTGAATAACAGAAAACCATCATTGAGTCCTTACTATGTACCATCAGCACATTATCGACTAAATTGATCATCACCACAACTCTTAGTGGAGTCAGTTATAAAATAATTCATAAGAAGCAAGATTTTGGCCTCTGGAAGTGGGATGCTACTTATCAGAAACTTAACATATGGAATTTGTTTGAGACCAGGTAGAGGAGTGAAGGTGGTGTGTCCATAGGAGAATAATGGTAAAATGGTAAAGAGCCTTGAGAAATCTGTCAGTGAGGGTAGGACGCAAATTAGGAAAAATGTTACTGGAAACTGGAGGAAAGGGCATCCCTGCTATGTAGTGGTGGATGAAGTAATGTGAAAAATAGGAAATGTACCTAATGGATACACTAGCTAAGAAAATCTCCAGGAAGACTATTGGAGGTGCTGGTTTCACTGTCTATCATAAAAAGTGAGAAGAGAAAGAAGAGCTTAAGAATGAACTATTATAATAACATGAAGAAGTCAGGACTTGGTGGTTTTTTTTTTTTTAATTTTATTATCATCATAATCTTCTTTTTATTACACTAGATTACATATAACTTTACATTGACTTCCATTGCTTTTTCAAAAGGGAATGCCATGCATGTCAGTCAATACAGAGACATCAATCTCCCCGCTTTATCATTCAATATCTTTTCCATGCTTTTCCCAATAATTATTATTATAATTTTTTTAAACAGTCAATCACTATTTCTCATTTTGCTTATTAAAAAGACTTCACCCATCATGAAATACTTTCCAGACCGGTTCAGTTGAGAATACTATACATGTCATCATCAACAGGTAATAAACCATATCTATTTCTCATTAACATCCTGCCTCTCTATTGTTCACTGCTGTCTTTATCCTCTTCTCTCTCCTTTTTTTTTTTATACTTTGTTTTTTATTATAAAATTTTTTTTTCTCATCACAACACACATATGAATTTTCCATCCAAAATACACTGTGCATTGGTTCAATCAAGCACATCAACATATATGTTCTCAGCAAATGATTTCCCAATTTTTGTGTCCTGCATATCTTGCCTTTTGTTTTGCCATCCTAGGTTCCCCATCCCCACCCTCTGCCATGTCCCATCTTCCTCCTCCATTGTCCCTGACATTCATGATTGCCCTCAATGGCTTCCGCCCCCCCCATTCAATTGTTCTACCAATGAACTCAATTAGTCTAAGTATATCCACTAGCTAGCACAGCTGACATATCCTTACACATGTATCCAAATCTGATCCTAGGCATAAACCCCAGGGAGTAGAATGAACATATTATAAAGTAGACCCCAGTTGTGTCCATACAACTCTCTTCAGTCATCAAATGTGCATTTTTTTTTCCTCCTGATTATTATTATTTTTTT
>NW_006159602.1:1687631-1721534 GCF_000334495.1 Tupaia belangeri chinensis | reverse complement strand
CTTAGCGGGGCCCCGGGGGGACACGCAGAGCCCGGAAGGGCCCGCGACGTCCCGCAACCGGACGCAGCCTTGGCGCCCGGCCCGCCTCCTGCCGAGGACTTGGTGTGTTTGAAAATAAAGCTATTTCTCATTCCTAGCTTCTCCAGCTGTTAAGCAATTCTTAAATTAAGAGAGGGCCTCTGGCTTTGGTCAGGTGCAGTGGTGCAGCAGTAACACAATGCCCTGTGACACTCAGACTGCATGAGAAGATGCTGGACTCACATCCCTAGGTCTCCCTGTGCATGCTGGGTGTTTGCATGCCTGGCTGGTTGAAGCTGGCTGAGGTGGATCACAGTATGAAGATGCCATTGGGAGTGCCCTCCCATTGAAGAAATAAATAAGTAAACTAAAAAAACCAATAAAGTTAGCAAGAAATGGCCCACACCAAAGGTCAATCCAGGATGGAATTATTGGATCCTTTTTAAGACTTCAGAAAGAGCTAGGGCAGTGCCTAGTATGACTTTTCAGGCAGAAAGTCCTCTAAGGACCTTAAGAGATTCCTCTTAGATGTTCTTTATTAAGTTCAAAAGCTTCTAAGTATTTTTCAGGATGTTTGTTCCTTAGCAGCCTCCACTACAGGGAGCCCAAGTAAAGAAGGGCTTATCTTAAATTAAAGAGACTTGTAGTTACAGTTTTTGTCCAGTTGAATGAATCCCAATAAGATTTATATGAAACCCACAAAGTTTTTTCTAGAGAAATATTTAGCAGAATCACAATTAGCTTGGCCTAAAGGGACAGAAACTACAAAACAAAAAGAAGCTTAATGCTGTAAAGGAAGAGGAAAGAGGTATTTGGCAGTCTTGGGAGAGTGAATACATTTTGCATGTGAGAGGAATATAAATAATTTGTGAGTGGAGGGGAGGCTCTTGTGGGATTTAAAACTTAAATCTTTGACACTTTCCCCACTGAGAGGCATATATAGTCCTATGTGCCCTCCTCTTGAATCTGTGCACTGTGGCTACTTGGCCTTTAGAATATGACATGTGCCAATCTCTGGGCCAGTCCTTAAGAATATGGAAGCTTTTGCTTTCTGTTTCTAGAGATGCTTATTCTTAGAAGCCAGCTATCATAGTTTAAGAGAAGTCCCAGAAGCCTGTGGAAAGGCTCACATTAAGAAAGTAAATCCCAAGGTCAACTGATGGCATAGTGGTTCATTGCTGGACTCCCACATGACCAATCATGGTTTGAGTCCTGGATCTGGTGGCTTGAAAGTCATGCCCGGCATGCCTGAGATCTTGGGAGGAGAGTAGAGGAGAAGGGATTATGACATGGCCATCCCCACTGGGCAATGATCTCTCACTTTCCCTCTCACTGTCTCTGTCTATCTCTCTGCCTTTAATGAGCTCATGCTCCCTAAGACAAAAACCTCTAAAAAAAAAAATAAATAAATCCCTGGTCCATGGCCATGGCTGAATCCCCAGACAACCTGACATTATATTAATGGATCCTCCAGCCCTGCATACGATGTCTCACTAATACCATGTGGAACATGCGTGAGTTGCCCCCAAGCCCTCCCCAAATGGCAGATTTATGAGCAAATCTAATGATTGTTACCCAAGGCTACTGGGGACGATTTGTTATGTAGAAAGAGATAACTGAATTGTCTCATTTTACAGATGAAAAAAATGGCAACGCAAGGATATTAAATAATTTGCCTAATACCAACCAGATTGCAAATGACAAGCATAAGTGCTCCATAATTTAGGCACTTAATCCTTATGCTATAGAACTTCTCTGTGCTAATGCTATCTTCACTAAGTGTTCTTCCAGTGTGATTTGCTTTACTCTGAAGAATGTCTTCAGGGACAAGTGTACGTCTGTATATGTATAGTGACATCCAGGTTTACCTACCTCTCTGAGCCTGGGAACTGGACCCAGTCCTAGTGCTGGTAGAACTGAACTTTTGAGCCTGCAAAGGTGAAGGACAAACTCTAGAACTGGGTGAATCAACTCCACCATGGGCACATGCAAAGCTTTATAGTGAGGCTGGAAGCCACTGCCTTCTCTGACCCACAGGCAGGCATGGTCTTCAAAAAATTAAATCCTAGTTGCTATGGTATGTTCACATGCCATTCCTTTTCCTGCTAGGTTTTTTCCTTGCATTTATTAGTTTCTTATTATGCCACCTGTTTCACTCTCTGACCTCTTCACTCTCACTCCTAAATCCTAAACTCCTTTATCCCCCAGCCCCACTCCCCAAAGCCTCTGCTCCTCTGCCTTCTCCTTTTACAGTCTCTGGAGTCTTCCTTATATTCATTTGGCAGATGTTATTGGCTCAGTTGTTCATTCATTTTAACTGGCCTAGCTGTGTAGGCTTCTTCTTGTTTTGATACGAATTGGACTGCTTGCAGTTTTAATTTTCCCATTACAAAGGTTGTGTAACATTCTGTTTTAAAAGGATGCACTACTGGGGGAACCAGCAGTTAGTGTAATGGCTATGTCGCTGGACTCCCACATAGTCAACCGCGGTTCGCGTTCTGGACCTGGTGGCTTAAAACTCACGCCAGGCGCGTGTGCGTGCGTGCCGAAGATCCCGAGAGGAGAATGGAGGAGAAGGGATTGCGGCGTGACCATCCCCCCCTGGGGGGTGATTTCTCGCTTTCTGTCTCTATGTCTCTCTCTGTCTGGCGAGCGCACGCGCCCTATAGCAAAAACCTCTCCAAAAAAAAAAAAAGAAAAAAAGAAAAGAAAAAGGATGCACTACTGGTACCTTATTTTCTTCTTTCTTTTCTTTTTTCTTTTTCTTTTTTTTTTTTTATGAGATTTTTGCTATAGGATTCATGCACTCACCAGAGAGACAGAAAGTGAGCAATCACCCCCAGCAGGGATAGCTACACCTCAGTCCCTTATCCTTTGATCTCCTCAAAGGATATTGGGCACACACACACACATGTGCCTGGCATGAGTTTCAAGTCGCTGGGTCCAGGATTCAAACTGTGGTTGACCACGTGAGAGTCCAGCACCTTAACCACTATGCCATCTGCTGGTCCCAGTACCTTGTTATTTTAAAATACCAAAATCATTTTAGTACAAATTACCTTACCTTTTAGATTATCTGTCAATCAGTTGATCTCCTTATCTGTATCCATCTACTCGTCCATCTATCAGTTTATTCATCCATCTTCCATTCATCCTTCTTTCATGGTTTTTGGCTGTCATGTCTTACCTTTTCCATATCTAATTGGAAAAAAAAAATGTTCAACTCTACTACCCTTTGGCTGTAATTCTCCTTCTCATGAGTACTTTTAAGGTGCATATTTCAAATGTGTTGTTACTTTTCCTATGATGGTGAAAATATCACAATGTCTTTTGAACTTGAATACACACTGCTTGTTTTCATTGTCATTTCTGAAGAACTATGGTCTTGGCCTGCTAAACAGAACTGTCACAAAATTATTTTTGAAGGCCTACTCTTTTTCTCTGGATTAGACTTTAAAAAAATCTAGTTATGTTGATGATTTTTTCTTCTGTTTCCTGGAATTTAAATGATTACAAATGATACCTTGTGAGTTCATCCTGATTCCATTAATACTCCAAGTTCTAACCTCTGTATTTCTTTCTGCTCCTTTCATCAATGTCACGTGAGTCTACACTACAAGTCTTCCCCTGAAAAGACTTCCTGTTGTCCGCTCTTCACTAAAATGGCTTAACTTTTCTTATTTTCCGCTGAAAACATAATGGAAGACAATTTTTTTTGGGGGGGGGGGTGATGAGAGGTTTTTGCTATAGGGTGCGTGCGCTTGTCAGCAAGCCTGAGACAGACAGAGAGACAGAAAGTGAGAAATCACCCCCCAGGGGAGATGGCCATGCCGCAATTGCAATCCCTTCTCCTCCATTCTCCTCTCGGGATCTTGGGCATGCATGCACACGCGCCTGGCTTGAGTTTTAAGCCACCGAGTCCAGGATGCGAACCATGGTCGACTACGTGGGAGTCCAGCGACATAGCCATTACACTAACTGCTGGTCCCTGGAAGACAAAATCGACAAATTAGCAAATTCTGCTTAGCTTCTTTTTCTGGGTCATCTAGCCTTCTTTGTTTCCTCCCTTCTTCCTCGTGCTTCAGTTGTCAGCTTTATCCATGTCTCCCCATTTTAGAGTTCCCATCACTGCTGGCCATGGATGGTTTTCAGATCCCTGAACAAATCAGGGAAAAAAGCAATAATTAGTTCATCTCCACTTTCACAGTTGTTTTTTTCCTATTGCTATCTTTGAGCTTTCTACTCCCTGCCCCCAAGTGTTTATGAGTCATTTGTTCAGAGCATCCTTTTACTATCACGTCTCCCTCCTTAAATTAGCTCCTATTAACTATGACGTTGAATCTTATATTAGCTTATCTTCTCTAAATTATTTCCAACTTCCTACACCCACCAAACTAGGAGGCCAGTGCATGTTCCTACTTTCTTCTATATGCAAGAACTCATATAGTAAACTTACCAAATGTGTAAATACTCATTTCTCTTTTCAATGTAGTGACCTATTTAGGTTCATCAAAACCATTAGAGCTCTATTAGCTTTGTCTCAAAATGAATACAATCAGCTTATCATTAGGTACAACTTGTTTTCTTCACATTCTGTCTTTCAGAGTACTGAAAAAAAATTTAAGACAGCTATAGAAATTACAACATGATACTAACTCTGGGTCAAGAATACTTGGATAAAAAATCCAATTACAATAGAAGTGACTGCATGGCCTAGAGTTAAGGGAGCCAGATCTCACATGGCTGACCACAGTTTGAATGTTGTCCTCAGTGGCTTAAAAAATGGCATGTGAGCATGCATTCCCCACATCACAATAGTGGAGAAATGGAGAAGGGATTGTGGTATAAGTGCTTCCTTCTTTTCCCTCTCTCCTCTCTCTGGCTGTCTGGAAAGTGCATTTACCCTCTGGAAATTAAAAAAATCAGTTATAATAAACATATTTGGATATGTCTATACTACTGATGATTGGATCATTAAGGGTAAATAACTTTTATGTGTGTTAACTAGTAGAGATGATATTTTACTTTTCGTGTGTGTGTGTGTGTGTGTGTGTGTGTCAAAAGGTGCTTACACTTGCTTGAGAAAGATGGTGGATAGGGGAATGGGAATGCATTCTCCATGGAAAATGGTCACACTGCAATCCCCTCTCCATTTTTCTCTTCTTTCAAGATTTTGGGTATGCATGCACATGTGTCTGGCCTGTTTTTCAAGTTTCCGGGTCCAAGACTTGAACCATGTAGTCAACCATGTAGAATCTAGCTACCTTAACCATCATGCCACTGGCTGGCCCCATTCATGGGAAAATTTTAAGGATAAATAACAGAGAATTTTCATTTCCCATTTATTTTTAGTGAAAGTTATATTGGGTCGTTGGAAAAGTCACAACATATTTTTGCATAGAAAATATACATCTGTCTTTTCTGACAACCCAGTAAAACTCTTTTGTTCCTATTGTAATTTTACAATAGGACCAACCTACTGAAACACTTGGATTTCTCTTAAGAGATATGTTTAAAACTTTTTCACAAAAGAAAGGGCCCGTTGCTGTACGTGCTTCATTTTACTGGTTTAATATGCCATCGAGAAAGAGATGCAGAGAGAGCAAGTCATCCTATCTGGTCCTGGGAGATTAGGCTAAGTGCAAAATTGGGAGGCTTGGGAGTGCTTATTTTTTGAAAGCTGAGAAGCATCTTTAGTCTACTGTGTTGACAACAAAGCTGAAATCAATAGACTGTTTTATTAATTTATTGTAGGTTGAGTTGCTTTTGCCTCTGGGCATTCCCGTAAGAGGTTTTTGCCAAGAAAGCCAAAACTGCCTTAATCTCCTCTTTCCTCATTAAACTCACAGCTTTGGTTAGTCACAGATCTTGCAGATCTTGGCAGTGCACACTTGCTCCCTAGTCTCATCTCAGCACCATATGGCTTTTGACAAAGTCAGGCCTCCTCTCCAACCTAAACAGCTTAACATTATCAAAAGCCCAGCCCACTGAGGATATAACAACCCTTGTTTGTTCCTATAGATCATATAACTGGGAGTAGAAATAGGATAGGGAAGTCAGTGCATCCCGGGATGAAGAGGAACATGTGAAAGAAAATGGGTGGGTGCGTGAGCGAGGAGGGGGGAGTTCTAACAGACTGATTCTGAGCAATATTTTCCAAGTCCAAGAAAAACATTTTGCTCATATGCATTTCTTTCTGAGGGTAAGGAACTTTCTTCTGAATTTAAAAGAAAGGAGGATCCAAAGTCTGGTTTCAGTTAGTGTTTTACAGTATGCAAGGAGTGTTTTCCATGGCTTAACAGTAGATGTTTGGTACATAAGTGTATCTTATACGCTCCCGCATGGGAATGAATGTCAGAATCTTCAGGACTGGGATGGGGATCATTGTTTTTGCCTATACTGGAGTTTTGTGTTCCAGACTTCACCCAACTGTATGCTATTTTTGGATTGTAACCTCCTTACAGGCAAACTTTTTCCTTCTAACTTTAAGGAAAATGGCCAGAGGAGCAAAATGTCAGGAGCCAACGATCTCCTCACATTCACATCAAATTTCACTCACCTCTATGAGATTTAGAGAACCAGAAATAAACTCTAAACCTTCCCACTAAGACCAACAACAAATTGTGAATTCTGATTGAAGATGAATCTAATGACAGCTAGAAATCAAGTAGACCAGATGAATCTTTTCCTGGTGTTCTAATGAAGAGATAAATGAAGTATCTATTATCATTTTCTGAACTAGTAGGAAACTCAGTCTTAAGAAAGAGGCTCAAAAAGTGAAAGCCAGAGGCAGAGAAACCCAGTAGAGTAAGAATTTTATTTTAAAAATCCATTGATGCATTAGAAGTTGAGAAGGAAAAACCTGCGAGAACCAGAAATAAACTCTAAACCTTCCCACTAAGACCAACAACAAATTGTGAATTCTGATTGAAGATGAATCTAATGACAGCTAGAAATCAAGTAGACCAGATGAATCTTTTCCTGGTGTTCTAATGAAGAGATAAATGAAGTATCTATTATCATTTTCTGAACTAGTAGGAAACTCAGTCTTAAGAAAGAGGCTCAAAAAGTGAAAGCCAGAGGCAGAGAAACCCAGTAGAGTAAGAATTTTATTTTAAAAATCCATTGATGCATTAGAAGTGGAGAAGGAAAACCCTGCCATGAAAATGAGTTCTATTGTTTTGAGTTACGATTTATTTTCAGTCAACTTATGATAACTAAGTTACTTTCCAAATGAACAGAGGAATGAACTGAATTATAAATAGTGCTCATTTAAAAGTATGGAAACTGATAAGCCAAGGTTACCTTTAAAAGCTCAAGCTTCAAACAATCCCATGTCATTCGGCTCAGGTTAAGCCCTCGCGGTGCTTAGAAACCCAAAGTAGCTCACTTCATTCCTGGACTTCTTCAGCCTGACATCTAGGTTGAACTCACTTTTCTAATTGGATTTCTGCTTTCAACTGTTTTCTTTTATATATCTAAGCTACATTGGTTTACTTACTCTTCTTCCAAAGTGTTAGGAATTCTCTGGACTCTTGGACTCTGCTCCTGTTTTCCTTCTGGAGTGGGAATGTCCTGTTCCCATCTCCAATATGTGGATGTGTCCCTTTCCCTTAGGAACCAGCTCAGGACTTCCACAGAGCTTTCTCTGGTGAGTTCATTTAGTCTAAGGCTCAGCACAGTGGGTAAGGGCACAGGTCAGCTTAGCCAACTCCAGGGTCAAGTTCTTTCTCTTTTCCTTGCCATATGACCCTCACAAAGTATTTAACCTCTCTGAGTTTCTCAGCCCCTCATCTGTAAAAATGATGGTGTTATACCAAGTAAATAAGGTTAATAAAATTGAGATAAATTCAAAATACCATCTATTCCCATTTTTCCTCTGATGGACCCCAGTCAGAGAATAATTGTCTGTTCCTAGGGATCTGGAGATGGAGCCCTAAGCATACCATTCTAAGTTATACATTTTATTGAAATCTTTTGAAAAGTTATGCCAATTTTTGCAATCCACTCTACAACATCCATGTTTGTTTTCATGAAACAATGGTAGTATCAGTTGTCATGCCTGGTATTGAGTAAATTGTGCTTCTCAGGCTGAAAGTACTCCTCATGTATTGTCTCCAAGTTTCAGGTTGAGAGAGAGGGATATTTGATAGGTTAAAATACAAACTCATAAGCATGAAATAGGAGGGAATTTGTGAACTGATTTCTATTGACACTTTCCAGCCTTATCCTGTCTCTTCATCCCTAACCCCGTTGCCAACCTGTTATAGAACCCTTGACTTGGTTGAACACTCCTCTGACTATCTTCTCTTCATGGTTTCTCACAGATTATTGTGTTGCCTCAAATGTACTTTCTCTCATTCTCTGCTTAAGGAATTTCAACTTATCCTATGTGACTGAGACGCCCAGAAGGGATACTTAAGCTTTCTCCAGCATTCTCTGGCAGAATTAAATACTTTCTTCTTAGAGGTCCTGTTGCTTCTTTTTCACAATATCTATAGTGCCACACTTTGTTTACACATTCATCTTCTCTAGAAAGCCTTTTGAAGTCAGGGAATTTGTGTCTTCGTGTTTCTAGTTTCTAGCCTGTGCCTAAGTACATAGGAGTAATGATAGCTGGCATTTATTGAGGACTTTGGTTTCAGACATTCTTTTCTTTTCTCTTTTCTTTTCTTTTCTTTTCTTTTCTTTTCTTTTCTTTTCTTTTCTTTTCCTTTCTTTTCTTTTCTTTTCTTTTCTTTTCTTTTCTTTTCTTTTCTTTTCTTTTCTTTTCTTTTCCTTTCCTTTCTTTTCTTTTCCTTTATTTTCTTTCTCTCTTTCTCTCTCTCTTTCTTTCTTTCCTTCCTTCCTTCCTTCCTTCCTTCCTTCCTTCCTTCCTTCCTTCCTTCCTTCCTTCCTTCCTTTCTTTCTTTCTTTCTTTCTTTCTTTCTTTCTTTCTTTCTTTTTTCTTTCTTTTTTTTTGGAGAGGTTTTTGCTATAGGGTGTGTGCGCTTGCCAGAAAGACAGAGACAGAAATCACCTCCTGGGGGAATGGCCACGCCACAATCCCTTCTCCTCTATTCTCCTCTCAGGATCTTGGGCACGCACGCATGCACACTAACCCAACGTGAGTTTAAGCCACTGGGTCCAGGACTTGAACCACGGTTGACTACATGAGAGTCTAGCGACATAGCCTTTAAGCTATCTGCTGGTCCCTCAGACATTATTTTCTGTAAGTTCTTGGTAAGTAAATGAAATAAATTTTTTACAAAAGTCCTCTGATATATTATCCCCAGTTTATATATGAAAAACAGGCACAGAGAGGTAAAGCAATTTTTATAAGGTCACACAGTAAGAGCTAAGCCACGATTTGAATCTAGGGAGTTTGATTCTAGAGGCCATTGCATGTAATAATTATTTGATGAATAAATGAATGAGGATAAGTCATATGATTCATAGAACCCTAGAGAAATATCATGTAGGTTTTTTTCCACCCAGAAATAGAGTTTGAAGTTTAATTATGAAGGAAGATATACTCACATATGGACTTTTCTCATCTGTTATCTCTATTCTGTATCTCTAGCCTAGGAGTCTACTACATCTGATGTGAAGCCAATGATGTCTTCTGGCAAGGCAAGGCCTTGGCAGGAAAATGGGATAGTCTGCTCTGGTTCTGCAGGGTCTCAGAGATACACTGGCTTGGGGGATCTTTGAGAGGCTTAGAAAGTTATGTTCTCCTGAAAGCCTGAAATAGCCTGTGAGGAAATCTGCTAATCTCCATTTTTCTCCCATGAGCCTGGGCTTTCCTCTGATATAAACTTGGCTCTTAGCACTTCTTTTTTTTTTTTGAGAGGTTTTTGCTATAGGGCGTGTGCGCTCGCCAGAAAGACAGAAAGAGACAGAGAGATAGAAAGCAAGAAATCACTCCCCGGGGGGGATGGCCACGCCGCAATCCCTTCTCCTCCATTCTCCTCTCGGGATCTTGGGCATGCATGCACACGCGCCTGGCGTGAGTTTAAGCTGCCGGGTCCGGGATGCGAATCGCAGTCAACTACATGGGAGTCCAGAGGCATAGCCATTACGCTAACTGCTGGTTCCCTAGATCTTTACCTTTAACTAGGCGTTACCTTGACCCAGATAAATCCACTTTCTTGAGATAAATGATCCTAGATAGGATGGCCTGCTTGGGGTCCTCTTCTGTGATTGTGCTCAGACTGGGCAGTCCTGGGGTAGAGTATGATGGGATGATGTCTTCCTGTCCCATATTCATCCTTCTGTGAAAATGGCAGAACATGGCATTAATTTAGTAAGCACAATAACTCTTTTTTGCTGAATCTGTGATTGTCATTAGTAGAGTTAATAGAGCCAAACAATGATGCATGCTAACAAAGAGCATTTCTAACTGACCCTGGGAAGTGTAAGATTTTGGCTTAAATAAATAAATAAAACATATGCAGAAACATTGTTTATTAAAGGATAAATTGATTTACATTTTTCAGAAAGAATTTTGATAATATGTACCAAGTGCCTTAAAAAACTTCAATACCATTTGATACAGCAATTCCACTTCTAGGAATTTATCTTAAGTAAATAACAGTAGGTGAAGATCTATATTCAAGAACAATTCATGAAGTGTTATTTATGTGAAAAGACAAAGAACAGAGAATCAGGTTACGTGATAGTCATACAACTACAGTCATGAGTTGCCTAAAGACAAAAATGCTTTCTGAGAAATGCGTCATTAGGCAATTTTCTCATTGTGCAAACATCGTAAGAGTGCATTTACATCAACTTAGAATGGATAGTCTACCACACACCTAGATGATATAATATAGCCTATATGCTCCTTATGGTGCCACTGTTGTATAAATGACCAAAACGCTGTCATCCAGCATGTGACTGTACTAAAATAACAACAAAGTGAATATTATCCATATGAAAAGGTGTGCACAGTATATTCTAGTTATAAAAACAGTAGGTGTAGTATAATGTATCATCATTTTGAAAAAGTAAGCGGAAAATTCTGCAAAGGCATACACTAAAAAGCTCTCTCTGTGTGATGGGATTATAAATGTTCTACATTTTCTTTCAGTTGCTCTGTGTTTTCCAATTATCTACAATAGCTAGATATACTATTTTGTTACAGTGCTTTAAATTTAAAAACAAAATAGTACAAAATGGACGTTTCTGCCCAGGGTACCTGGTGGTCAGCTGCCCTGGCACGGTTGCTCTGGTTGTTGCTTAGGTTCATTAGGATCTCTGCCATTGGCAGGGAGAGGAGTCGGCTGTCCTGGTGGAAGGTCTTTGTGGTACAATGAGCAGACATTTGTTCTGCTCTCTAGGATATGAAATGAGGCATTATGAGCCTGTAGAAATTACTCAAAGCCTTGTTTGCAAAGGGTTGGCACCTTGCCACATATATCCACATCTAGCAGGTTTTTTTGGGGTGAATATTACAGTTTTATTTAATTTCAAGAAATAAATAATTATTCTTGTAAGACTGCCCAGATCTGGTACATATTGTTTTAAAGAAGTGGACATCGTGTATTTTGGTTCTTCAGTATCATCAATTATAAAAAGAATTCTAAATCTACAAAGCCAATAGGAGAAAACAAGCTCCAATATGTGGGAAGTTGATGAAAGAGGCAAGATCTCAGCAACTTGGGCAAAAATTATGTAGAATGATGGTATTCCAGAAATTCCCTGAATTTCCAAAGGCCAGTAGTGCAGCACATTAAAGGGTGCAAAATTTCCAGCCTGTAATCAAATAATTTTTTTTTAATCACCCAAGATTCCATGAGATCTTGCAGAAGGATTAGGTTATAATTGTGACACCCCCTCCAGGGATAGAGTGGGTGAATTTACTCCTGTGTTTAAGTGCTTCTGAAAGATAATAAATGCATTGGGATTAGAATAGGTGGTATTGGGTTTTGGTTCCACTTGGAATGAGGGTTTTCTACCTCTATGGCGTATGATTTCAATATAGTTACTGAACTTCTCTAAACCTCAGAACATGAACTGTCATGACTTTGACCTAAATTGTAGAATATCTGGGGGGAACAAATAAGACAATGTATGTGAATTACATTTTAAATGGCACTAGCTATAATTATAATTATGTTAAAATTAATTTTCTTTTGGTGTGCCATAATTTGCCCTGCAGAAGCTCTGCAACAATGAAGCAACAAATCACATATAAGAAGCTCCTGAAGTGACAGCTGTTGGCCAAAGGCATCAGTCTCTGCTGCTTGCTCTCCCTGTGCCCCCCAACTTTCCAACATAGCCAATGAGAATGCCTCTCGAAAAGGGCAAGGGCAAGAGCGTGTTTTTATTTTGGACACAAAATTGAAAAGGATATTAGTTGTAAAATACCATATTTAGGTTTATCATGTGTTATTTGAGCAGGGAGGAAATAGGCATGACCCCTGGGGATGGAAGACAGAGAGCTATCAGTGTGCAATTGAGGACTGTGTAATTTTGAAAACATACTTCCTTTTTATCCTTCTTTTTAAGTTTACCACAGTGTGGGGCATGAAAGCAATTTGCTTGCCAGTGAATGAGAATGTTCCTTGAAGAACATTTGTGTCCCAGCTCATATGAAACTCTTAAAAGGTATGCATTTATTATTTAAACCAGATGGTGAATGTAGGGGCTTTGTCTTGCAACAGGTGTAAAAAATGACATCATGACCTGGAGGTTTTCCAGAATCATCTGAGATAGTCAACCAAGATGAGCCAGGTTCTTTGGGTTTCCTTCAAGAAATAGGATGAAATTATTTTGGCTGTATTGCTTTTTGTTTTCCCTGAGAAGCATTTGTGTGTTTAGACAAATAGAGAAATGCTACTTGCTGATGATCCCTTAGCAAGCTATGCACTCCAAGGTACAAAGGCAGCCTCACTTGTGATTTAAGCAGAAATATGGAAATACAGGGCTTGTTGAAAGTAGAGGTGGGTTGCTGCAGAAGAGAAAGATGTAAAAAGCAGCCTTGTGGTCAGCATTTCTGCCTCACTAAGGACTGACTGCCAGATCATGAGAAGACAGCTGTGGTCCTACTTTCCCCATATTACAGAGAGTATCTCTGCCCAGAGGCTCTTTTATATCTCTAGGAACTTAGAATGCCTTATATGCTTTACAAGGCAATGTCCAGAGGAAAGAATATTTAAAATATTGTCCCTAAGCCATGTCATAATTCTCAAAGCTGAGCGATAACCAGCGCAATTAAGTTAAAGGACTCAAGTTTTTGCTGAAGAACCAAGTTAGGGAAGCCTAGTCCAGCACAATGAAAAGGGTTGGGTTTGTACAGGCATTTTTATAGTATTTTCTGTATGGTCTTATTGGCCGTCACTTTAAAAGAGATGGTGTGAACGATCTTCTCTCAACCTGACCAGCTTCCTTGTCATTTTAGCAATTGGATATGGGATGAATGCAGGGGCCAGTTGCCACAGCAACAGCATCCTCAGAAAAGGTGATGAGAGAAATCATTTCTCTCTGAATGCTAATAGGTTGTCACTTTCGTCTTAAACCAGCTGTTTCCCACTGTTTTCCTGATTGCCATGAAGCCAGAAAGATTATTTACAGATTAAGGGCTGCTACTTGATCTGATCATCCCTGTCCTAATTTATGCTGGATGTTTCGGAAGGGAAAAATAATAATTTGAAGCTAAATTTCAAGGGTTATGTTTTAAGAAACTTGAGGTTTGTGACTTTTTCTCCAGAGGAGTAAGACAGACTTTTCTGTAGTACTTAGAAGGTCATTCTTTAAGCACAAACCATTTAGTGTGAAGACCCATCCAGCCATTGTCTGTAAGTGACCTGTCCTGCTTGGGGCTATGTGTGAGGTGGCTCTCTCATTAAAGCGGTGTGAGGTGGTAAAGAAGATCATCCTAAGAGAAAACCTTCGCATGATACTATATTTTTAAATCCTGGAAGTTGCTTGGCATGAAGGATTTTGGTTTTTCTAATAATTTGTCCCAAAACACAAGATTAAAGACCTCATTCACTAATGGAAGTAAAGGATCATGCCAGATTCTCCCACATATGACTTATTGTTGATTAAATTGTGATCACATGATTGGATAGGGAGTTAACTGCTGCATGTCGCTTTTTATTCCTTGGAGAGTAGAAAGTATTATTGGGAGAGCATGAGAGCAGTTATACAGTGTCCAGTTCCTTGGATTAATTGAGGTTGAGCCTGAGTCTGCCACACACTTAAAGTCAATGTGACTTTGACCACATTACATAATCTCATTAAACTTCAGTTTCCTTATGAGGAAAATGGGAAAAATAGCAATCTTACATTAAAGGGGGTTGATGACACTGAATGACATAATGGATAGGAATCACTTAGCACAGTACCTGGCTGTGCTATATGTTGGCTATTATTATTATTATTTGACATGAAAGCTCTCTGGTGGCCTTAAGCCTTAGATTAAAATACTGTTGAAACTACAGAATTAGAAGTAGTATATTTACAAAATCTATTCCCCAAACCAGGGTCCATCAGACTAGAGCAATGTCTGCTCAGCTCATTTGCTCTGACCTGTGAATGGTTTGTGGAGGGAACTTTTACGTTTTCTTTCCCTCTGAAGGTTTGTTGATTTTGTCTATGAAATAAAGTGATAGCCAGATTAACAGGAAAGGCATACAAATTTATTAATAAAATGCACATGTGTATGTGGGAATTCCACAAATATAAGACTTAAAGAAAGGCCAAATAACTGAAGGTTTCATAACATACAGAAACAATAGGAGCTTGGGGTTCAGTTGTAAAGGATGAGGGGAGAGGATGCTAAAATTGCCCTTTTTTTTGTCTTGGGCCAGGTGTCTGACTGTAATCCCCTCCTTCCTGTGATAGGATTCTTCCTAGGCAGATAAGGGAGAGCCCAGAGAAAGCCTGCTTGCATCTGCTGCTTACTTTACTGGTATAAATAGATGTAAATGTCTTTTACAGAAAGTAGCTTTTAGAGCTAATCCTGTGTCCACAGCCACTCTGAATAATCATACCAAAATATGCCAAAGAATGATATTTAGGGATGGCATATTTTAGCCCTCATAATTGTGAACAATAGTGCGGCCTGGATTGATGCAGATATGTTTTTAACACCAAACATTCACTAAAAATAATATTAGAAAACTTTGAATGAAAGGGGAAAATGTTCATGATTTACTGTTAAGTGAAAGAAATAGGTTATAAGACAGTAAGTATAGTGTGATTACAGTTGAGGATGATATAGAAGAAAAGAATATATGGGAAATATATATATTATATATTAAATATATATATTAAATATATATGTGTGTATACATTTAATACATAAATATATATGTGTGTGTACACACACATATATGCACACACATACACAGAAGATGGTCTTGAAAATATTGAGAGTAGTTATCTCTGGGTCTTGGTGTCATGTGTGAATTTACTTTGTTTTATTTTATTTAAGTTCATTTTTACCTGTTTCTTTCTTTCTTCTTCTTTTTTTTTTTTTTGTAGAGATTTTCGCTATAGGATGCGTGCGCTTGCCAGACAGACAGAGAGAGACATAGAGACAGAAAGCGAGAAATCACCCCCCATGAGGGATGGTCATGCCGCAATCCCTTCTCCTCCATTCTCCTCTCGGGCTCTTGGGCACGCACGCACATGCGCCCGGCATGAGTTTTAAGCCACCGGGTCCAGGACTTGAACCACGGTCAACTACGTGGGAGTCCAGCGACATAGCCATTACACTAACTACTGGTTCCCTTTTAATTGTTTCTGGAGAGCAAGAGAGCATAAGCAATGAAAACACTCTCACGATCCTCCCCCCAGCCTTCCTAGTCAGTCAAGGATCACAGGAGTACATGGCCCTGGCATATACCTGATGACATAGAACTGAGTCCAGGTCTTTCCTATGGCTTTCAGCATTGCGGACTGGCATGCTCCTGCTGTGTTACTGTGGCTGAACCTGTTCTTTTTTCTTTTTACCAGACGGCACGTGCACTTACTAGAGAGACAGACAGACAGACAAGGAGAGGAAGAAAGCACCCCTCAGTGGTGTGTGGTCACACCACAGTCTCTTCTCCATTTCTCCATGCTGTCAGGATTTGGGGGCATGCGTACACAAACTGCCAGAGCCAGTGTTTGAACTGGGCTGCCAACCTTGGGGGATCCAGCTCCTTTAACCACTAGACTATGGGGCCAACCCACGAGCTTATTTTTTAATTTTTATATTTAATTTCCTGTGTTCCCTACAATGAATATGTATGACATTTATAGCTAAACAATAACAACAACAGTTCCTTTAAAAGTGAAACTGAATCCAGCCCCCTGCATTGGGATACTGGATACCACATAGCCAATCACAGTTGAAATTTCTTTCTTGGTGGCTTGAAAAATATGCCAGGCCCATGTACATGCGGGCCCCAAATTCTGACAGGATGAAGAAATGGAGGAAAAAGGATTGCCATATAACCAAGCCCCACTGGGGAGGGTGTGCTTTCTCTCTCTCTCCGTCTCTGTCTCTCTGGAGTGCACATATGCCCACTGGCAGTTAAGAAAAAGTGAAACTGGAATTGACCCAGAAATGTGAGTTAACTAGAAGCTTCTTGTCTTTCCTATTATTAAATTATGCCTGTGGCTAGAAAGCACAAACAGAAATCCCTGCGGGGCTCGCTCACTAGTCTGGTGCCTCATGAGACTCATCCCTTGTTTGCTGGGAACGGTGAAATCAGCTGCTCCTCCTTAGGGCTCTGGTGCTGGAAGACTAAGTCAGGATATCACCTTGTCATCCTAAGGTCCTTCTCTAATATGCTTTCTTTGGACAGCACTCCTCCTCCCATTCGTGTTGATCTGTGTACTACAGCAGTTGTGGCTTTGATTGACCAGCCCTGAGCCCAGGGAACCTCCCACCCACAGATCTGCAGCCAGTGAGGATGGAGCCGCTAAAGCTGCTGGGCTCCTTTCCTCCATCCCTGGGGTCTGTGTGATTTTCAGTGGAGACTGGATGAACTCTCTTAAGGAGAAGTAATGCCATTAGATTCAGAGGCACTCTTGAATCTAACAAGAGGTTACCTTTCCAAAGTGGCACTTCGGGCTCCCTGTGTTGAAATCCAATTACTTTCTACCAGTGACCTGTATCTCAGTCATCACGGAGTGCTGTGAAACTGCAGCCTGGGCACAGAGGGGATGCCTGTGTGCCTTTGTGAAGGTGAGCAAACCTGGAGTTAGGAACTCAGAAGTCGACTAATGAGACTGAGCTATTGGTGTTATTGTGTTAGAGAAAATAACTTGACTTGCTGCTTCCGGCTTACAGATGTTTCCTCATGATTGCCAATTACTGCTGCTTTTTAAAAATAATTTCTCATACTGTGAAAACATGACCTCAGAAATGGAATTTAATGAGCAGCCCTGGAGGAACATTGCTGTTGAACCATTTTAGAATTTAAGGGATAAAATCCATTCAAATAGAAAGTTTTGTTTCAGTAGTAGACATTTCAGGAGGCCATGTGTAAAACAGTACATTATTCCTCTAAGATTAGAAAATGCACTAGTGTATAATCTTCAGCATGGATTGTGTGTTACACACAGTAACATATTAAGTTAAAAAGTACCTCTGCCCAAGAGAGCTGCAACTGATGCTTTAGTGAGCTGTCACTTTCTTGCTGCTTTGGGAGCACCATAAGATGATGAAATGTGAACTCTCTCTGGGTTGGGAACACTGTCAGGACTCCACGGAAAACTGTTGGATTAGGAAGTGGCAGAGTGAAAACTGGGCTTCTGGAATTTACTCTGGTAAGTGTGTGTTACTGGGAGTCCTGGAGGTGAGATGAAGGTAAACTTAGCAAAGACCTTGCTGGAGGGATGGAAAGCTGAGGACAGAGTGATAAATGACAGGGAATTAATGGGGTACATTCAACATGTTGTAGCAGCAAATTGACTGTGGGATTGGGTTGCCCGAGAGTTTTATGCCTGGTGAAAGTCACTTGTCACGGAATGAGGGGAGGAAGAGCTGGGTTGGCTGGAAGGTAAGGGGAGGACTGTCTCACATCAGACCGATCACTTTTGAGCAGGGTGAGACAACCAGGCAGGGATTTCTAGCACACAAATTTAAAAGGTGGGTCTAGAACAATCAGAGACACTGCATGCAAAGGAAGAATTGGATATTGTCTATATAGCAAAGGTTCAATGCCTGAAAGATAGGAAAATGAGTAGTTCTGGACACCAGGCAGACTGAGGCTGCAGGCCCGACCCCTCTGAACCTTTGCGCTTCCCCAATGTTTCTCCTCCTTGGACCCCAGATTGGTTGTCTGAGACTTTAAGGTGAACTCCCACCCGGCAACAGTTAATGGTAATTGTGAGTAATAGGTAGGCCAACCATAAGAGAAATCATCAATCTTCTAAGCCTGTACAACTTTTATGAATCAGAGATACCTGAAATAAGTTGGCAAGAAACATATAGATTACCTGATGACTAAAAACAATCGCAAAGGCTCAAGAAATATGAGCAACCAACAAAAGGCCTCTCCGTCAAGGGAAATCATCAATCCTACATCACCCACAGTCAATACAATGGACGTCGTGGACATGTCTGATAAGGAATTCAGAATATTTGTAGTGACCAAACTAACTGAGATGGAAGAGAAAAGAGACAAGGAGCTCCAGGAGATGAGGAAGTCCTTTAATGACTTGAAAGAAGAAATGGATACCCTAAACAAGAACCAGATGGAACTTCTAGGTTTGAAGAATGTGATAGAGGAAATCAAAACCTCCCTTGAAAGCATTAAATGTAGGTTAGACCAGGCAGAAGACCGAATCTCTAACGTAGAAGACAAAACATCTGACCTAGATAAAAGTATCAAGAAGATTGAGAAAACAACCATGAAAAATGAGGATAATATACGAGGAATACTGGACACCATCAAGCGCCCCAACATTCGGATAATTGGTATTCCGGAGGAGGAAGAAAATAATAAGGGCCTGGAAAATTTATTCCATGAGATCCTGGAAGAAAACTTTCCAAATCTAGAAAGGCATTCAAATATCCAGACCCAAGAAATACAGAGGACCCCAAGTAGAATCAACCCAAGAAGATCATCTCCAAGGCACATCATAGCCAGACTGGCAAAAACAACAGATAAAGACAAGATACTAAAGTTGGCAAGAGGGAAACGCCAGGTTACTTACAAAGGTCACCCCATCAGGCTAACATCGGATCTCTCAGCAGAAACAATGCAGGAAAGGAAAGAATGGGGAAGCATAGTCAAAGTGTTGAGTGAAAAACAATTTCAACCAAGAATACTATACCCGGCAAAATTATCTTTTATATGGGAAAAAAAGATAAAAACATTCTCAAATAAACAAAATTTGAAGGAATTTACCAACACCAGACCAGCTCTTCAAGAGGTTTTGAAGGGAGTACTATACCAGGAAAACTAAAAAATCAGAGACAGTTATACGAGAACAAAAAACAACTAAGAAAATGGCTCACTTAATGATAGGATCAGGTATGGAAATATCGATAATTACATTGAATGTCAATGGATTAAATTCCCCAGTTAAGAGACATAGACTAGCTGAATGGATAAGAAAACAGAAACCCTCTATCTGTTGCCTACAAGAAACTCACTTTATGGATAAAGATATACATAGACTAAAAGTCAAGGGCTGGAAAAAGATATTCCATGCAAATGGAAATCAGAAAAAGGCTGGAGTAGCGATATTGATCTCAGACAAAATAGATTTTAAAACAAAGACTGTAAGAAGAGACAAAGAAGGGCATTATATAATAGTAGATGGGGTAATCCAGCAAGAAGATATAACCCTTATAAATATCTACGCACCCAACTCAGGTGCGCCTAAATATGTGAAGGAAAGACTGCTGGAGCTAAAAGGAGACATAGGGAAAAATACTATAATTGTTGGAGATCTCAACACCCCGTTATCTCCTATAGACAGATCTTCTAGACAGAAAATAAATAGAGAGATACAGGACTTAAATGATACTATAAATGGAATGGGCTTGACAGATATCTATAGAACTTTCCACCCTACATCCACAACATATACATTTTTCTCACCCCGACATGGAACCTTTTCAAAGATAGATCATATATTAGGACACAAATCAAGCCTTTACAGATTCAAAGGCATAGAAACTGTACCCAGCATCTTCTCTGACCATGATGGAATTAAACTCAAGATTAATTTCAAGAAACAACCCCGAAAACACACGAACACATGGAAACTGAACAACCTACTTCTGAATGACTTCTTCACTACTGAAGAAATTAAGGCTGAAATAAACAAATTTATGGAAACAAATGATAATGAGGACACAAGTGTCCAGAACCTATGGGACACAGCAAAAGCAGTCATAAGAGGGAAATTCATAGCAATTAGTGCACATAAGAAAAGGATGGAAAGATGGCAAGTAGATAACTTATCATCATGCCTCAGAGAACTGGAAAAACAACAACAAACGAACCCCCAAAATGCCAGGCGAAAAGAAATAATAAAGGTTCGAGCAGAAATAAATGAAATAGAAAATAAACGAACCATACAGAAAATAAATGAAAGCAAAAGCTGGTTCTTTGAAAAGATCAACAAGATTGATACTCCATTGGCTAGACTGATCAAGAAGAAGAAAGAAAGAAACCAGATTAATCAAATATGTGATGAAACAGGCAATATTACCACGGACATAGCAGAAATACATAATATCATTAGAGGATACTATGAGCGACTTTACGCCAACAAACAAGATAACCTGGAGGAGATGGACAAATTCCTGGATGCATATAAACTACCAAGATTGGATCAGGAAGACATAGAGAATCTGAATAGACCTATAACAAGCCAGGAGATTGAATCAGTAATTAATAATCTCCCAACAAAGAAAAGCCCAGGCCCAGATGGCTTCACTTGTGAATTCTACAAAACTTTCAAGGAAGAATTAACCCCTATCTTACTAAAATTATTTCTAAAGATTCAAAAGGAAGGAAACCTTCCAAATTCATTTTATGAAGCCTCCATCATCCTCATCCCCAAAACAGATAAGGATATGACAAAAAAGGAAAACTACAGACCAATATCATTGATGAATATAGATGCGAAAATTCTCAACAAGATACTCGCAAATCGTATCCAACAACATATAACAAAGATCATTCATCACGACCAGGTAGGCTTTATACCAGGGATGCAAGGGTGGTTCAATATACGCAAGACCATAAATGTAATACACCACATTAACAGAAAGAAAGATAAAAACCATATGATCATCTCAATTGATGCGGAGAAAGCGTTTGATAAAATACAACATCCTTTTATGATTAAGACTCTCAGTAAGATTGGTATAGAAGGGTCATTTCTGAACACAATAAAAGCAATCTATGAAAAACCTACAGCTAATATTATACTGAATGGGGAAAAGCTGAAAGCTTTTCCTCTGAAAACAGGTACTAGGCAAGGCTGCCCACTTTCTCCACTGCTCTTTAATATAGTACTGGAAGTCTTAGCTATTGCAATCAGAGAAGAGAACAGTATTAAAGGCATTCGAATAGGCAAAGAAGAGTTGAAAATATCTTTATTTGCAGATGACATGATGGTATACTTAGAAGACCCAAAGGTATCCATGAAAAAACTGCTTGAAGTAATAAGTGAATACAGTAAGGTGGCAGGATACAAAATCAATATCCAAAAATCTATAGCATTTCTATTTATGAACAACAAGTTGAATGAAGCAGAGCTGAAGAAAGGAATCCCTTTCACCGTAGCCACAAGATGTATAAGATATCTAGGGATAAACCTAACTAAGAAAGTCAAAGACCTTTATAAAGAAAACTACGAGAATCTTAAAAAAGACATTGAAAGTGACATAAAAAAGTGGAAGGACATCCCATGCTCCTGGATTGGTAGAATTAACATAATCAAAATGGCAATTCTACCCAAATTAATCTACATGTTTAATGCAATTCCAATCAAAATACCAGAGATATTCTTCAGAGATCTAGAAAAGACAATTATAGAATTTGTCTGGAACCATAAAAGACCTCGTATTGCAAAAGCAATCCTGCGTAAGAAGAATGGAGTAGGAGGCATATCACTCCCTGATCCCAAGATATACTATAAAGCTGTGGTCATCAAAACAGCATGGTATTGGCATAAAAACAGACATGTGGACCAATGGAAGAGAATAGAGACCCCAGAAATAACTCCCAAAGCTTATAGCCAACTGATCTTTGACAAAGGATATCAGTCAATCCATTGGGAAAAGGAAAACCTCTTTAGTAAATGGTGCTGGAAAAACTGGGTATCCACCTGCAGAAAGATGAAACTGAACCCCCATCTTTCACCATTAACAACAGTCAACTCAAAATGGATCAAAGATCTGAACCTAAGACCTCAGACAATAAAACTACTTGTGGAAAATGCTGGGGAAACTCTGGGAGACATTGGAGTAGGCAAAGACTTCTTAAATAAGACTCCCAAAGCACAGGCAATAATCCCTAAAATAGACAAGTGGGACTATATTAGACTAAGAAGTTTCTGCACAGCAAAGGACACAGTAACAAGTGTGAACCGACAACCCTCAGAATGGGAAAATATTTTTGTTAAATATGCCTCAGACAAGGGACTGATAACGAGAATACATAGGGAACTCAAGTGCCTTATGCGAAAAAAAATGATTAACCCGATTAAAAGATGGGAAAGTGAGCTGAACAAAAGTCTCTCTAAGGAAGACATACGAACAGCCAAAAAGCATATGAGGAAATGCTCAACATCCCTCATCATAAGGGAGATGCAGATAAAAACCACAATGAGATACCACCTAACCCCTGTCAGAATGGCAAAGATTAAGAATATAAAAAGTGATAAGTGTTGGCGGGGATGTGGTGAAAAGGGAACCCTCCTACACTGTTGGTGGGAATGTAAACTAGTTCAACCACTGTGGAGAACAATATGGAGGTTCCTCAAAGATCTACAAATAGAACTACCATTTGATCCAGCAATCCCACTTCTGGGTATTTACCCAAAAGACAGGAGAACGCTCAGTCAGAAAAGTGCTTGCACATCCATGTTTATTGCAGCATTATTCACAATTGCCAAGACATGGAACCAACCTAAATGTCCACAAACTGATGAATGGATTGGAAAAGTGTGGTATATATACTCTATGGAATACTACTCAGCCACAAAAAATAACAAGACCGTGGCATTTGATAGAAAGTGGTCAGATATGGAGGATCTATTGCTGAGTGAAGTAAGCCAGGCTATGAAAGAAGATATTGTATGTATCCACTTAATATATACCGACTATCCACACTCTATGGTAGAGAGCGAAATATTGCAGGACATAAAAGAAATGAAAGTACTTAACGAGATTAAGACAGTGTGGAATGGGGGGGGTGAAGAGAAGAGGAAAGAGAAAGACAGCAAGAGAACAAATAGAGAGACAGGACATTAGTGAGAAACAGATATGGCTTATTACCTGTTGATGATGACGTGTATAGTATTCTCAACTGGATTGGACTGAGAAGTATTTCATGATGGGTAAAGTCTTTTTACAAGCAAAATGAGAAATAGTGATTGACTGTTTAAAAAATAATTATAATAATAATAATAATGATTGGGAAAAACATAGAAAAGATATTGAATGATGAAGCCGGGAGATTAATGTCTCTGTATTGACTGACATTCATGGCATCCCCTTTTGAAAAAGCAATGTAATACACTGTAAAGTTATATGTATTCCAATGTAATATAAAGAAGATTATGATGATAATAAAAATAAATAAAATAAAAAACAATAAAAAAAGAAAGATAGGAAAATGTGCAAAAAAAGTTTAACAAATTTTAAAAAAACAGCACCTTAAAGAAAACTTTTGGAGCTGAAGATAGGAGAGCTGGCAAAGAGTCTCTGGCTTTTTTTTAACTTTATTTATCCACTTTTTGAAAAAACAAAAAAACAAAAAAAACAAAAAAAAAACAAAAAAACTTGACCAGAGAGGGACAGAGGAAGAGAGAGAGAGAGAAATGAGAAATGAGAAAACAAGCCGCCAGGTTCGGGACAAAAAATCACAGTCAGCCATGAGTCCAGCGCTCTTAACCACCACACAACCTGCTGGCTCCATCTCAGACTTTTGGCTACTGATACAATTCCATCAGTCTTCTCGGCTTAAAACCTCAAGTCAGCTCTTTCTCTTCCTTCATCCCAAATGCCCATATTTAATTGGTCATATCCCATTGATTGTATCTCTAGATGACTCTTAGACTTAATTTTAATTAAGACTTAATCTTAATTTTAATTAAGACTTAATCTTAATTTTCCCTCTCCATTATCAGGGCAACTATCTCAGTGCTCATTTATGGGGAGAATCAAACTAAAACATAAGCCTAGGGTTTGCGTGTCCTAGAACATTGCAGCAGTTGGTATGTATTTCTGCATGCCCACCGCCTTCATCTTCAACTCCATCTCCAGAACTGTCAACCCAAAACAGCTCTTAGGGTATCATCATATTATTATCTTTTGGTAAGTTATTTCTAGTCTACAAGGTAAAAGCCAAACTGTTAGTGTCCTCTTTAAAACTCTACCCTACAAAATCACAATTTGGTCCTGATTCACCTTTCCAGTGGTGATTTTGTTTGTTTTTGTTTGTTTGTTTATATTTACCATTCTCCCTCTAATATGTTACAAATTATCCAGGCTACCTACCATACCCACATAAACTATGCTTTCGTGCCTTTCTTGTATCTCCCTAACCATTTACTACTGCTGACATGATCCTCATTCTTCAAGACTCAGGGTGACGTTATTTCCTTTAAGCAGATTTGCTACTATCTTATGGAGATAATTCATCCTCTTCTGTGTTCCCATTTCATTAATTGCGCTGAAGTATAATAAATTGAACATATAATGGTCTCCTTTCCAAGACTGGGAAAGATTTTGAGGGAAAGAACCATATTTTTGGTCTCTTCAGTGCCTGGCAAACTGCCTGGTTCATAACTGGGGTTCAGTAATGTTTTGTATATTAAAAGAATGCCGACAATGACCTGTCAGAGATATAGGAAAAAATCCAGGCTGGTGTCAGTGTTGATCAGGGTATAATTTTAAAAGTGTGTGTGTGTGTGTTGTTGTTGGTGGTGGTGGTGAGTTGGGATCAAGTGAATTCCAAGGAGGGAAGTTTCTTGTGTGATAATAGCTTCCATTTTCTTGCCACCCACTCACCCTTTGACCTCCTACAGCCTGAGATCTGTTTCCTGTCTTTACTAAAGGTGCTTTCTGGAAGATCACCATTGCTATCCTAACCACAAAATCCAAAGGATTCTCTTTCTTCCTTACTCTGTCTTCAGTATGCCCCAGGCTGGCTTAGACAAGTGATCACTTCTAAGGTTAAATAAAGTGAGGTGGTAATACATGTCCAGGATGGAGGAGGCTGCTCTGTGGTTGGCCAGGATGTCATAAAGGTCATCTTCCTGGACGCAGCTGATAGTAGCAGAGGTTTGGCTGGGTAGGTGTATTACTATGAGTGGTAAAGTCATTGAGGAAGGTGAGAAAGGCCGCTGGAAATAAGCAGTGAGGGTGGTGAGAACTGATAATGGGGTGGGTTGTAAAGATGAAAGGAACTGTCCAATGAGGCAGGAGAGTGGAGCTCGGAGAAGGAGCTGATAGAAGCATGGTGTGCTTGCCCAAGGCAACAGCTGATCAGCGGGAGTCCGGTTCCAGCCTCGGCAAGGAGCAAGGGGAAACACAGATTATGATCATGATATAATAGGAATTCCATAGGGTAACATGAAAAGGCTAGTGGGGAAAGGGCTGGGAAGAAAGGGATTTGGAGTAGAGACTGGATGGAGATGAGGTTATAGGAGGATAAAGGGGCAGAGTTTTTCCTCTTAAAAGTGGGAAGGTGAGTTCAGTGGCCCCAAGATATAGAATTTATGGATCTGTTTAAATATATAGTGATCGTTTAATTCCCTTTGACTACTGTTTCATAAAAAAACTTTGACATTTGAGCATAATCTTGGATCACAGGGCAGTTCTTTAATGTGTATATAGTTTTATATATCATATTTCTATTGGGTCATCGGAAAAGTCATGACACATTTTTGCATAGAAAAATATGTCATGACTTTTCCAACAACCCAATATATATCATTTATATTTAAAAAAATTTTTTTTAAATTATGCATTACAGCAGATGGTGTAATGGTTATGTTGCTGGACTCCCACACAGTCAACCGAAATTCGAGTCCAGGAACCAAAGGCTTAAAACTCATGCTGGGAGCGCGTGCATACATGCCCAAATTCCTGAACGGAGAATGGAGGAGAAGAGATTATGGCATGACTGTCCCTCCTCGGGAGATGATTTCTCACTTTCTGTTTCTCCAGCAAGAGTACAGACCCTATAGCAAAAATCTCTTTTAAAAATTACATATATTTATCAAAGTCTTATTTTTTCTTCAATTTCCTATATAATACTGAAAATGTTATCTGCTTACTACCATTTACCAGCAGTGTGACCTTGGGACTGTTATTTAACCGTTCTGTGACCTGGTTTTCTCTTCTATAAAATGGGTATAATGGTATCTATAGCACAGGATTGTTGTGAGCATTAAATGAGTTAATATTAAGTAGAGTACTCAAAATACAGTTTTGTACATAGTGAACGATTGTTTGTAATCCAGGCCCAGTAGTTAAAATATTGGGATGGGGTATAGGGAACTGGGTAATAGACTGAAACCATGTGCCTAATGATAAGGAAGGACATTCTGAAAGGTGGAATTTTGCTACTGGAGGACATTTTAGGATTAACCATGTCTGGATTCCCAGTGGAACAAAACAGTGGAATGTATCTTTATGGGATTGGCTGTCTATGGGCTCTTGGATTATTAATTAAATGAAAGATGGAGGCTTCCTCTTTTCTTTCCTACAGGTGGCTCTCTGTCCTCTGTAGGTCTTTGCTGCTTCCTCCTCTAAGATACCTGCTATGTCCTGCCTTGAATCATAACCTGTACAAGCTTTGTTAGCACCATAGCACCTACCACAGGGCCTCATACATTGGTCATTATTATGAAATCAATGAGTGAAATGCCACTTGAAGCCAAGTCACGTATCTTTCAGTCCTTCTGATGTTTCCATTTCTTGAGACTTTAAAAGTAGTGGCTTTTTTTACTCTCTCACTTTCTGTCTGTCTCTTTCTTTCTGACAAGCACAAGCACCCTATAGCAAAAAAATAAAAAAATAAAATTGGCTTTTAAGATTTGGCCAAAAAAAAAAAAGTTAGTTTAACTTTATTTTATCTGACATTAGTGGAAAATGCTAGATTTATAGATACTTAAAGATTACTATTCTATTAGTGCTAAGACTTTTGATATTTTAGCTGTTTTACATATATAGTCATTATGAAATTTATGTATATACCTTGTTACTTAAAGTATCTAAAAGATAATTAATCCTGATACAGTGATAATTCAAGATCATTTTTATCAATATCATTAATTTCTGTAAAAGCTGTTGAGTATATGAATTCTTCCTATGTTAATGAGTTTTTATGTTTGGTTTTTATAAAGAGGGGAGAAAATCAAGGTTGCTGAGTTCAGAAGATACAGTTAGACTAATCGTTATTAGTACTGGCTAGAACACATGTGCCTTCTCTAATAGCCTTTTGTCCTTCCAGTATGCCATACCTAAATACAAGGGAGACTGAGAAATGCAGCCTTTATTCAGGATATCAGTATGTTCTGATAAACACTGGTGGCTTTATTATTCATTTGTCAAATTTGTACTTTATATTGTACCAATATAAACTGGACACTTTTTAGGTACTTGGGGTACATCATTGAAAAAAGCAGGCAATGGTTCTTGTCCTCATAAAGTTTAGCAAGAAGAGACAATAAACAGACATAATAAGTTAGTAAATTATAAAGTATAATAATATAGCAGTATTATGCATATCTATAGCCAAAAAGTGACAAGTGCTATAGAAATAGTAAAATAGGGGGACCAGCAGTTAGCGTAATTGCTATGTCGCTGGACTCCCATGTAGCTGACCGCGGTTCAAGTCCTGGACCCGGTGGCTTAAATTCATGCCGGGCGCATGTGTGTGCCCAAGATCCCAAGAGGAGAATGGAGGAGAAGGGATTGTGGGGTTGCCATTCCCCCGGGGGGTGATTTCTTGCTTTCTGCTTTCTATCTCTGTGTCTCTCTCTGTCTGTCTGGTGAGCACACACACCCTATAGCAAAAACCTCTCAAAAAGAAAAGAAAAGAAAAGAAAAAGAAATAGTAAAATAGGAAAGGGAGATTACGAATGCAAAGACAGGAGTCAGGATATGATACTAAACAGATGATCAGGATAGGTTTCATTAATAAGTTAATATTTGAGTGTGAACTTTGAAAAAGCTGAGGGAGTTAGCTATGCAGATATCTGAGAGAAGAGATTTGGGCCATTGAAAGCCCTGAGGCGGGAGCATAGCTGGAAGTTTCGAGGAATATCAAGAAACCAGTTTGGTAGAGCAGATTAGAGAGGGAGTAAGCAGCAGATGAGGTCTAAGACACAACAGGTCCAAATCACATAAATACAGCCTGTAATTCATTGCCAGGACTTTCATGTTGAGTGGAATAGGGAGCCACTGAAAGATATTTAGAGAGAAGGGAAATTATCTGACTAATGTTTTTGTTTGTTTGTTTGTTTGTTTGTTTTTGAGAGATTTTTGCTATAGGATGCATGCACTCACTGGAGGGACAGAGACAGAAGCAAGAAATATCCCCACAAGGGGGGTGGCCACTCTGCAGACCCTTCTCCTCCAATCTCCTCTCAGGATTTTGGGCACACATGCACATGTACCTGGTGTGAGTTTTAAGCCACCAGGTCTTGGGACTCAAACTACAGTTGACTACGTGGGAGTCCAGTGACGTAACCATTACACCTTCTGCTGGTCCCCTGACTAATGCTTTTAAAAGAGCAGTTTAGCTGACTTTAGATGGTGTGTTAAAAACAGACAAAAGAGGAGAACCAGCAGTTAGCGTAATGGCTATGTCGCTGGACTCCCATGTAGTCGACCGCGGTTCGTGTCCCGGACCCGGTGGCTTAAAACTCACGCTGGGCGCGTGTGCGTGCGTGCCCAAGATCCTGAGAGGAGAATGGAGGAGAAGGGATTGTGGCGTGACCATCCCCCCCTGGGGGGTGATTTCTCCCTTTCTGTCTCTATGTCTCTCTCTGTCTGTCTGGCGAGTGCACGCGCCCTACAGTGAAAAATCTCTCAAAAAAAAAAAAAAACAGACAAAAGAGACGAGTAGAAGAGCAGAGATACATTATGGGATTAGTGCAGTAATTCAGGTGAGAAAAGTAGTTACTTAAACAAGATTAGTAGCATGGGGGTGTGGTTTTGAGTGATTGTATTCTGGATATATTTTGAAAGTAGAGTCAATAGAATTTGCTGACAGGTAGGAGTATGGAACATGAAAGAATGAGGAGTCAAGCAAGCCTGCTAGGATTGGGCCTGAGTAATTGGAAGGAATGGAGTTGTCAACAACTGAGAAGTGGAATGTTCTGAATGGAGTTGAGAAAGGGACTAAAACCTAGAACTAAGTTTCAGACATTTTAGTCAGTGTGTTCAGCAACCAAGTGGACATGCTGAAATGTTATGTGGATTGCAGGAGAGAAATCTGCACCAGAGGGAGGAATCTGGAAGTTGTCAGATGAGAGATCCCCCAGGAATGAGTATAGATAGAATGGAGAGCTCAGAATAGATCTGAGTTCTGGGGCACCCCTATATAAAGAGGTGAGGGAGAAGAAAAAGAACCTGCCCAGAACACTAGGAAGGGTGAGCAGTGAGGAAACCCAAGAGGGAGGTCAGGCTAGTGGAAAACCAATAGTTTTTGCCCCAAGAAACTAAGCTATCTATATATTTGTTAAAAGTGAGTAAATTCAGTAGAGCTCAGGAGGCTTTTCTATGGCTAAGTCAGTAGTAGTAACAACAGTCATGATAATGATGGTAACTTTAGTGATACCCAAAACAAACATCTACTGAGTATTTTTTACTCTCTGCTTTGTATCCTCATTGACAAGTGAGGAAACTGAAGTATAGAGGTTATGGAACTTGCTTAAGGTACAGGTGTTTTGAAGCTCACATCTATTGGATTGTTGGAAAAGTCATGACATATTTTTCTATGCAAAAATGTGTCATGATTTGTCTGACAACCTAATAATTTCGCTGCACAGAGAGGGCCTTCAATTACACCCTGAATAAGTGAGATTACTGGATGCACTTTCGATTCAATGACTTACTTTCATGCAGTATTTTTCTGTTTTTGCCTATTAAATCAAGTGATAGACCCACATGGTGGGTGATTCGTTTTTATGTTAAAGTGACTCTGTAGGAGACTTTTTAAAACTTGCCAGTTAATTATTTTGAAAATTTCCCCTAAGCTACTCCCCAATTAGGACATATTCAACTCATTTCTATGATGATCTCTTTTTAGATTGATTTCAGTGCCTTTGAAACAAGTGACAAAGCTGCTTCCATCTGGTAGCAATTACTACTGTTCACCCTGAAATTCTCTTTCTCATGCACCCCTTCCCCGCCACTTGCACTGCCTGTGATACTACTTGGGTGTGATGACAATGTCTGTTACTACCTCTTACTCCATAGACAGCAATTCCTGAGACGTAGGATCAGGGAACTTTTTAAGTACTTAACACATTTCTCATACTCCTTTTTCTAGGCCATTCTAATTTATAAGGTGGTAGGGCCATCCTGACATTTGTGGAGAACAAAATACAGTGTACAATTGAAGAGGTTTTTTTTGTAAGGAATGATAATGATCCATTTAAAATGTCATCATGATAGAGGTTGCTTTTTAAATTGTTCTGCAGAAATAGATTTCTCATGTGTCCTAATGTATGTAACGTTCTGATTAAAGGCCTTAAGAAAAAAAAATTGACATGTGCTGTATTAACAAAGGCAAACTCCACTCATATCTGCCAACAGCTGAAAGGCAGATTCTGTGGTAACACCTCTGAATTATAAACAACGCCGTAATAACACTTGTAATGTGCAGTGTCATCAGCTAAAATAAGAAACAATTATTGCAAATCGTATTGCTAGTATTTTGAGAAACTGAGATCTAATATTGCTAAATCAAATACCTCTGAATTCCACAAGGCACTGAGCACATTATAAGATTAACTGTGCTCGGAGCATGTCCTCATTAAGGCTGCTGGCTACTGCATTTTTATTGCTCTCCTGGGAGGTTCGTCAAGTTAATGTTGCCAGTAAAAAGTCGTGTTTTCCTAGCCTGCCTGGTGTATGGGCTTCCCAAATAGGTCTGTGACCAATGACAAGGCATAGTTAGGTTATGACCATTTGTTTTTGTCACCTTTGTGAAAAGTGAAGGCAATTAGAAGTCAGTGTGAAGTATAGTGTTGCTATCAAAATGTGTAAATATTTAAATAATCTTCCTACAAAAAGGAATGCTATTAATAGATCCAAGATGAAAAACTGAAGGATAGGAAAATAAGTTGCATTAATGTTTTAGGTTGATGCTCTATAGAGATTGTACTTTCTTCATCACCACCACTATTACTTACCATAATTATGTTCAGTGAATGGCTATTCAGCACTTACTATGAGGTAGGCATTGGGAAAAATGCTTTACATTTATTACTTGATTATCCTTATCAAACCTTATTAAGCTAGATGCTATTATCAACACAATTTTACAGATAAGAAACTGAAGTTCCCACTTTACAGACTATATTTGTAGTCATGTGGCTAAGAAGATACTGAACAGGGATTTGAACCCAGATCTGCTGGGCTCATGAGCCTTCATTGTTAACCATTGTGCTATATTGCCAACTTTACAAAAAAGTTATAAAGCTGAGACAGAAACCCTATTTTAGAAGTTACAAAATCTTTGTTTAGAACCAGCAAGTAGTGTAATGGTTATGTCACTGGACTCCCACATGGCTGACTGCAGTTCGAGTCCCGAACCTGGCAGTTTGAAACTCACGCCAGGCACGTGTGTGTGTGCGCCCAAACTCCGGAGAGGAAAATGGAGGAGAAGGGATTGTGGTGTGGACATTCCCCCACACACACACTGGGGGGTGATTTCTCGCTGTCTGTATCTCTCTCTCTCTGTGTCTCTCTGGCGAGCAAACACACCCTATAGCAAAAATCTCTTTCTAAAATAAAATAAAATCTTTGTTCATTGGCTTTTATCTAGCAGTTTGTAAAAGTTAATGAATAAGAAATAGAATTTAAAAGTATAAGATGATAACTTTTTTTGTAATGGTTTTATGTGTATCTGTGTCCATTTTTTACATGGCTTTGTAATGGTTTAGGGATTATTTTTTTCTATAAGCTGCTTATAAAAATTATAAAACAAGTATCATTCACCAGTAAGCAAATACAAAGCCAAAATTTTTGAATTGCTCAGGGTCTTTCAATTGGTAAGCAGTGGAACCAAGATTTAAGTCCCCATGTACTGTTTCTAAACCCTGGACTCCTTCAGTTTCCTTCATGACATCCATTGAATCTATGTGTGTGTGCTCACATACATGTACATATGTATACACATGCACCCATTATTTGTATCTCTGAGAATAGTGGGCTATATATGAGTTTTCTAAGAATATCCTATTTCTCAATGGTCATAAGCCTCAAAGATTACCTTCTTGGGCCAACAATTCATTTGATGCTTGAGAGCGTCCTACAGTCACCCTATCAAGTGAGTCTCTAGTTTTTGTTTGGTTAAGTACTTAAAATGTTGAGGGACCAGCAGTTAGCGTAATGGCTATGTCGTTGGACTCCCATGTAGTCGACCATGGTTCACATCCCGGACCCAGTGGCTTAAAATTCACGACGGGTGTGTGTGTGTGCGTGCCCAAGATCCCGAGAGGAGAATGGAGGAGAAGGGATTGCAGCGTGGCCATCCCCCCTGGGGGGTGATTTCTCGCTTTCTGTCTCTCTATCTCTCTCTGTCTGGTGAACGCACGCACCCCATAGCAAAAACCTCTCAAGAAAAAAAAGTACTTAAAATGTTGAAAACTTCATTACCAAATCAGTCCTCAATATCCTGACATCTTACTAAGTAGCTTCTGGCTTTGTCTCCCTCTTTCTCCACTTTATTGATTCTGATTTCAAACCTTTGAAATGTACAGAACAAGTCTAACGAATTTCTACAAGAAAACATGTACAAAAACCATGGTCCACATAAAAGCCATCTTTTCTAGTCTTCAGGGCCTTCCATATTCTTCGAACACTCTTCTTGAGGAGTCAACCCCAAACCTAATGGTTAGAAGAGCAGGATCCATATGGCCAACCATAGATTTGAATCTGTTTCTAGTGACTTGAAAAATACACTGGGTGCATGAGCATGCACGCTCTGAACTCTGATAGGATGGAGAAATGGAGGAGAAAGAACTGTGATGTAATTACATCACAGTTGGGAGGGTACTTTCTCACTCCTTTCTCTGTGTCTCTCTGGCAGTGCATGTGCCCTCTGGCAATTAAAAAAAAAACAACTCTTCTTGTGACATAGATTTGGGTTTTTCTCTATCCTATTTAATTTCCTTTGAAGGATCTTTGTTTTGACTATATTTTTCTTAAAACACAATAATTAAGATGAGTCAATTTTCTCTAAATATGATCTTATCATAGTAGACCAATACAGTATATCCATAACATTTTTCTGCATACCATATTAGTATCTTCGTTGGCCCCTGTCTAAACTTTTTCTTACATGGTGCTACTAAATTATATAGCCTCTAGCCTATTGACGTGCAATTATTTTTTGAATCTGAATACTAAGCTTTTACATTTATCCTTATTGATATGTTTGCCTTCCACCCTAATTCTGTCATTGAACATATTTATCAACCCTTTCAAGTCAGTCTGTATTACATGCAAGAGACAGAAATTGCTCT
>NW_006159602.1:1672112-1687600 GCF_000334495.1 Tupaia belangeri chinensis | reverse complement strand
AGCAGGAAGGAATTTCACATACACAATTAGCTGCTTAGAAAATCATTAGAAGAACTGAAAGAATAGATTTTAAGCTGGACTTTCAGAAACAACTCTCAGAACATTACAGAACTGTCCCCCAAAGAGAAGTGACTACCTCCTGTTAAGTCAAATTAAATTGGCCCAAATCAGCCTTCTCCTTTGGTGATAAAATTTGGACCAACGTGGTCTTTGTAGATACTGAGCTGCAACTTCACTTGATGTACAAGCATATTGTAACCTAATCTAAGAGTACCTCATGGTAATCAAGCAATTGAGCATTGGCAAATTACAGTAGCTGGGCTTCAGTCAATCACAGGCTGCGCAGTGATGAGGCCAGGTCTGTATAAGGCAGATTCCAAAAGCAGCCCATCAGATTTGTTTTGCATGTTATTTCCGTAGTTTGTCACTTTCTTTTCTCTGGTTATAAATATAACCTACGCATGTGGTGAGAGCAGAGCATTCTGAACCATGTTTGGTCAGGAATGCTGTCTGATTCTAGAACTTACCTCTTGTTCAAGTAAACTCTGCTAAGTTTATCAGGTCTCAGCTTTTTCTTTTAACATTCCAGTGACGCCTCTGAAGTTATAAGTTCAAGAACACAAAGTCCTAGTTGTAATCTAGGAATGAAGATGCCACCACCTCTGGTGTCATTGTACCACCTGACATCTAGAAAGATGTGGAAGAGATCTTGGAACACTGCTGCAGGAAAAACCCTTGTATCTTTATAACCTCATTTGTCACAAAAACAGCAAAAAAGGGCAGACAAATGGATTCTGCCTCACTTCTCCCTTCCAAATTCCACAAAAAGTACTCTAATTGGTGGAATGCAGTTTGTGTCCTGAATCTTGGTTACATGAGTTGTTCGTTTTAAACTCTTGATCATCTTTAATTAGAAGGCAGATAAATGAAGCTCGAAAAGCCCACCCCATAGTATCTCAGTTCCCAAATGTATGTGATTTATAAATTTGATATCACATTTCTTCAGGTGAATGAATATATTGTGGGGTGTGTGTGTGTGTGTGTGTGTGTGTGAGAGAGAGAGAGAGAGAGAGAGGAAAGAGAGAGAGACGGAGAGAGAAGGCATGGAGAGAGAGAATATAAATAGAAACATCCAAATCATTGATAACAATTTTGGTAGATTTTGATTAATATCCATGGTTGTCAATGAACATAAAAAGGCTGAATTTGTTCAGATGTATCCTGTTATGTTCACAAGCATGCCACTTGCCTTGTACAATTACAGAGCTTTCAAGAGGAGCCACATAAACTCAAAGATAGTTTTCAGCTTGCTTGGCTCTTCCTGCTCTAGGCTTGAGATTCTCCCGGGCAGAGGAGAGGGTGAGGGTATGGTTGAAGGCACCTCTGGATGTTGAATAACCTTTTGTGTGCTCTTATAGCACCTGTGTGCCATAGAGCTAGTGAAACTGCATAACTCCAGAAGGCACTAGTCACATTACATTGTGCTCCAGAAGGCAACATTCTCCTGGAATACTATGTAAATTGTGTTCCTTGAAGTTGTGCAACCCAGTGGCTGAGTAAACCATTTGCTATGCCAGTGTGTGATTGAAGTTGACAAATTTCATGCTATCCAAGGAAACCAGATGTGCATACACCAGTTATATCAGTCTGTTGTATTCCCTTTACCTCCCAATGGCGACTCTATTTAAAAAGAGGTATGAAGTTAATCTGGTAAGGCTCTTACTGGTTCTCATCACTTCTGCTTCCTTTTTAGTTACCCCAAACCATAGTAATTGTATGTTTATTTGCCCCAGATTAATGTCAAACTCTCCAGTATTAATTGTAGAACTTCACTTTCCTTTCTTTTTTTTTTTTCTTTTTTGGAGAGTTATTTTGCTATAGGGCGCGTGCGCTTGCCAGAAAGAGAGAGACAGAAAGACAGAAAGCGAGAAATCACCCCCCAGGGAGATGACCACGCTGCAATCCCTTCTCCTCTATTCTCCTCTTGGGATCTTGGACACACACACACACACGCCCGGCGTGAGTTTAAGCCACCGGGTCTAGGACTCGAACTGCGGTTGACTACATGGGAGTCCAGCGACACAGCCATTATGCCAACTGCTGGTCCTGAGAACTTCACTTTCTTTTTTAAAAAATGTCCACATTTGTTGGTTACTGATTTCTTGCCCATCTCCTCCTCTCTACTTATAGTAGATACTTTTGGTGTTCCATTCCTGTCCATCCAGCTCTCAGCATTCTTGAAATGCCTGTAGAGTCCTACCACAAGCACCTTTGGCCTTCCATATAAAGGGTTTCTTTTGGTTCAAGTGCTGAAAAAGGTTGGAATGGCAGAAAAATCAATGATCCAGAAAGAACTTTCAGGCAATGACTACTCCAGTTGGAGGAAATGTCCTAGCTTCCTTTTGCCTTAGATGGGATACCTCTGAGACATTTTTATACTGTCTCACAGAGTTCTCTGGTAGGATGGAGCCCCGCTTGCCTACAGAGGTTACCTGTTAAGTAACCTATTCTGTACTGTGTCTTCTTGTTTCTTTTCTATCTTCATCACTTCCTTACTCATACTTTCTGGCTTTACTTCCCAAAGAAACCACTTGTACTCAAATATTTATCTTCCTATGTACTTCTGGGGACCTATATTCAGTCATTCTGTACTTCTAAAACCACCATCTGGGTTGTGTTGATCATTTGAGATCATCCAGACACCCTGGGAAATATTCATTGGAATTAAGGACTGTCTAGCAATGCCTCCATCTGCATGATTTTTTCTAGTCAATACCCTTGTTAATCTTTTCCACATGAAGATCGTATCTTCTTTAAGATAGATGTTCATCAACTTCTCTTTTTACCACTCCCCTATAGCCATTCAATAACTGACCTCAAGAGCAAGTTCATTGTTTCAAGCTTTGTGCTTGAGTATAACAAAATTTCCGTGTTTCATCTTTGGCATTTCCTCTTAGGCTTCCATTCAGTTCATTCTAAATTTAATCGAGTGTTTTTTTTGTCTTGTTTTGTTTTTGTTTTTCACATCATTTGTGCAAGTCCATGGCATCCTCCTGTAATTGCTTTTGGTCACATATCCTATCTTTTTATCTTTTTAAACATATTTTTGAAAAGTGAGTTTATCAAAAATTACCTGTGGTTTAGTTTGGAGAAAAGGTCCAAAAAGTATTTCCTGTGAATTTCTGAACATCATTATATGCTGATGCCAGTTACAGCTTTTGGGATAAAGAGCTCAAGTCTGCCTTAAAAAGTGTATTTCTGCATCTTCTTCTTCCCTCCATCAGACTCAACTAATCGTTTAAGTGATATAGTCTAATTCCACTTGTTAGAGAAAGGTAATCAGTTCAGGGACTCCCTCAATCCTGTGAGAATAATGTGAAAGAACGTTTTTATAGAGATTTTTACATAGAGGGGCAGCAGATGGTGAGGTGGTTAAGGACGCTAGGCTCCCACATGGCCGACCATGGTTCAAGTCCTGGACCTGGTGGCTTGCTTTCTCACTTTCCCTCTCTTTCTCTCTTGTTCTGTCCCTCTCTGGTCAAATTAAAATAAAGAGGGGGGAACCAGCAGTTAGCGTAATGGCTATGTCGCTGGACTCCCATGTAGTCGACCGCGGTTCGTGTCCCGGACCCGGTGGCTTAGAACTCATGCCGGGCACGTGTGCGTGCATGCCCAAGATCCCAAGAGGAGAATGGAGGAGAAGGGATTGCGGTGTGACCATCCCTCCTGGGGGGTGATTTCTCGTTTTCTGTCTCTATGTCTCTGTCTGTCTGGCGAGCGCACGCGCCCTATAGTGAAAAAAAACTCTCAAAAAAATTAAAATAAAGAAATAAAGAATGAATGAATGAAAGTTAAATAAAATAATTCTTTTAAAAAAAGCAAACTTCTAAAAATTTTTTTTTACATACAGGCAAATTTCAACACCCTTTAGAAAACGTTTATATTCACTTCATTTCTGTCAATCAATTTAAGTCTTCTAGCTGAATCAGGCAATCTTCTGCCATATATGGTAATTTTCACATTCTTCTTCTTCTTCTTCTTTTTTTTTTTTTTCTTTTTGCCTCTTTCTAGAGTTCTTATTGCTTTCATCCCTGGGGTTGTGAGATCCTGTGGCATGGTCTCAGTTGTGTGCCTCCCACTTAACAGAAAATCAGAAACATGGTAGGTACATTGTGTGCATTTGTTGGACAAAGTAGAGGATGCCTCCTGTGTTGTGTCTGGTAAAGGCAGGCCTTTCTGCAACATAAGTGACTGGTCTTGGAATGCAGAATGTTTCCATGTAAAATATTGTGCCTGCTAGTGGTTATTGGGAAATGGACTCAGTGACTGGCATCTTGCCAGACTTTGTAATCCTCTCAAAATTACATTTTGAGAAGCATCAACCTCCCTTTGTGACAAGCAATTAAATAACGCATGACTGAGTGAATATAAATTATATAGATATTTTGATTTTTTTTTTTTTTTAGAAATGCTGGGAGCACTTTCATGTTCAAGATATTTTTGATGTTCAGGATACATTTGTGTTAGCTGATAAAAGCTTCTCATCTTCTTGTCTGGGTCTACTAATGAATCACAACTTGAATAACAGTACTGGTAGTGTAGAGTCTGGTCTCTGTCTTTCTGCCAAGGTAGGGCTGTAGTGGCAGAGTGGAGACGACATTATCATTTAAAAAAAGAGACTAGTCTTCATGTAGAGAAAACATACATGTTTCTGTTAGAGTTCTCTAATAGATTATAAGGTAATGGTGAAAGTAGAATTGGGGGTATATTGCCAACTAGGATCTTTTGTTGTCCCAATCATACTCCTCTGCCCATCTGCTTCAATGCCATTTTGCTCTGAATCTGTCACATTGAGAGATTTTATTCTTCTCTATCTTATTTCAGAAAACTATGGTTGGTACTTTCATCTCACAAAGATCAAAACCCTAAATCCTCCCTTGATGGATACCACACTGTTTTTGGGAAGAGCTGAAGGAGTTGTGAGTTTAGCAAAAGGAATAGTCATAAGGGATTTTCCAGACATGTACTTAAACATACTAATACTCTAAGAGTGATACTTTAGTAGAGAAATCTTTTTTTTTTTGTCATCAAGTTATCTCTAATTCTTATGCATAGTACCTAGGAAGTTAAAGTCTTTGGCTTTGCTATTAGTTTTTCAGTCAATGGTTTTGTAGTTTCTATGGATTTTCTGAATTTATCTCCATGATTTTCCTAGACCCAACCATAAGAGAAGTCTCTCATGCTCTTTGTTCACTGACTCAATGGTTTGATGTAATAGTTGTGTCAGTGTACGTGATCGATCACAGTGTACTTTATTCATTGTAGAACTGTACTGTGGGTTACAGAATAACTGGTTTTTGGACCTTTACTTCATTCATGTATGTGAGAGTTCCAAGAGTGCAATTATATCCAAATGCATTTTTTAAACTTTGATTTATTTTTATATTGCACCAATAGACTGTAGGCTAGAAAATACAATCAAGAAAAAGTGCTAATCTTTTGGAAGTCAATAGTATGTGATGGCAACAAAACGATTAAGTTAAAAGTCCAAAGGCAAGCATTCTACATGTAGTAATTCAACAAAGTACATTGATTTACATGTTTGGGATATAGACATTAAGTCTAGCTGCTTTGGGTAACAAATAAGTAGGGAAAAACATGTTGGTATGATCAGCTTTATGTCAGAGATAAGGTCTATAAATATACAAAACAAGCACCTCTAATTCAGTTGTTGGTTTTGTCAATACATCTTTGAGTGCCTATTTTGTACGAACACTGAAGTACTCTACACATATTATATTTAATCTTCATCACAACTTTATGCACTCATTTATTTCATGGTCAATAAAATTAGGGAGAGCATTGATGCTACCGTCAAATTTGAGTACCACTTTACCAGCATCTGACTTGCCATTTACCATGAAATAAGATCACAGAAACGACTTTCTGATGTACAAACTGAGTGGCATGAGAACCATACTTGACCATTTCCCTTGACCCAGATAAAGAATAAGGACGGATTACAATAGAACTTCTAACTAATTACTTAATGGCAAGCTGTGATTTAAAAAGCACAAAAGGCAGCAGAGAAGTTCTAATAAAAATTTGCCTCAGCATGAGCTTAGGTCATATGGTATAAGTATTTTCAGGCTTATTTTGTTTTATTTCTCAGCCCAAGTTCCATGCTATAATCAGAAATATGTGACACATTTTGAACAAAGGAAACGTACCCAACAAAGCACAGAAACTGGGCTGCCAACCAGACAAGCCCTAGAAATAATGTAGTCACTTACCAGGCAGAACACAATAACATGTGTTCCCCATGTGGAAGGCACTCTGGATGTGTTTGCATTTACATTTACACATGAGGTTAGTTCCACTGTTAATGTAGTATCAAAAAATGGGAGATGATAATATGCAAATTATAGCCTTTCAATAGAGGAAAGTATTGTCTTAATTATTGCATGTAGTCATTAAAAGAACAAAAACTAAACTCTTCATAGAATGTTTGCATTTCAAAGGTATAGTTTTGACAACTATCCAAAGACCAGATCCTGGGGATTCTGAAGGTGTTTTATTTCTTTCCAAATCTGCAGTGGCCACCCACCTTTCCATTTCCCTCAACAGCTTGGAATTGTTTTGAAGCCAACATATTCCATTCATTAGTGACATCCTTCAAAATGAACTTTTACTTCAGAACACCAGTAGAAACATATTTACAACTTAATAATCAGGTTGATAATTTTGTTAGGCAGAAACACAACTCTTGAGAAAGAGAAAACAGCACTTATTCTTCCTTTTCTCAGACAAACCACAACCACAACCTGAAACTACAAAAAAATCCACCAGTGGGCATGAATGTAGGGTTGATAGAAATGAAACTTCCCATCTTTATTTTTCTCTTCTCTCTTATGTTTTTTCACTTCTGGCATTCTGCTTCTTCCACTTGCCTCATGGCTATAGGTACCTATTTCATGAAATCATAGATGTTTCAGAATTTAGAGCAAATGGTTCTTACAATGGTGAGTGTAACACCCACAGTTCATGTGTTGGAAATTGAATCTGCAATGCAACAATGTTGAGAGATAGGACTTTTAAGAAGTGATTAGGTCATGAGGGCCTTGTGAATGAATTATTGATCTTATCATGCTAGTGGATTAGTTACTTTAGGAGTGGATTCCTGGTAAAAGGATGAAATTAGACCTTCTTTCATGTTCTCTCTTTCTCTCTCCTGCTCTCTCATGTTGTCTTGCCATATGACTTTCAGTCATGGGGTGACACAAGAAGAAGGCCCTTGCCAGATGCAGGCCTCTTGACCTTGGACTTCCCAAACCCTAGTACTATAAGAAATAATGATCTGTTCTCCATAAATTATCCAGTCTCAGGTATTCTATTACAGCAGCACAAAATAGACTAAGACAGTCCTTGTTTGGTCTCCTACCCAGTCCATACACTTACTGTTCCTTCTGCTTTAAGTGGTCATGATCAGGGATGAATACTCCAGGTGAGGAGGAAAATTACAACTATAGTTCTCAATTTGAACAACTTTGTTTGCAGAGTCTTCCTTCTGTTCAACCATTCCCACCCCCTATCCTTAACCTCAAACTCTTCTCCACCTTAAAAATCACATTAAAATATATTTGTTGATCCTAAATCACCTCCCTGGAGCTAATTTCACATACATATAGGAGCTGGTTCTCCATATATTTAAAATTACTAGCTCTGGTGTTCCTTTTGTTTTGTTTTCTTACTTACTTTGTTCCCCTCTAAGCTGAACTCTCCATTTTCCTTTAGTTTTCTCAAATAAGGGGACTTCAAAAAGTTAGTGGAACAATGTAATTAAGGTCCAAATTTGCTTCAGTACAAAGAAAATCTCAACAGTTTAGGACCATTTACCTCCTCAAACCTTCCTACTCTAGCCATACCTTATCTGTGTGTTGACTTTATATTTCAGTAGCCCTCCTTCAAATCTAGCTTCTGTTCCTTAAAACCCTTAATAAGCTACTTTGAGGACTTGACATCTCCTTCATTATTTTCATTTTGTGTATCTGTTGAGACTGACAAGTTTAATTTTTGTCTTTATTTTAAATGTTGAAACAGTTGGTCACTGTGCCTTTTATATTTTTATCCATGTCTGTAAAATTTCTGAACAACATTGAGTTAAACACAGGATCCAGTAAAAACATTGGCTAAGAGGGAAGGCTTAGGAATTTGGCAGATTTGGGGTAAAAATCTGGCTCTGTCCCTTGTGTGAAAAATGGCTGATATGCTTAATCTTTCTAAGCTTCAATTTCCTCATCTGTAAAATGGTAGTACTAGTTCCTCCCCCATGTAGTGGTTGTGTGGATTAAATGAGATGAAGTATCTATTAACACGAGTGACCCATGCCTATATGTGGAGCCATGAAAATTTTGCTAGCTTTTGACTTTGCATCTTGATTGACAACAGTGATACCTGGATTATACAATGTGCTCCCAACAAAAAGCTTTCTATTGAACTACAAGATTCTTATCAGAAAAATTTTGGACACTACTTGTGGTCAGTTTTTCAGTTTTGGGGAGATGAAGGTGTAAGGGAATGAAGAGAAGAGAGCAGTGACATCTATGCCTTCCACTCCAGGGATGATGAACTCCGCGACTTTATAAAGGAAGAATAAGGATACGTTTAACTGCATCCTTATTTCAGATTCAAATGCAGTCTTCATAGATCGGGTGTTAGATGCTGTCAATTTTCATGATGTATTGATAAAGTATTTACATATTCTGCAGCTTTTGATAGCAATGGTCATCTCACTGTGAAATGAGCATGAAAATGATCATGCTCCTCCTTGCAGTAGGTGCCCAAAGAATCTTTGCACAATTGTAGTTTTAGTAGAATCATAGGACAGTTACAACATGGAGTGAATTATACACAAATGTTGTTGACATAAATAATGGTGAAATTGATGTCCGTCCTGTAACATTTTTGTAGAAGTGTGATGTTTCTGTCCACAGAAAGATATACCTTACAGAAAACTCTTTTCAGAATGTTTAGAAGTCTTGAGCCTATGGAATCTTCTGTTGTGATTTGATTTTCAGATACCGAAATAATTTCTCATTTACAATGTCTAGTAAAAGTATAATGTACCAACAACAACAATAAAAATGAGTAAGTGTGTTAGACAGAATAATGGTTCCCAAAGACGTCAACACCGGAGTCCCCAGCACCTGTGAATATGTTACCGTACAGCGCAAAGCAATGTGATTAAAGTTAAGGACTTTGAAAGGGGAAGATCATGCAGATAGGCCTGAGCTAATCATACAAGTCCTTAAAGGCAGAGAACGTTTCTCGGCTGTCATGATCCAGAGAGAAGGCAGTGTGAGAAAGACTGTGCTGTTACTAACTTTTAAGATGTAGAAAGTGAGCCGTAAATCAAGGAATGAGGGCAGCCTTTAGAGGAAGAAAAAGCAAGGAAATGGATTCTCCTTTAGCGCTTCCAGAAAGGAATACAACCCTGCTGTCACTTTGGTTTTAGTTCAGTGAGACCTAAATCTAACTTCTGACCTACAGAACTGTAAGATAATAAAATATACCTGTTAAAGCTGCTTAACAGGCACATTGTGGTAATTTGTTAAAGTAACAGTAAAAACCAACAAGTCAACACTGCCAGTCTTATATTATGCCCATGTATTTTCTCAGTGAGATTTAGCTGTAGGGAGCAGTGTTAGTTATGTCTAAAGCCCGCTTGTTCATTGTTCCAGACATTAGAAACTGAGACTCAGATCTGAAGTGTGTTGATTGTGCTATAATAGGAAAATGAAAAATGACCCTTATCAATGCGATTCTTGGGCAGAGTAAGAGGAGTCAGCACGAATGTGAGCAAAGGGACTTGTAAAAGCTCAGCCTTTGTCCTCCACTTTAAGCAAAGGAAAATTATATGATGGTGGCAATTCAATTTGAAGTCCTGAATAATAGAGTTATCCCAATCTGCCCTTTGTTTCTCCCTTACCTTTACAATGGGAATTACTATCATAAGTGTATGCAACTATGCATGTGAAATAAAGCATTACTTTAAAAAATGTCACATTTATTAATTTCATTTTTGGAAATTGACTATGTTGTGTCTTTTTCTTTTGGTAATTAACTACTCACTGCCACAAATAGACATTTACTTTTATTATCTGCCTGTTTTGATAGGAGAATTTAATTCACTAACAGTAATTCTACCTCGCCCCCAGGTTTATTTTTGCATATGTTTTTGTTTTCATATAGTCTGCTGGTAACTTTCATCATTCCAAACAATATAGATAAAAGTCTGTATCTTGCTAAGGTGCTGGATTCACACGTGGCTGATCGTGGTTGGAGTCCCGGACCCGGTGGCTTCAAAATTACACCCGGCACTTGTGTGCCAGCACGTGCGTGTGCCTAAAATCCCCAGAGGAGAAAGAAGGGGTTGTGTCATGACCATCCATCTCCCCAGGGGCGGGTAATTTCTCACTTTTCCTCTCGCTGTCTCTCACTGTCTCCTTGTCTGTCTCCAGCAAGCACACATGCTCTATGGCAAAAACCTAAAAATAATTTTTAAAAAAGCCTGCATCTTGATTGATTACATTTTGTCAGCACCTTAAAAACAGAAACCATCAGGAAACTAGTATGCCTATAGTGCCTTCTATCCTCTACTTCCCTCTAACTACTCTTTATTGTTTCTTTTGTTAATAAGTGCATACTTACCTTTTTAAAGAAAAGATTCCTGGGAGGAGAATTTTAAATATGCATGTTTGTAGAAGTCTGTATTTTATTTTTACAGTCAGTTAAAATTTTTCTGCATATGGAGTTCTGGATGTAAAACCATTCTTCTTTTGAACTTTGGAGGCGTGGGTCACTTTTTTCCTGAAGTCTGGGGTTGATGATCAAAAGTAGCATGTCAACCTGATTCTCTTTCCTTTGTTAGTAACCTGGGTTTTATTTCTCAAAACTTTGGATATTCTTTGGATATTCTCTTTATTTTGGATATTATAGAATTTTGTGAGCCTTTTTTTTTTTTTCATTCTGTGCAGATTTATATGATCCTTTTAGTCGGAAGATTTGGAAAATTTTTTCTTTTCTTTTTTTCCCGACTATTTTGTTGTCTTTTTTTTTTTTTTTTCCCAGAAACTCCTATTAGAATGCTATTGACTCTCCTGTTGGTTCCCTCTCTTTCTTGCTTTTTTCTTTAAAAATTTTTCTTTGATTTCCATCTTTCTTTCTTTCAATTTTGTTCATCTCCCATTCTTTTGAGATTATCTCTGAATCCTCTGGAATTCATTTTTCTGTTGGCTCCTTTTCTTTTTTTCTTGAACTCTTAATTTTCTGCAGATTTCTAATCTTTTGTTTATTCATATTTTAAATGAAGTTTATTCATATTGGGTTGATTAGTGTAGGCAGCTATGTGGATTCCTTTCTTCTTTGAATAGAGCTCTCTAACCAGTAGCTCTGGACATGAGGACTAACTGTGAGTTCTGTGTTTGTGAAAACAATGTGTGCACAATGGCAGCCTTTACTCAGACTGCATGACGATCAGGCAGGTTGGAGCCCTCCATGCCCAGATGAGGAGCAACCTACTCTGGGATACCATCCCCATGTGGAGCCTAAGCTCCATCCATGTGTATAGCCCAGTTTCTTTAGAGCTCAGTATTCTGACTTTGGATGGCAATATCTCTACATGAGTGAGTCTGGGGCTTAACCAAAACCTGGTCAGTCTTCTTTACTTGAATCTTTAAATAGTCACCCCTATCTCTGGCCTTTTTTATACTTGTATTTTTTGTAGATGACTGGGAACTGGAAGCCCCTTGGAGAAGTCTGAAAATAAAGGCACCAGCAGATTCAGTGTCTGGTGCAGTCCCAGTTTTGGGTTCATATATGGTTGTCTTTGCTGTGTTCTCATATGGCAGAAGGGACAAGAGGGCTCTTAGGAGTCCCTTTTATAAGAGCACTATTTCCATTAATGAAGATCCCACCCCCATGACACAATCACCTCCCAAAGGCCCAAGTAAGGTTTCAACATAAGAATTTTAGGGGAACCCAAATGTTTAGTCTATAACAATTGCTGTGGAGGCTGGGTATAAAAAGGGAAACTAGGAGGCCTGGGGTTTTTTCATTCTCATGGAAAACTATAGTTTTAGTGCTGATTTCTTAAATATTTACTATGTACCAGGCTCAAGTTTATTTCTTTTAGAGAGAGACAAACACTCCACAACAGGATCCTTATACCAAATCCTCATACTACAGCCTCAGTCAGCCCAGATCACAGGCACGTGTGTGTGCCTACCTGATATGTTCAAACAGGTCCTGGGATGCAAACCCAGGACCTTTCCCATGTGGGTACAGTTACATTACTGCTGTGCTACCATCTGGTTCCATATTACCCATACTTTGTTCTTGAGAAAATCAAACCACAGAGAGATGAGTCATATTGACCAATTAGGTATGTATTTTGATGATTGAAAAATGTACTCCAGATGCCTTTTTTTGATCATATTTTTATTAAAGTTTAAATTTTGAAATCTTCTTTGTATCTCCTACTTAACAAAGAGTCACTTCAAGGGAGAAATTTGACTGAAATTTTAGGCAGCCTGTCATTGACATCATTTCTACTGCTAAATTAATCGCTAATCTGTTTTCTTTAACATTTGGCTATCCTCACTTGGAACATGAGTTGGACAGATTTCCATAGTGTTGCTTTTGATTGACAGTACTGGCTTAATGATGGTATAAGTGGGAACTAGGAAATTCTCCCTTATCTTTCATTCATTTCAACAAAGTTCCATGTGTGAGTAAGGCATAGTCTCCCTGCAGGGAGACAGGAAATACACAGATAACTCTGAGAGCTAAGAGATATAGATTGGTTTTATTTAAGTCTGTTTCGTGGTCTTAAAGCAACAAAAAAATGATTAAAACTTTGCTGTCACAGTTCTCTGATCTTTAGCTTCATTAAATTTTGTCTCCAGTCCTTTTTAATTTTTCAGTCTCTTAGACACATCCTGTCTCTAATTCTTTTGAGGTCTTAAAAGCCAAATGGAACTCTTGCATTCTCTTAATCTTTCGACTCAAGAAATCATCTGACCTTGTAAGATATTGCCACTCTGTCTCAGTTTAGCAGTTTTCAGATGGCTCCCCTTCATTCTCAACCTAGTCTAATTCATTTAAGCAATTTCTACACTTTTCTTACATGTTCCCTCAGTTCTTTTCCATCCTAATTATTCTTCCATTCTATGCCTCCACAACTCATGCAAATTTTATGATGTTCCTTTTGCATTCTTATAACTGTTAATTTTATTTGTTCTTTTAACAGCTGTTTATTGAATGATATTATGCATCAATTACTGTATGCAGTGTGAGCAAGATCAACACAATTCCCATTCTTAGGGAGCTTATATTTTGGTAATGGGAGGTGGACAATACATGGACCAGCCCAGGTCAATGACACTGCTAGAGCCAAGCACACAGCCATGCAGGTGGGGGCTGCTGCTCATCTGGTATTCCCAGTTTCGGTGAGGCCCTCAGAGATGCTCATCTGCTTAAACTGCCTTTGTCTGCATCACCTCTTTTTAAGATTCTTTTTAGTAACTACTCTGTGCTGCTCATGCCTCTTATCTTTCCCATCGCACTTACTATCATCAGGTGACCTCCCCTCATATTTCTGTGATTACCATTGCTGGTAAGCCACAAACTCCATCAATTTCACAGCCCCTCTCCCTCCAGAGGCTACCCTTTATGTCACTACTTGTCACTCCCTCCTTCTCTCTTGCTTCCTAGTCAAGGCCAACCTTTTCATCTAGCTAATAATTGATCCCGTTTATTCTGGCGAAAGGATCTTTTTTTTTTTTCATCATTTTCTCTTATTTCTGTTATCCTCAGCCCTCTCCATTAATTTCTTCCTGCCAGCCTAGAAATACACTTAATTTCTTATGTTCATCTTTTAATAATAATGATTATCATTATAGAGCATATGCCACATGCTACACACTTTCTATCCCTCCTCTAATTTAGTCCTCGAAACAACTAATAATAGCTGCCAGCCAGCTATTATTATCTCTAATAGAATTGGAAACAGGCAGAAAATACATACCTTTCCCAAGCTTACATGGCTTTTGAACTGGGGTTCAAATTGAGGTCTATTTGACTCTAAACCTTAATTTTTAATCTCTGCCTTCTAAAAAAAAAAAAAGAAAGAAAGAAAAAAAACCCTCTCAGCCCTTTCTAGTTATTGCCGGATATCTGCCTTTTCTTTCATAGATAAACTTTTTAGAAGTGTGTCTCCAGTCCTTACCTTCATTAATCAGTCTTTTACCCCACTATTCTATGGTGCTTGGGTCACCATTGGCCTCCAAATTCTAAATCCAGTAGACACGTTAAATCTCAATTTAAAAATGTTTTTCCTTTTTAAACTCATGGTACAGTGCATGCATGCACATGTAGAGGGAGAGAGAGAAAGAGAGAGAGAGAGAGAGAAAGAGAGGTCTCTCTATAGGATCTGGTCATGGTGCAGTCTCCTTCCTCCAGTCCACTTGTGCAGTACCTGGCATGTTTCAGGCCAGTTGGCCTGGGGATTCAACCCATGGTCGCTGTATGGGATTCATCTCTCTTGAGCAGTGCATTACTGCTGCATTACAGAGCCAGCCCCATTTTCTCAATCACTTGTGAAATTTATGCAACACGTGGTATTCTGTTCATGTGGAATTCTTACCTCCCTTAGCTTCTATAATATTGCTCTATACTGGTTCTCTCTTATCACGCCTTATGTAATTGGAATAAAATAAAAATTTATTTTCATACAAAAACAGACATCAATGCACATTTTTTCATTATATATATTTTTCATAATTTGAAGACTTTCCTCCTGTTAACATTCCCTGAGGTCCTTTTCTTGGTGTTCTCTCTCCTCTCTTCTCTCCATCCATTTTTTTCTTGATAGTCAGTATTCTTCCTGAGCAATTATTATTCCTGTTTTTGTCTCCTAAGATGAAATCTTTAGGCGATGCCATTTAAAAATAGATGAAAAATCCAACAAAATGAGGACTATAGAGGTCTATATTAACCTCAGAAAATGCTATTTGGGTGCAATGGTGGAATGGAATCCATGTTGGGCAGTTGAGAAGTGAGACGAAAGTATGGAAATGAAAACTGCAGGGATAAACAGCTCTCAACAAATATGGCTGTGAAGGATTGCTAAAAGAGAAGGCTTCTCAGATAGAGGGTGGCTCCTTCACCAGAAGGAAGGGGGACCGGCAGTTAGCGTAATGGCTATGTCACTAAACTCCCATGTAGTCGACCGCGGTTTGAGTCCCGGACCCAGTGGCTTAAACTCACACCGAGCGCGTGTGCGTGCGTGCATGCCCAAGATCCCAAGAGGAGAATGGAGGCTGGGAACCAGCAGTTAGCATAATGGCTATGTCGCTGGACTCCCACGTAGTCGACCGTGGTTCGCATCCCGGACCCGGTGGCTTAAAACTCATGCCGGGCGCATGTGC
>NW_006159602.1:1650413-1671106 GCF_000334495.1 Tupaia belangeri chinensis | reverse complement strand
ACCCCCCCCCAGGAGGTGATTTCTCACTTTCTATCTCTCTATCTCTCTGTCTTTCTGGCGAGTGCAAATGCCCTATACAAAAACCTCTCAAAAAAAAAAAAAAAAAAAGGAAGGAAGGAAATATGCATATGCAGGTGCATTTACCAAAGAGGAAGGAGTTCTTGTCCATGAGAGAGAAGGGGAGCATGTGAGTGAGGTTATTGCTGTAGCCAGCTTTGGAAAATGTAATCTGCCACAGGGGTTAAGATGAGACATGGCGTTGGAGAGCAGGAAGCACACCGACTCTAGGTCTTTGGTATATGGGAAAATAAAGAACCTTATTCTATTGGGAGAACTATGTGGGAGTAAACAGCTAAAAAGAGAGCCAGCTATCAGGTAATGAAAGGAAATGTAGGAAACCTTCCATTGCAGAGGGTGGGGGAAGTTGAGGTTATAGAGAGTAAGTGGGAACTCAAGAGAGGGAGAAGTTAGGTTGTTGATTTGGGACAAGAAAAAACAGAGTATTACAGTGAAGATAGCCCTGGAGAACAGATTAAAGGAGCAGGAGACTGACACATTGGGAGTTGATTAACAAGAAAGAACAGGGATGAAAGGCATGCATGGAGCTAGTTCTGAATCTCTTTTCAGAAAGTTGGCACTGGACACAAAAGAAGGGTATCTTGACTTCTTGAACTTGGGGTTTTAGGATACAAAGGTTGGAGAATATGGGAGCCCAAGGGTCTAGGTGTCTTGGCACATCAGCCTGGTCTTGCTGTGCCCTGGTGAGTGAGGTCTCTCCCAGTGGAGGGAAGCTTTTTAAGTCAGAACTATGCCTTTCTCACTTTATATCTAGCATCTACAGTACAGTGTATCCAGACATTTAATGATAGTTAATTAATTTAAAGAATTAATGAAAAAACATGGATTCAAACCCCAGTCTGCTAAAGCCTGCTTCCACTTACAACATGCCACTTTTCAATCTTCTGTTCCTGGGGCCTGTAGCCAGAGAGCTAAAGGGACATCTTCTCTTAGATTATGTGTGAAGAGCACAAAATGTTGATAAAACTTGACAGTTTTCCAAAGAGTTTAATCAACATAAACATTTGAATCAGATATTTCAGGTCAAATTACATTATCTCAATATAGTTATTAGATATCTACTCCATTCCATGCTGCCTAAGGCATATGGCTTTCCTTCAAAATGTTAAAAACAAAAAACAAAAAACCCAAAAACCAAAGAAATAATCCTCAGACCTTTAGGATGAATGCTACACTGCAGGATTGGTGACAATAAGCTTGATTAACAGCTGCTACCAATTAGACAGATATCTGTGAAAACGATAACTCTCTGAAAGCCAACCCCTGCACAGAAGACATGCCTAACAATTAAAGGCCATAGGAGCAGATTGGCATGGACTAGAAATACGTTTGTGAGATTTTATTTAGGAGAAAAGAGACTATTGGTTTGGTATCTTTTGACACTCCCATATCATTGCTTACAGTACAAATTAAAACCTTTTCTGAGTATATTCAATCTTCATCCACCTGTCAAAAATTAACTGTTGCAAAATAATATTTCCCCATCAATGCATACTTCAAGGATGCTCTGCTATAAGCAAACATAAATGTACTGAAAATATGAGACCAAAATCTCCCCCAAGTGATAATTCACATTTCAAAAAAGAATCCACTTTACAAAAGATATAAAAAGGCTTCCTTCTTTAAATAGTGAATTCTCCTTAGATATTTCAAATACTTTTTGATTTATAAAATTTTAAAAACTACAGCCATAAGATTTTTCAGGAGACATATCAATATGAAGAAAAAAATTACATGAATATTCTCATAAAACTATATTATTTTATCAACAACTTTACATTATTTATTGGATTCATTTAGTTGTTTTTACATCTCCCTTAGGGTACAAAATATTTTTTATTTGTTTAAAATATTTCAACTTTAGGATTCATAACTCTTAAAAATACCTCCTTTTCCACAGTAGCATCTGATCTTCTTGGTGTAGTTGTACGCTGGAAGATGTGATTGAATCCAAGAGATTAAAATACCAGTCTAGGAACCATAACAACTAGACCTGCTCACACCTTATTCAATACCTGATCAGTTAGTTTTGGCTACATATTTGGCTTCTCTGAATTCAATTTTCTCTTCTGGAGAAGAAATAACTATTTGCCAGTTACTTGCCTCATAGGGATGTCAAGCATAAAATCACAGGTTTTCATGGGCCATTACAGATAGTATCAGCAGCTTTGTTCTTTTTGGTTTCTGGAGGGAGAAATATAAAACCAGACAATGTGAGTGCTATAGTTTGGATGTCCACTCAAAATTTATGTGTTGGAACTTGGTTGTATTGTGTGTTAATCCCTTTATATTGCCTCAGGGTGTAGCCTTTGAGTGTGATAAATTCATTAGGGCAGGACCCCTATGTCTGAGCTCTGGTGTGTTCATAAGAGGGGAAGAAGACCAGAACAGGCAGGAACTTATGGACAGTCGTTCTGTTTAAGAACTTGCCCTCTGCCATTTTGTGCACTTCTGGACCTTCCACATGGCCAGAATTGTGAGTTAAGTAAATCTCTCTTTCCTTAAATACACCCAGTCTTAGATATTTCTGTGAGCAATGCAATAAGGGACTAAAACATTGGGGAAGTGTCTCATGACCTTGAACGGTGTTGACAAAAAAGACAGTCCTTTAAATTGACTATCTAAGGAAAGGAGAGGTGGTCATAACCTTCTAAGAGAACAATGTCATTATGATAATATTTTTTAAGCTCCTGCAAAATTATATAACCATACTGGTGTTTCATTTGTGATATTGAAGAACATTACCTTTCACTCAAGGATATTATATGACCTTTTGGATCGAAAGGGTAAGGTGACATATGGTTTTTGATAAATATTATGATTTCTGAGTCTGCATCAATATTCTCCAGTGTTTTAGTTCTCTGGCTACCACTGCAGATTTCAAATCTACCTTTAAAAATGTGCTGAATCTGATTTACGTTAAGCTCACAATGTGTCCTTGTATATAGCTGAATTGCCCTCTGTGAGATGGAAGACCAGTAGCTTAACCACAGTTCCTTTTAATACTTCCTTTAACAAGGCTTAGTAGCCAAGAGATCACATTTTAGTTTAAAAAGCTCGGAAAACTTCAGAAAAGTCAAGAATCAAAATATAGAAGATAAAAACCCATCAGACAGCAACAAATCATAATGCTGTTATAAGTTCTGTTTCCAATAAGAGGTGCTTTGTCCTTTGTCTCAGTCAGTGCTCAGGGATTTCTGAACTTTGCAAGAAGGTAGTCTGCCACACTCCAGCAGAGGGTGGATGTGAAACAACCTAAGTGCTCCTTACCTTGGTGGGAGAGTCAAGGGAATGCCTTATTATTGGTCAGCCCGTGATTGGTCCCACATGGCTGATATTCTTTCTGATCAGAAATCCAGGCTGCTCCTTGTGATTGGGATGAAAAGGGAACAAAAGAATGGACTAAACCTTCCCTTAGCTGAGCAAGTCCATACGCAGGCTGCCAAAGAACATTCACATAAGGTTCCAGCAACATAATACAACCAATGCAGAGAGACCTTTCTCGCTGGGGCCTCATTGTAGACTATCTAGATGTCTCAAGTAGCTGCACCGGACAGCCCCTCTGCATCAGACAGCACCCCACTTTGACCCTTTTCCTAATGCCTTGTCTGCCTTCTTGGTCCTTTGTCTACAAGCTTGGTCTTTGGCCTTGTGGCCAAGAAGTTTTTGGTTTTTTGTTTGTTTGTTTGTTTTTTTAAGAGGTTTTTGCTATAGGGCGCGTGTGCTCGCTAGAAAGACAGAGTGAGACAGAGAGACAGAAAGTGAGAAATCACCTCCCAGGGGGGGTAGCCATGACACAATTTTTTCTCCTCCATTCTCCTCTCGGGATCTTGGGCACACGTGCACACGGGCCTGACATGAGTTTAAGCCCCTGGGTCTGGGACTTGAACCACAGTCGACTGCTTGGGAGTCCAACGACATAGCCATTATACTAACTGCTGTTCCCTTCTTCCTTTGAAATTTCTTTATGCTCCTCTGTATAGCCTCTGGCATGGTTGGTCATTCTCTGCTATGTGATTGGACAGGGCCAAAAATAAAAAGCTTGGGGACTGAGGTTGTGATGGAAGAGAAAGAGTAGACTAAGGGAGAAATCAGATGTCTTGTATATAAAAGTTACTTATTTCCTAGCTTATATCCTGTACCTTCTTATGCTGAAAGCAAGCCTAGCTCTGCTCAGAGTTGAGTTTCAAAGCAAAACTTTCCATTCCAGTCCTTTATTATTGGGCTATGCAGGACCTAGAAAGAAGGAGAGGGGACAAATTTTTTATTAGTCCCAAAATGATAACTTATTTTGTATAGCACTTTATGAATTACTGAGTTCTTCTCTGAATAATGACAAATGTCGCTGAACTGAACTTGAAACTTCTTGCATACATTTCATCTTGTATTGCACTCTAAAAAAATCTCACAAAATAGACAGGCTTTCTTATAAATCTCCTTATAAACTCAGACAGGTTGTCATTTCCCTAGGATTGCACAGATAGAAAGTGGCAAGGCTGGAATAGGAGCTTAGACCTTTTAACTCTTTCCAGTGTTCTTTTCAATCATTGTGATTAATTATGTGCCCAGATATCTAGTGATGAGTTTTCCTCATTTTTAGAGACTAGCATGGAAGTCTTAGGTATCAAAAATCAGATTAGCATTTTTTTCCCTTCAATTCTCCCTCTTTTTTCAAATTCTTCTCCTCTAGATACTAAATTTGTGTTATTAAATATCTATTTCCCATCATTTCATTTTACTCATTTCACCTTTGTCCCTAGACCTTTACTTTTCCTTAATGGGCCTGTTGCCATGCCTCCAACCTGGTGCCGATTAGTGCCTTACACATGGTATCTCTCAAAAATAAATTTGACGATAAAAATTAATGGCTTTGGGGCCAGCAAATGGCATAGCAGTTATGTCGCTGGTCTCCCACATGGCCAGCAGCAGTTTGAGTCCTGGACCTGATGGCTTGACAATCAGGCAGAGTATATGTGTGTGTGTGCTCAAGATCCGGAGAGGACAACTGGACTGGTCTGGGAAGTATTTCATGATGGGTGAAGTCTTTTAACAAGCAAAATGAGAAATAGTGATTGACTGTTTTAAAAAATTATAATAATAATAATTATTGGGAAATGCATGGAAAAGACTTTGAATGATAAAGCGGGGCGATCGATGCCTCTGTATTGACTGACATGCATGGCATTCCCTTTTGAAAAAGCAATGGAAGTCAATGTAAAGTTATATGTAATCCAATGTAATATAAAGAAGATTATGATGATAAAAAAAAAAAAAAAGATCCGGAGAGGAGAATGGAGAAGGGATTGGGGCATGACCATCCTCCCTAAGGGGTAATTTTTCACTTTCCCTTTCGTTGTCACTCTCTCTCGCTCTCTGGTGAGCACATGCGTCCTAAGGCAAAATCCTCCAAAAAAAAAAGTTAATGGTTTTAAATTCTTATGGTTTCCTTGTGCCTATAACAGTGTCCCCTGAAGTGACATTCTTGGAGAACTGGTGGTAGTTCATGCTCAAGTTTCTAGGTGTTTCCTTGAATTTTATGTTTTAATGTTGATGAAAAAAAAAAAATCTTCCCAAAGTAACTTAAATATTTTGAATCATCTAAGTGACTATTTTATCACTGTCATAAAATATTGCTGTATATTACAGATGTCTTTATGATATTGGTGCTAAATTAGACCTCTTTAAATGTCATGAGTTAGAAGAAAATGAGCAGAAGTGGACTTAATTTGTAATAAAGAGTTTGATCCTTATGAAGCCCAAATGCTGTGTCAGCAAATCGTTTGAGGGAAGGTTTTCAGTACAGTAGCTTTAACAGAAAAATCTGGGAGAATTTAGTCACTACATGTCACATCACAGACCAGGCATGCCTAACTAAATTACAAACATGAACAACAATGACAACAAAACCAGAGCCTTTGTACTTTGTAATGTTTTTCTCATAGTGAGTGTTGTTTCAGCTTCAGTAAGACTTTTAACACAATAAGTATTTTATTTTATTTATCCATTCACTTATTTTTTAATTTGACGAGAGAGACACAGAAAAAGAGAGAGAAGATGGAAAGTGGGAAAGCAAGCCACTAGGTCTGGGACTCAAACTGTGGTCAGTCATGTGGGAGTGTCCAGCGCCTTAACCACTACACCACCTGCTGGTCCCCAAGTAGTTAATTTTGACTGTACTGGTCTTATACATTTCTTATGGAATCAATTGCTATGGGCTTATATTCACATAAAATCTATAAGCAAGAATAAGTTAGCCTAATTTTTCTTCTATTTCACATGTAAATTCTCTTATTTTTCAAAGTTGTTTCTTGTCTCCTCCTACTTGTGGGAAAATTATACTTCCCAGCTTTACTGACTTTGGGTTTTTGGCTATGTCATTTGATTTATCAAATAAAATGTTAGCAGAAGTGGTAGGTGCTACTCTCACATGGAAACTTTCAGAGTCACTGCATGTTGTGCCCTTTCCCTTTTTTCTTCCAGCATGAGTCCAACAATATTGCACAAAGGCATTACTCCCTCAGCCTGGATCTCAGAAAGAAGATTATGCAAAAATCAAAGAACTGAGAGTTTTAGTCAACCATGAAGGACACCTAACACAAGTTGGAAATGTGTGTGCGATATAAAGGTAAAATATATCCGTGTATATATATAGATTTGCATATATATGTATGTATGTGTATGCATATATGTAGATATGTGTGTTGTATACATGTGTGTGCATTTGTATGTGTATAGATGTGTGTATGTCTATGTATATCTATTTCATGATTTAAGTTAACACTGGGGACTGTTTTCCTTCATAAGGGGTTTGTAAATCACTTTAGAACTGGCCTGCAGAAAACATACATGTGTTTTAACTTCCGAAGTCTTTGGAGATCTGTTATAGACTCTCTCCAGTGTCATCTCCATTTACTCTATTTCTTTATTATCTTCATTGTTTTTAATCGTATCTTGTTCAGTTAAGCATTTTTACTGTTGTCCTTTTACTTATGGGAGGGACTTGGAAAATAGTAACAGTCTCATCAATTTTGTAACGATGACTAAGACAAGGAGAGCTTACCCAAGTCCCAGAGGAAGGCAAAAACTGGTTTTAGCTGTCACGTCCACATTCATGAGAGTTGCTGACAAATGATAACCATGGCGTGTGTGTTTTTCCACTTTCCCAACCCAACCTGGGCTCACACAGAGTGGCCAACAAGTCACACTGTCCTCTGACAAGTGCATCAACTTCTAAACAATGAAGAATTTAACTGTATTCAGTTTTACAAGCTCCTTGCAAAATGTGTTTGGGTGAACTCTGTCCTTGAGTTTCCATGAACTGCATAAATAGGAGGTTATGAGTTATCACATCTGCAGCCTGCTGCTGCATTTTCAAATTATCCCTTTCTTGGATAGCTCAGGGACTATGGTTAGGCAAATTAATCCTAGGAGAAGTTAAGCAATTGTAATCTTAGAGAAGAGATTCTATGCCCTCAAGGCCCTGGCAGCCACACACATCAAAATCTCTCATTTAATTTATATCAAGCATGGAATTAATAAGAGTCAGTGATAATAAAGTGTCACAGCAAAAAATGGAAAATAGATATCATAAAATATTTATGTAATAAAAAATAATCACTACTAATATAACCATGGCTTTTCCTTGATAGGACCTAGTAATAAAAGCACTTAAATCACTGTAAGAAGGGATTACTGTACTCTGTATGATGCATATAAAGACCCGAATAAGCACAGTCCACTTATCAAAAGCACAATATCCTGAAATAAATGATAGCTGCGAAAGAATAAAATGTGCTTCTGGATACTTCTCAATTTCTAATGGCGAATTCAACATCTAGTCAATGAATTATTCTTCTCAGAACATTTGCAAAATTTTATAATGAATGCATCAGGGAGAAAAAAAAAGAAATGTAATTGAGTGACATCTTTTAATCATATATGCAGTTTGGAGATGGGAAATATAAACAGGAAAGGCAACTCCAGGATTTCTTTTCTGTCACTCATGTTAAATGGCTGTCTGTGTCATTTAAGCCACTGAACAAACCCCAGCCTTTTTTCAATAAAGGTGAGCTGGTTTTATCTTGAATGGATGGGTTACAAATGATGCCATTGTATTTTCAGCTGTGACTTTCCTGTCTTTCTTTTGGTGTATTATGTAATTTCAATTATAAAAACACAAATCCCTGGAGGAGAAGCTGTACTAAAACCATTTCTAAGAGGAAGAAATGTAGTTAGAGAATGCAGAGTTTTAAGCCCATTTAATGGTGAGAGTTTGGAGAAGCTCATTTTGCATGTATGTTTTCCATTCTTTTGAGACATCACCCTTACTATAAATGTTAAGGAGAGAATTTGGCATTTCTGAGTCAGCACCTTTGGTGAGACTTTCAAATGCTCAGTATCTGAAAAACACTATTGTTTGTTTGCATGATTTTCCTGTTTTAGGTTCTCTCAGTGGAATTTTCTGTGATAGGAATATGAGAGAAACATGTTATGATGCTAAAGCTGTCTTCTGTGGACTAAGTTTTTGTTGACTATCTTTTCTTTCAAGAAGTTACACTTAAGCTATCTTCCATAATTCCATTGGAATCTGTGTAGCACAAGCACATTATAATTTGATTCTTTGATAATTAAATGCTCTTTTGAATGGTGAGAATGACAGATCTGACTTGTATTAGATTCTCCTTCAAGGAAAAAAAGAGGTTAATGATACCTCCAGATAGTCGTAGGTAACATTAATATAAAACAATGAGTTACTTGCCACAGGCTGGGATTGGATCTATATACCATGAATATAAAGTGTCATTTTGTCTTTATACCATGAATGAGCAAAGTACACTGAGGTTCAAATTTTGCTCTTAGAAAGAAGGCAGGCATCTATAATTCTGTGAACTGATTACCTTAAATAGTTTCATTTGTGGCTAACCTGATTTGCAGATGCATCACTCCAGTCTCTGTCATTAGTCACAAGGCTATCTTGTCTCTGAGTCAGCACATGGTGTTTTCCTTTTTGTATAAGGACACCAGTCATATGGGATTAGAGCCCACCCTAATAACCTCATCTTAACTTGATTACATTATGTAGATTTTTTCTGTAATAATAATAATAATAATAATTATGAATGTCTAAAGCCAAGTCTTTGTATATAAACATTTATGTAGTTGCTGAAGATTTTTTCTGTAATAATAATAATAATAATAATTATGAATTTTTAAAGCCAAGTCTGTGCCTATAAACATTTATGTAGTTGCTGGGAACAGAATTGTTAAACCTCCTCAGAGCCTGTAGCCTCTCCAGAATCCTTGGGAAAAGAGTGGTATGATAGTCAGTTTCATGTGTCAACTTGGTAGGCTCTAATCCCCAGTCATTTAGTCAAATTGTAATAATAATAATAATAATAATTATGAATTTTTAAAGCCAAGTCTGTGCCTATAAACATTTATGTAGTTGCTGGGAACAGAATTGTTAAACCTCCTCAGAGCCTGTAGCCTCTCCAGAATCCTTGGGAAAAGAGTGGTATGATAGTCAGTTTCATGTGTCAACTTGGTAGGCTCTAATCCCCAGTCATTTAGTCAAATTTTAATCTAGGTGTTGGTGTGAAGAAATTTGTAGACATGGTTAACATCTGTAATCAGTTGACTTTAAGAAAAGAAGATTAATATGGGTGGGGCCTTATTCTACTCATTGAAGGCCTTAAGGGCAAAAAGTAAGGTTTCTCAGGGAAGAAGTAATTCTGCCTCATGACTGCAACCTTAACTCCTGCCTGAGTATTCAGCCTGCACTACAAATTTGAACTTTTCAGCCCCTATAGTATTATGAGACAATTTCTTAAAATAAATCTCTTTGACATATACATAAATACGTATCCTATTGGTTCTTTTTCTCTGAAGAACTCTGGCTAATACAGGTGGTAAAGAAACATTGAAACAGGTGACTTGCAAAGCCCAGAAGAGTTGACTGGGTCTCTGATGCAAATAGGTGTCATGAATTTAGCCAGACCTAACTGTCAGGAGTAAGTTTTGATAATGTATATAGGAAAGTATCCTCCTCACTTCAGAATGTTTAACATGCTCTTCATATGTTAATGTTTTGTCTTCCAAAAGATAGGTCGAAGTCCTAACCTCTGGTTAGAATGTGACTTCACTTAGGAATTGGGTTTCAGATGTTAATCATCTCTTCATATACCTTGCCCATCTCATTGTAAGGAGGGAGCAACATATTGAGAAATGGGAACAACATACTCTATCAAATTCAAGCTTTGCTACCAATTCAGAAATGTTAGTGTTCAGTGTTTTCATCCACAGCAGATAGATAAACCAGTGGCCATTCAACATAGAGAAGAACCATTAAATGTTAGGTGCTTGCAAGTTCTTGACACCAGAGGTCCTACTAAGAATCACAGAGCTCTCCTCAATAGCTTTCTTGTCTCATATCTCTAGAAGTTTTGAGAAACTTGAACACTCTTGCTGTCTCTATTTCTACATTTGCAGCTCACTCTTACCTGCTGAAATATGACCTTAGCCCTCACCACTCTGTAGACGCTATTTTTATGAACCTCTCTGCTCTTAAATCTGGTGTATAGTTAGTCTTCGTTTTACTTAATGTCTTAGATACATCAGTCTACTATTATATTTGGCCACACCCTTTTGCTAACAATCTTTTGTCTTCAGCAACCAATTTTATCTTGGTTTGCATCGTGTTTATCTATCTGTGTTCCTTAACCCTTCTTCTAACAAAACGGTCTCCTGTGGGTTGAAAATTGTCTTCCAAAAGATAGGTCGAAGTCCTAACCTCTGGTTAGAATGTGACTTCACTTAGGAATTGGGTTTCAGCAGATATTATCAAGTTAAGTTAGGTTATTATGATAGGCCCTATTCTGTTATGACTGGTGTCCTTATAAGAAAAGGAGAACATCATGTAAAGACACAGTGACAAGACAGCCATGTGACAACTCAGGCAGAGGTTGGAGTGGTGCACCTTTAAGCCAAAGAATATCAAAGGTTGCTGGCATATACCAGAAGCCAAGAGAGCAAAAGGAAAGGAATGATCCTCTCATACAGATTTCGAAAGGAGCGTGGCCTCACCACACCTTGATTTCAGACTTCTGGCCTCCAGAATCTTGAGATAATAAATTTTTGTTGTTTTGAGCCACCCAGTTTGTACTTGGTTATGGCAGCCCTAGAAAAGTAAGGCATGGATCTATAGGGATACCATGGAAATCAAGTACTTTTGGCAAGAGCATTCTCTGTTGGATGTTCCTTCCTCAAGCTAATAACATCTAGGCTCATATGTGAGCAATTTCTCTTGTAAAGAAGTAGGAAAGTCAGGCTTACGACAAGCTGACACATGCACAGACCATGGTTTTAAATCACACTGACTCATGTTGAAGGTCTGTAACGTTCAGGCCTCCAGTAGTGAGACCTCACACTACCTATCTGTCCAGATTGTTCTGTCTATGAATTTGCCCTGATTAGTGCACCGTGGTCTGCCCCTTGTTTGCCTATGGTTCCAGGAGATTTAACAATGACAAAAGGCCAATATGTCTATATCCTCATGGGTTTATTCTACTGTTCAGGCTTTCTATCTCAGTCACTCTCTGTAGCTGAATTTCAATTCATAATATATTCCGTAAGAGGCATGTCCTTGGGCAACTCTATCCCCAGTGGAATTATCTGATGAAGTGGGCTCTGTTAACTACTCAGGAGGCTTCATATGCTTTGATTACTGCTCATGAGGTTTCCATTTCTTCAAGGAGCTTAATGAGGTTTTTCTGGGGGGCAAAAATCATAAATTTCCATTTTTTACTAGCTCTGTTGATAGGAGTACAAATTGTATATCCCAGTCACAGCCCATAAAACAATGCTCCTCATTCATTTGTCTCATGAGGTAGCAATTCAGATGTCATCTGGTCTATCATATCTAAGATATATTGAGAAAGTGTAATTAAATATAAATATTAATTATCTTTTTAAAGGTACATACTTTCAAGCATGTAATTTCTCAGGTTTGCAAAGTATGTGTTGCTGGAAGTGCCTTAAGTAGGAATCAATTTTGATAGTCAAATGAATGATTCTGTAGCCTTAAAACATCTGCATTCATTTACGTTTACATGGGCATAATTATATAGGAAAGACAAAATAATTTTAGTAAATTCTAACTTACTAAAATGATTTATTTTTGACTCCACAAATCTCCCTTTATTTATTTATTTATTTTTGGCTCTTTCATTTAAAAGTACTTTTATCACTTAAATGTTTCTAACCAAATTCGTGGTTGACAGCCAAGTGTCTTAATAACTTTCCCCCTTAGTTTGATGGCAAATGCATTAGCGTGTGCTCGGCTGCCTGTCAGATCACTAATAGTGGCATCCATTTCTCTGAGGAAGCCGGGAATAAAAAAAAAATATGCAATCAGAAGCATTCTAAATGAAATGGCAAATTTAGCCGATGGAACGTGCAGAATACTAATGAGCGTACTGCGGGGCCTGCTGTGCGCTCGTGCATCACAGACTGAAAATAATGACCTTGCTCAAGACTTAAGCAGAGAGAGTCGATGCAGTTGCTAACAAAAAGATGCTTCTGATTGCACTTCAGCCACCTAACCTCTTCTGGGACCTTAATATTAGCTCTACATGTAGAAACTGCTACCTTAATTCAGATCACATATTTGCTCACTTCTGGGGGGTGGGGCACAGAGTAGGGGAAAGGTGAGAGGGACAACCTTCAAAGTCCACAAAATGCCTTACTCTGTTTACTGACAGACTCTTTCTTTTTTTTTTAATATATGAAAAGAAATCTTATTGTTATTTTATTACATAACCTATCAGTGAATATACCACATGGGATCTTCTTAAAATACAAATGAGGCACGTTTCTGATTCCTCTGAGAACCTCCATGTCATCTGTCTTTTGGAGGTCCTAGTTTCTTACGACGACGTTTGTGATACTGTCTATGAGCATACCAACGGTGATTGATAGTAAAGAACATTGTGCTGAATTGTTCTATCATGAGTCCTTGTTCAAGGTGTTCAGTTTTCTTTTCTCACCTGGATTTCAGCACTTGATAATGTGTTTCTTCATTATTGCACAGGATCTGGTCTAGGGATAGGTTTTGTGTGTTCAGATGGAATGTCCACAGGTGGGTGGTAGCACACTATCTTCCTGCCATCAGATGACAAAGCAAGCTCCACTTTGCAATCATAGTCATCTAGAAGAGAAGAATATGTAGATTTATGACGAACTCAATAAAAAGCTCTATTTTGGGCTGGAAGGAAATGTTTCAAGATGGTTGTTTTTGATATCACACATTTTATTGCTGCTACTGCCATTGTGAACCAAGAGGTTTCTTAGGTGGCACAAAAAAATTTGTTCTGAAGAGAAATCGCTTTTAAAATCTGCTTTTAGACAAACTTCTTTTCAACCCTTGACAGATTGTCACTGTGAGCCCACCATCTTCTTGATAGACTTCAGATTAATTTTAAAAATTAAAACATCAATTCACAACTTTCCCTTGCTGCTCAAAATCTTTAGTAATAGTAATAATAATAAAAACATTTTTTTTTTTTGGAAAGGTTTTTCGCTATAGGGCATGTGCGCTCGCCAGACAGACAGAGACAGAGACAGAAAGCGAGAAATCACCCCCCGGGGGGATGGTCACGTCGCAATCCCTTCTCCTCCATTCTCCTCTCCGGATCTTGGGCACTCACGCACACGCGCCCGGCGTGAGTTTTAAGCCCCTGGGTCCGGGACATGAACCGCGGTCAACTATGTGGGAGTCCAGCGACATAGCCATTATGCTAACTGCTGGTTCCCTAAAAACATTCTTAAGAAATATTTATATTCTATAAAAACCCAAAAGGGCTTTCAAAAAGTGAAAGAAGTGGGAAGAGTAAATAGGGTTGGTAAATAACTTCATTTAAAAATTTTTTTATCATTATCATAATCTTGTTTATATTATGTTGAATCACATATAACTTTACAGTTTATTACATTTCTTTTTCCAAAAGGAATACCATTCATATCAGTCAATACAGAGACATTAAAATCCCCATCATCATCATCCAGTAGCTTTTCATTTTTTGGTAAATAACTTCTAAAGACCCTCTTGTCTCATGTGGATTTGATAAAGAAACACAAAATCTTCATTATTGACTGTGATCGCAATACATTGAGCACTTCCCTAATTTTACACAACAAAGCTCAGAAGTTGCTGTCATTTGTGTGTTCATTTTCTTTCTTTTCTTTTTTTCTGGAGAGGTTTTTGCTATAGTATGTGTGCGCTCGCCAGAAAGACAGAGAGAGACAGAGAGACAGAAAGTGAGAAATCACCCCATAGGAGGGAAGGCCACTCCACCATCCCTTTTCCTCCGTTCTCCTCTCAGGATCTTGGGCATGCACGCACACATGCCCGGTGTGAGTTTAAGCCACCGGGTCCAGGACTCGAACTGCGGTCAACTACATGGGAGTCCAGTGACATAGCCATTACACAAACTGCTGGTCCCACTCATTTTATAGATGAGCAAGCCGGTGGAGTAAGGATCAGTTTGTTCAAAGTCAAATAGTTATGAGGGGCAGAACTAGGATTCATACATAGGAGACTGAGATTCCAAGACCTGAGTTTTCATTGCAGTATTTCATTGCCTTTCTAGTGTTTCAAATAGTTTTTACTGTTAGAATAATGTTACTATTTTCTCTTGGAAATCCAACTGAAGAAAAATATACAAAAACAAAAAAAAACCCAAAAAACAAAAATATGAATGATGTCAGCATGACAGATCCACTATCTTCTAGCCAGTAAATCTATAAACAAAGGATTAAAAATTGATTTGAAAATTCAAAAACTATTTTCTAAAGATAGAGTTTATCTGGAAGATTGTACTGTGTAGGCATTTCCTTGTTTATTATCCTTCTGTTGGTTGGGATGTAGAAGAATATGAAAGGCACTATTACCATGGAGATAAGAAGAAATCACTGGAAGGATAAACAAGCAAACTATTACTTTCTTTAAAAGCTATAATAACCAGTCTCTAAGATGGCCCCAATTATCCCAGTCAATCAAGATTTGTGCCTTTGTGTGGTTTCCTAAACAATCCAATCCTACTGGGATTGGTCTGTGTAACCAAAAGAATATGGCAGAAGTGATGGCATGTCACTTTCTAGGATAGGTATAAAAGACTATGTGATTTCCGTTTTGGTTGTTCTCTTACAACCACCTTACCCTCTTGGCTTGTTCACTCTAGGGGAAGTCAAATGCCTCTGTGAAGGGGCTTCAAGGGGTAAGGAAATGAGGCTTTGGTCAATGGGCAGCAAGATATTGAGGCCTCCTGCTAACAGCCACAGCTCTAGTCAAGCTTTCAGATTATGGATGACTGAAGCATTTTCCACAGCATAGCTGCAGCCTCATGTGAGCCATTGAGGCAGCTAAACCAGGATCAAGGTCCTGACCCTCAGAAACTTAGTGAGAGAATATTATGTTTTCTATCTCAGGCTGCGAAATCCTGGGGTAGTATGTTATGCAGCAATAGATGACTAACACGAGCCATCTAGAGCTGTGGACACAAATAATCTGAAGAAACTAAACTCTAGAGGCTAAGCTCTTCCTAGGAAAGCGAGAGAAAAAAGGCACTGCTATACCTCATCTAGTTACTGAAGGAAGGGCAAATAAAAAAGTAATCCTGTTAAGGAAGCGCAAGGAAAAAGTTATGAGGCTTTTGACAAATCAAAGAGCTGGCATATACAAATTTAATCGATTGGAACAACAAATATGAAGATAAGCCTTTTCATCAAGTAATTCTTTTGCATGAGAATTTTGCTGAGTAGGTTGCAGCTGGGACTGGTGCTGGAAAACAAAAAGACATGCAGTAATTTGGAAGTCTTGTGGTTTTACAGTTTCAAGATCTCACAGTTTAAAGTCTAGCAGTATTGAAGCCTAGAACCCTGGATCTTACTGGCGGATATTACCTCTTAGGAGGAATACACACACACACACACACACACACACACACACACACACCACATACACATTCATATAAAAATTTACATCAGTCTGTAATGTTCTTATAAACACAATGCTTGACATGTAGTTGAAAATTATGTGGCATACAGAAAACAAGAGAATGTGACCCATAAACAAGAAAACTCTCAGTAGAAATGGACCCATGGATGACTCAGTTATTAAAATTAGTAGAAAAAGCATTTGAAATAACTATGATAAATATATTAAATAATATGTAAGCTAAAATGGATAGAACGAAGAGCTGAGGAATCTCAGGAGATAATCAGGACAAACAGGCAAAAAGAAAATTAAGGATATAAAATACCTAAACAGCACTATCAACCAACTCAACTTAGTTGATGTTTATATAGAAAACTACACTCAGGAGCAAAATAATGGAAATGAAGTAAGAATTAATCATTACAGGGACCAGTAGGTGTCATAGTGATTAAGGCACTGAATTCCCACATGGCCAACCATGGTTCAAGTCTTGGACCCATCAATTTAAAAATCACACCTTGTGTGTGTGCCCAAAATGGAGAAAGGATTGCAGCATGACATCCTCTCTGTGGGGTGATTTCTCACTTTCCCTCTCTCTGTCTCTGTTTTTCTCCAGCAAGTGCATACAAAATAAAACAAAACAACAGCAACAAAACAACTTTAAAAAGTAAAAAAGGAACTACCATAACAGTGTTATGAAGAAGCATGAGATATCTAGTAGTAAACCCAATTGATCTGTACAAAATCTGTACACTGAAGAACACAGAAGTCTGAGAGAAAATAAAGAAGACCAAAGTAAGTGGAACTCTGTACTATATTTATGTATTGGAAAATTCAATCTTGTTGAAATATTTATTCTCTCAGGAGACTTTATAAAAAATTGATAAACTGATCCTAAATTATATGGGCATGTAAAGCTGAAACTGTCTTTAAATAGAAACATAAAGTTGGAAAACTTTTGTCTGATTTTAAAATTTAATATAAAATAGTAATAATCAAGACAATGAGATATTGGCATAATGGCAGACAAATGGATCAATAAAACAGTTAAAGCCTATTAATAGGTCTGCACATATGGTCAGCTAATTTTCAACAAAGGCACCAAGATAATTCATTGACGAATAGTTAATGGTGCTGGAATAATTGGATATCCATATGGAAGCAATGGCTAGTGAATGATGCTGGAAAAATTAGATATCCATATGGAAAAAACAATAATGTCAATGTCTGTCTCACACCAACCACAAATTAATTAAAGATAGAGGACCATAAATTCTAAAACTACAAAACTTATAAGTGAAATATAGGACAATATTTTTGTGACTTTTCAAGCAGGCAAAGATTTTAACAAGACATAAAGCGCTAACTATGTGAAAAGAAAGTGATAAAGATGACTTCAATTAAAACTTAAAAATTCCACACTTCAAAAGACATCAATAAAAGCAAAAAAGTAAACCACAGACTAGGAGAAAATATTCATAATAAATATATTTGGCAAAGGATTTCTATCCAGAATATATAAAGCAACTTTTTTTCAATAATAGAAAGGGAAAGACTTAGTAGCAACAGACTTAAATATATACTGAACAACAAAAAAAGATAGAAGTTGCTCAATAAGCATAGGAAAAAGGTCCTTAGTATTTGCATTAGCATATCTACAGAAAAGCAAATTAAAACTGCAGTAAGAAATTATTCTTTTTAGCTAAAACCTAAAAGGTTGAAATATCAGGTTTTTAAGAATGTGGAGGAACGGGAACTCTTATACATTGCTGGTGGGAGTGTAAAGTGCATAGTTTCTTGCAAAGATAAATTTGCAGCTACTTCATGACTTATCTGTTTCATTTCTTGATTTTTATCCAAGAGAAGTGACATATGTCCACAAAATTACCTATGCAAGAATGTTTGTAGCAGCTTTATTCATAATAGCCTCAAACTGGAAACAATCTATTGACTCCTAATGAGTAAACTAATTGTGGTATACTACCATGGAATACTGTAGAAAACTACACTTCAATGAAAGGAATCGGCTACTACTACATGTATTATGAATCTCCCAAAACTTTACTGTGATGAGAAGACAGACACAATGGAGAGTATTTAATCTATTAATAGAAATCAAATCAGTGATTGCCTAGAAGAAATAAGGACTGGCTTCAGGAGAACAAGGGGGAATTTTCTGTTGTAATGATGATGATCTATATCTTGATTATGACTCTGAGGCCACCAAAAGGCTCCTCTACCACCTATTGTGATTTGAGCAGGAAGGGGTGAAGAAGAGGACTAACCACCCAAAGAACTCTTGACTGCCAGAGTAGGTGAGATTTTAGCTGCTAGGTTTACTCATTGGAGTTTACTCATTAGAAAGTTATACTAAACTGTAAATGAGTTCATAGGAAGCAAATCTCTGAAAAACTGGGACACATAAAAATCTAATCATAAAATATTCATGCTTCTCACAGAAAATTTTGAATATCAAAACTATACAAAAGAACATAAACATGATAATGTTTCCTTCATTACAGATATTTGCTGTTAATATTTTACTATATATTCTTCTTATAATTTCCCCTACTTATTTAGAATTTTTATATTTAAATTTTTAAACTGACACATAGCATTGACTCTGTACATTGCTTTGAGTACTATGGACAGTCCAAAAATATTTTTTTAAAGAATTGTTTCTTTTTAGTGTTACTTATATTCATTTTATTTTAACCAGAGAAAGACACAAAGAGAGAGAGAGAAAGTGAGAAAGCAAGCCACCAGATACAGGACTTGAACTGTGGTCGGCCATGTGGGAATGTCCAGCGCCTTAAGCACAACGCCACCTGCTGGTCCCCTAGTCCAAAAATATTAATTCTGATCCATGATGAGCACAAGCTGTATTTCCATTTCTTTGTGTCACCATGATGAGCACAAGCTGTATTTCCATTTCTCTGTGTCATTTTTTTTTTTAAAGAGGTTTTTTTGCCTTAGGATGTATGTGCTTGCCAGAGAGAGACAGTGAGAGGGAAAGTGAAAAATCACCCATTGGGGAAGATGACTATGCTACAATCCATACTCCTACTGGGATCTTGGACATGCAGCACACATACCCAGAGTGATTTTCAAGCCACTGGGTCCAGGACATGAACTGTGGTCGGCCATGTGGGAGTCAGCATAATCCATTAGGGCATCTGCTGGCCCCTGTCTTGTTTCTTTCATCAATATTTCATAATTTTCAGTGTACAGATATTTTACCTCCCTGATTAAATTTACTCATAAAAATTTTTTCTAGATGCTATCATAAATGTTTTTCTTGATTTTTTTCAGGTATGTCATTATTTATGTATAAAAATGCTACTGTTTTTGTATGTTGATTTTTTTCCTACAACTTTACTGAGTTTTGTTGGTTCTAACGAGTTTTTTTGTTTGTTTTCGTGTGTGTGTAATCTATGTTTTTTTAATCACATGTAAAATCATGTTATCTTGAAACAGAAATCATTTTACTTCTTTCCAGTTCAAGTTTTTTTTAATTAAAACAATTTTTTTTGAGAGATTTTTTGCCATAGGGGCATGCACTCACCAGAGAGACAGAGAGATAAGTAGAGACAGAGAGGGAAAGTGAGAAATCATCCCCCAAAGACTATGGTCATGTCACATCTTTTCTCCATTTTCCTCTCAAGATTTTGGGCATGTGTGCACATATGCCCAGTGTGATTTTTAAGCCATGAGGTCTAAGAGCAATGATCGAAAACATGAAAGGCTATTAATGTAACCATTATGCCATCTGCTGATTCCCCATTTCAATTTTTAAGCCTTTTATTTTTAAAATTTTTGATGCCATTTATTTATTTTTAACTTAATTTAATTTTAATTTAATTAACTTTTTTACCTTTAGTCACTTTATATCAAATGAATTGTCCCATCATGAAAACACTGCATACTGGTCCAGTCAAAAACATTACCATATACATTATAATGAACAGATTTCAGAGCTAGCAGGTGGCATAGTGGTTAAGGTGAGCACATTCACCTGAATAGCAAAAATCTCTCAGCAACCCTCCCCCAAAATAATAAACAGATTTCTTATCTAATTGCTCTTGCTAGTATTTCCAGTTTACGTTGAATAGAGGTGGTTAGAATGGGCATCCTCATCTTATGCTAGTTGAAAAGCTTACAGTTTTTTCACATTTATTACCCTGTTAATTATGGATTTTCCAAACACTGTTACATTTAAACTGGGTAAAATTTTTATCAAATAAAAAGATTTTGGGTTTTGTTGAATTCTTTTTCTGTGTTATTCGAGATGACCACATGGCTTTTATCTTTCACTCTATTAATGTTTTATCACATTGATTGATTTGCATATGTAAATCATTATATTCAAGGTTATTGTTGACAGGTAAGGACTTAATACTGCGATTTTGTTATTTGTTTTTGGTCATATATCTTTCTTTCTTTCTTGTCTAGCTTTGGGATTTGACAATTTTCTCTAGTTCTGCCTTTACAATTTGACAATTTTCTTTTGATTTCTTTCTCTTTATCACTTGTATGTCTGTTGTAGTTTTTTTTTTTTTCTTTTTAAGGGCTACCATAAAAATTATATGAAACATTTTAAATTATACTATTATAAGTAGATAAT
>NW_006159602.1:1595205-1650214 GCF_000334495.1 Tupaia belangeri chinensis | reverse complement strand
CAATCCCTTCTCCTCCATTCTCCTCCCGGGATCTTGGGCACGCATGCACACACGCCTGGCGTGAGTTTTAAGCCACCGGGTCCAGGACGCGAACTGCGGTCGACTACGTGGGAGTCCAGCAACATAGCCTTTACGCTAACTGCTGGTTCCCTCTTTTCATTTCTACTTGAAGAACTTCCTAAACTTTTATTGTAGGAGAGGTGTGGTGGTAATGAATTCTCTTAACTTTTACTTGTCTATGAAAGACTTTATCTTCCATTTCTGAAGGACAGCTTTGCTGAGTATAGTGTTCTATACTGTAAGAGATATAAGAGAATACAAATAAACCATTTAACAAAATTAAGAAAAGAATGGATAATCTGCGTGGGAATTTCAACAGAGATTGATGTTATAAAAAAGGAACAAAAGAGAAATCTTAGAGCTAAAGAATTCAGTTAATCATTTTCAAGCCACCAGGTCTGGGACTTGAACCATGGTTGACAGTTTGAGAGTCCAGCACCTTAACCACCACACCACCTGCTTTTAATGCTGAATGTGACATGCCTAACAGGCAGCCACAGAAGCACTGGGATCTTTGGCATAGTTACTTAGAGAAGCTGTGGAGCCCGGTTCCTGGGATCAAGGTTTTGCAAAACTATTGTAAAACCTGAAGAAGCTTGAAGAGCAGGTACTCAATGATGTTCTCCTACAGAAGCCAGGGTCTGTTCCTCTGACATGTTCCAGTAGCTTGAGCTCAGAGGCCAGGGATGTTGTTGTGGTTCTGAGCCTGAGGGGCAGGACACACCATTGGTATGGCTCTGGGGAAAGAGGGGTCTTCTGAAGGCTTGGGCCTCAGAGAGCAGGGCACACCTTCAATTCAGGACCTAGAACCAACAGGGCACATGGTACCACATAGTGGTGACTCTGAATCCTGAGGTGATGGAACATGGCAGTAGCCCAGGCTCTATAAAGCCAGGCACAACAACAGCAAGAACCCAGGAGTAATCAGATGCCACATGGCTGTGGGGATAGGGAGCAATGCTGCAATATTTCTACTCTGTTGAGTGTGGGGTTTCAGTAACTTGGACTACAGGAGATAGTCCAGGTCCACGTAGATGGGAGTGCTGTGGCTGTTCAACCTAGATAGTGGGGTAATACAGCTCATCCCCCTAAATGCAAGGTATCATGCCTGCTTGACCCCAGAAAGTAGGGCTCGATGGGTTAGCAGAGCCTCTAGATTCCTGAGGGTGAGTTGCTGTATCAATTGTGGTGCTGTAGGGTACAACCACTCCAATGTGTTGGACTCTTGGAACCCCCTGGAGATGGGGATGGGGGTTCCTGCTCTACCTGCAGCATGGGGAGGGGGCAACTGCTAGAGGCCTGGGATACCCAGAGGTTGAAGTGCTGCCTTGGCTGTGTCAAAGGGATCACGATTGCTCTGGTAGTCCTAGGCTCTGTCCAATCCCCTCCCCCCCTCTGCCCAATCCCCTCCCCCCCAACACAGACCCAGGGCAGGCCATCACTTAACCTATGCTGTAAGAGGAGGATGCACTAGTGACTGGGATGGAGGAATGGAATGGCTCCATGGTAGATTGGCCTTAGAAATTAGAATGGGACCAATAGATGGTACGGTAGTTGAGGGGCTGGACTTCCACATGACTGACTGTGGTTCAAGTCCTGGACCTGGTGGTTTGAAAATCATACTAGGTGCATGTGCATACTTGTCCAAAATCCTAGGAGGAAGATGGAAGGGAAGGGGTTGCAGAGTGGCCATCCCCCAAGAGGGTAATTTCTCACTTTCCCTCTCCTGTCTCTCTCTCTCTGTCCCTGAAAGTACACACATCTGATGGCAAAAGTCTTAAAAAAAAAAGGAAGTTAATGAAGGTAGGGCATAGGAGCAGCTCTGCTTGGGGGTGGTACACTAACAGCTGGGCAAGTTGTAATGGTAGCAAAGCCTCAGGGATAGATGGATGCAATGGCTACTTGCTCCCAAAGGACATATTCTAGCAGTGGTTTGTTCTAAGATAGCACAGAGCAGTAGCAATACCGGCCACAGAGGAGGGAGGAGGGAGCACAGCACCAGCACCTTTTCTGGGGTAGCTCATCCTGTGGATGCCATGGAGTTCCCTCAGCTGGTCTCCAACCCTGTGAGAACTGAAGGAGTCTCGGGTAGCAAAGACTCCAAGTTTTTACATTGGTCATGAGAGCGTCTGTGGTTTTCTTGTTTGCCTTTTCCCTGTAGAAAGAAGTCCCTCCTGGTTCTGAGCTAGTTTCAACTAAAGGGATGAAGTGGTGGAGATAGGTATTTCCCTTCCATCTCTATGCAGCCTTTCTGGGTTTCTGGATTTCGGAGGCTTTCTGCTGCTCTCTTGTTGCTTTTTGGTGCTCTCTCCTTCTCTGTTAGCTATCTTCGTATACATATACACATAGTTTGCACCTTAGGACTCTCACACCAGCAACAGATGGAGCTCTGTGGGTGGTTTTCTAATGCCTAAGATGGGTCAATAATCATTGAATGATTGAAGAAATGTTTGAGAGGGAAAAGGTGAGGCTGCATCTCCAAAGTTTATTGAATATGGCAGTAGCTAATATTTACTGACTGCTAGCTATGCTTATTGAATTCTTTACACAAATTCCATTTTCCCCAAACTCAAACAGATAGGTGTACTGTTATCCTCAATTGATAAACGAAGCACTGAGACTCTGAGGAGTTAAATAACTTGCACAATGTTTTAGAGCTAGTGAGTGGCAGTGTCAGTATTCATACCCAGTTCATTCTGCCTTCAACCCAGTCTCTTGAGTCACATAGTGAGACAGCTGTTGGCTAATCAGAAGTGCTGTTTCCTGTGTGGAGGCAACACTGGCATTTTGCCATATTGTCTCCTTGGTCAGAAGCTTAATGCTCCAGGTGGAAGGGCAGAGGGTATTCAGAGTCTACAGGATGAGGGTTGTCAGTTTTGGGAAATGACTTTGAAGGAGACTGGGATAATGCAGACTGTGAAGGGGAAATGCTCCACTGTTTAGGTGTTCTGCCAGGATAATTAACAGTCTCAGTTCTTTAAAACATTCTTTCTTGTCATTCAGGGACTCTTGGGACTCTTCCAACACCAACTACTGTGGTGCACACAGAATTGTATGTTTTGGGAGTTTAGTGCAGCCAGGTTGGGGCAACCTCATAAAGCATGTTGGAATGAGGGAAAGGATAATTCCCCTGGAGTCATGTGTAAGAACTTCCACAGAAGAAATAGTCTCTTTGATTATTTTTTTTTTTCCATAGCCGGTGAAAGGAATTCTGTTAGAGTTAAGCATGTGGTTGAACTACCTTTGAAAATATGTTAAGCCACAGAAAATAGCTTGGGTTAGATATGTAGGAACACACTGTCTGTTTCTAAGCTCTTTGTAACAGCTAGTTTATCATTACGCTGCATGGAGGGTATCTGTGTATTTGGCAGATCTAAAATATCTTTGTGTGGCAAATGAAGGGCAGCATGCTAGAAAGGAAAAGCAGTGTTAACCAGGCAAGTAATGAAGAGGTTATTCTTGCCCCAAAGAATCTACTGAAAGCAGCAAAAAATAAATCTTTCTTTGCAAATACATTTGGAAGACTAAGCGTGTTGCTTGCGTCTCTTGTATTCTCGTATAGAATCAACCTTTTTACCACATAAAATGAATTATAGCTCTTCTTGAGGCTTGGACATGGCATAAATTTACTGCTGGTGTTCTGAGTTGTTTCAGTCTCCTAATTGTTTTACCATATAAAAGCAACACTCTAAGTTTGCTAGGGGATAATTGACTTAACCACTCTAATGGGCTTGGGAAAATACTAGTTTTCAATGTAACTCTTTCATTTAATGTAAGCATATTTTCCAAATTCTGTCTATGAGTATACTTAATATGTTTGTGTCCCTTCTTAGATTTGCCTTAGGAAGGTTAAACTGTGCCCATTTAACCGTTGTTGAGAGAGATCATTAATATGTACTTCTGTTAACCATTTAATTGACTGCTGATTAACCACTTTCACAGCCTTACCATTTTCCAGTTTTAGTTTGTCCATGTCCTGCTCTGGTTCCCCTCTATGAGTGTGACTCAAGAGGTCTGGCTTAGGAGCAGAGGCCCAGTTCCACATTGAGACAGATTTCTTTGTTTCTAATTTTTTTAGTTGCCAGATGGCATGTGTATTCATGGGGTCTGGGCTACAGAGAAAGCATCCCCCGGTGGGGTTTGGATCATGGGTCAATCCCTTCTCCATCCTGTTGGAATTTGGGGCACGTAAGTACACATGCCTGGTGTGATTTCCAAGCTGTTGGGGCCGGAATTCAAATCGCATGGCTGACCACACAAGATCTAGCTCCTTTAACAATTAGACTATGAACCAGTCTGAGACAGATTTCTAAGAGTTGTTTCTATAAATAGCCAAGTTTTTAAGCAGTGGGCTAAAACTTCATGTGGATTATCTCATTTCATCCTCACAATATCACTACAAGATTGGTATTGTTAATAGTCATAGTTTATCCATACAAACGTGGAAGTCCAGAGAGGAGTAGTGTTGCCTACAGTCACTTCTTGGAAGTGTTATTGTCAGCATAACACTCACTACAAACCAGAATCTGACCTCTTAATTCTGATTCCAGAGACCTGCTCCCTGGGGACAGAACAGGATGGGAATCTGACAGAGGCATATTTCCCCAAGGCAAATAGATAAGTAAATCACAGGGAATGTATGTCCTCAGGAGAGGGGCAAAGAGATTTCCTCAGTTCTTTGTTGGTTTTCTACTCTGCAAAGAAGATTCTGGACACAGGATGTAGTGACATGATTGGGTGTCACCACTTCTTAAGTCTGAAAAATCAGAGAACAGATCAACATCCCATTCATAATCTAAGTCCAGAATAAGTACCCTGAATACCCAGAGTTCTGGGTTCAAGCAGTACCTGACATTATCATGTCACTGGCTATTAACTTTTGGAGTGCTTTTGAAGTGATTGGTTATTGCTTTGGATAAACATCGGGGACAAAAACTGACATCTGGTATTTCTAAATTTCTTGGCTAGAGTGACATCTTTTTTTGGTTGTAGCTTTCATGTGGAATGAAGTGAAATGAATCTCATTATCTTTAAAACAGTGATGTCAGCGTTTTGATAGGGTTTAGTGTGTTTTCAATCTTCATCTCAGAAATGTTTTTGTCCCTTCCTAGGTTGTGCTCAAAATTTTCTGTCACTGAGGTGGTTGAGGCCACAGGCAGAATCTCCAGAAAAGGTGACAGTGGCTGGTGACAGTTAAGCTCATTTTCTCTTGGGCTCATCTCCCTTAGTTTCCATCTCACTTTCTGAGGTTTTGCTTATTAATCTTGGCCACAGTTGATTTCATGTTTTATTTCTTTAAGTCACAAATATGCCTTATGCTAGTAGACTAAACTTCTGTTATTTTAAAGCTAAGTGGTTGTTTCTCTTCCTTTAAGAAACATTTAGGTGAAATATTTCAACTTGAGTGAAACACACCTACTTGCATTTCTATTTTCCAATCTTTATGTTCCCCTGCCTTTTTCTTGAATAGTTCACCCAATTTTCCTCTCCAGTAACTTTCCTTACCACTTTTGCCAGTTTTACAGTCAACGCAAATATAAAGAGGATGATATTTAATCAAAATTGTATTCAATTGATTTGCTCTGGAGCTTAAAGCCGAGGGAGACAAGAAAGTAGAAAAGTATATTGAAAATGCAGATTTTAAAGGTATGATTTCTGAATTCCATCCTAATAGTAGCATTGCCGCATTCTCTTCCTCATCTGTGAGGAAGAAGGCTCTTTCACTATGCTGTACCTTAGTTTCCAAATCTACTAGGACTTTCTTATTTCTTAAGAATGCTGCAAGGCTAATGTGATAGCATATTTAAAAGAGCTCTGAGCATTTAGCAAAAGACATTGTAATCTGTCTCTTATTATCTTGTGTCATAAAGGGGGCTAATATAAGGAATACTTTGAAACCACAGTGCTATAAAAATAATTGCATACACTTACCTGACCTGTCATTTACTTTTCTTTATATATGCCTATTCTATTAGTGTCTGTCTTGGAGTGGATAGATAGGGTGGAAATACTTCTAGACTGGTTGGCATGGAAACTAACCCTGAAGCATGCTGGGAGCATGCTGATAGTCCTTGGACCCAGCTGTGTGGCAGGTGTGCAATACCCCTCCCCTCAAAAAAAAAAAATCACTGTGGTACTGAGGAATGTCTAATTTGACTGGAACTAAAATAATAGAAATATAATTGAGTTGTAAATATATTATTGTTCCTTCCTTCCAAAAACAAATAACACTAGACTGCCTTATGGCAAGAGAGACTTTAAATTAGCCTTTCTTAGCACATCACAAGTTGCCTTATCAAATTATTCAGTTAAGGGAAGAGTGACTGGAGGCTATGGATCTACTGTGATGAATGATTTTAGGGATGTCTTCTCATTTTATAAGAGTATCCTTTCTCTGGAAACTCCCTCTCCCACAGAGTGGTAATCTTGTTTGTTCTATAACCTACTTCCAGCAGATTAGAACTGAATTCTGGTTTCAAGACAATCAGATTTTCTCTTCCTGGAATTTGGAATTGAAATTGGAAATGATGGATTTGTGTTATTGATACTATGTGCTTTAATAATATTATGACCAGGAATATGCCTAATATTAGTCTGGGGGATTTTACTCTTAACTTTGTGTGTACAGAGTACTCTCTCCTACTAACTAGTAAACTGTCAATAACTAGAATTTAGTTTTATTCATCTGAATCCACCAGATTGTTATCTTGGACATCTTAAATAAGAGCTGCGAGGGCTTTGAACTGCCTAGGGGGGGTGGTTAATCTGGAAAATTAGTAGTTCCAATTTACGCATAAAAGTTGCAAGAGTGATGAAGAATTGGATTTATGGTGAGAGTGGTGTTTAATGATTATATTGGTGAGGATCCTGTCAGGAAACAGTGGCACACTTATTGCATAATCTGAGAATTTAGCGAAGGCGTTAGCACTCCTTTGGGAGTATAGAGATACAAATATTTTTTCACATGCTGTTGGTTGACTTTTCACTCTGTTAATTGTTTACTTTGCTATGCAGAATCTCTTTAGCTTGATATAATCTCATTTGTCTGCCTTTGCTTTTGTTGCCTGTGATTTTCAGATTTTATTCATGAACTCTTTGCCCATACCAATGTTTCCTCCATGTTTTCTCCTCATAGCTTCAGGTTTTCAGTTTAATCACATCTAATCTTGCGCAATTTGTATGTGTTGCAGCCTGACACAATGTTGTCACTTAGAACAGCCTCGGTTTAAATCTATTGAGTCATCCTTTAATTTGGGGCATATTGGTGAGGGCCTACTGTGTGCTGAGCAGACTTACAGGCACGGCAGATGCAGCTATGAACAAAACCAGCCAAGTCCCTTCTCTAATCAAGCTTTCCTTCAAAGGAGGAAAAGACAGGCCAAAAATAAATAAATAAATAATAACCAAACAAAATCTAATGCCTCAGGATACAAGAAAAATAGCAAGTGGCTAGAGGACAGAGTGACGGCGGTAGGGGGATATTTTTGTGTAGGGAAGCCACAAGTGATAGTATAATACCCTGTAGTTCACAGGTTTCCATTACCACTTTATGCCTGAATGGGGAATGGCATGGAGTAGTTTGGGGAACCTGGAACAAGAGAGAACATGAGAGCTCTGTAGTTCTAGGACCATCCAGCAGGAACATGAAGCCAGCCCATGGAGCTAGGAGGATAATACATATACTGACCTCACTCCCTCATGTCCTCTTTCCCACTAATCTACTTCTGTTGTTCCCTGTTGTTGAACCCAACTGGGAGCCAGGGTACAAGAGAACCTATTGACGCAATCCATGCAACTCAGCCTCTAGGACAATAAATCAGAGTGGAAGAAGGGTATGGGATGGATCAGAAGAAGCAAACCAGCATCTGCAGCTTCATGCCTTCTCACTTTATCCATCCTAAATCAGTCTGTCATCTCTTCCTACCTAAACCCTAGGGACAGCACCTCTTACCAGGTGAGATCATGTGACTCCCTAGCTGGGACTGATTTTCTACCACCCCCACATTTGCACCTTGAACCCCAGAAACACTGGGTTACCTGAAGTTTTTGTTCATGCCTCTTTGTATTTGCAGTGCCATATAGTCTGCCAGGACTGCTTTTTGTAGCCCTTGACCACCTGTCAATTTTCTATTTAGCTTTCACAAATCTAAGTTTGTTTTGATCTCTGCAGTTTTCTTATCCCATCCTAATAGAGTTTGGCACTTTCTTTATTATCCTTCCTGATTATCATCCACCTTCTCCTGGTCCTATGTTGTATGGCACTATTAACACTAATTTGTGTTTCTCCCTATTCTGTGTGTCCTTGAAGGTCCCTGTGTCTGCTGTACTCCTTTGGTGTCTTTTACACATAGAGTTCATGGCATAGAGCTGATGCTCAGTAAATGCTGATGAATGAGCAGTTTTCCCACTTTTAATCCTGCCCATCTCTCATCTGCCTTCCATATTTCCACATGGACTCTAGGTTAATCTTTCAAAACACAGTCTTATTGTGATCCTTCTATTCCTAGATCTCTCCAGTGGCTTCCCACTGAGTGTGGAATGATGCACAAGCCCTCTTACCTGTCTTCAAGGCTCTTCATTATGGGCCTCTGCCTGTATTCAATCTCATCTTCTATCACTCCTCCTTAGTTCCCTCTACATCTCTCATCCCCATGTCATGTCCTATGGAACCACCAAAAAATCTTTAGAAAGGCATATTTTCTCATGTTTTGTCACGTTTGCATCTGCTCATCCTTCTGCCTGGAATGTCTCTTCTAATTTTCAACACTTTTCAGCTACTGCTCCCCTCCACCCCAGCTCTTCTCCACTAGCACAATTGCAAAGTCCTTTTTTTTAAAAAAAAGATATTTCCCACAGGACATGTGTACTCCTAGAGAAAGAGAGACAGAAGGAAAATGAGAAATCACCCTGAGGTGATGACCATGCCTCAATCCTTCCTGCTCTCAGTATTTTGGGCATGTACGCACATGCACGCAGTGTATTTTTCTTTTCTTTTTTTCTATTTTTTGTTTGTTTGTTTGTTTTGCCATAGGAGAGAGATAGTGAGAGGGAAAGTGAGAAATCACTCCCCTGGGGAGATGCCCATTCCACAATCCCTTCTCCTCCATCCTCTTGGGATTTTGGGGTATGCACACATGTGCCCTGTCTGTTTTTCAAGCCTCCAGCTTCAGGACTCAAACCGTGCAATCAGCCATGTGGGATCCAGTGCCCTAGTTACCATGCCACCTGCTGACCTGGAAATTACTATTTTTTAAAGACTTAGCTTACCTGGCATTTTCTCTGTGAAAACATGCATGAAGCTCTTGTTTGCCACTCCACAAAGTTAGCTACTTTTTACCTCTATGAAATTCCTTTCACATTATTTTGAAATGATTTGCTTACTTATGTATCACTATTGTCTTTCTTATTTCCAGAATCTAACATAAAGCTTGGCGTATACTATATGACTAATAATGGTGTGTTGAATGAATATATGAACAAATGACTAAATAAACCAAACCTAAGTCGGGTGGGGCTGTGGACTAGGCAGAGAACAAATTTCCCCCTTCTTCTCTGGTTATTTGTATGCAATATGTGAAGTCCTGCTTATCTGGGTAGGACAAAGCCTTGTGTGACGTCACCGATGAAATGTGAGTGAAAGTGTATAAAACATCAGGGCAGTTTTCTTAAAGGGAAAGGAAGAAAGGGAGTGTCCATTCTTTTCTGCTTTCTACAGGCGTTACTGTAGATATGTGGACTGCAGCTTGGATAGCCATTTTGGAGCAGAAGCTAGAAATTACATGCTAAAAATGGTGGAACAGAAGCTAGGGGAGCCTGGATCTCTGATAATGGTGGTGTCACCACACAGCCCTAGGCAATGTATGCATATTTTTACATGAGAGAGAAATAAAATTCTATGTTGTTTAAGCCATGGTTACCTCAAGACTTCTCTGGGACCAGCAGTTAGCATAATGGCTATGTCACTGGACTCCCATGTAGTCGACTGCGGTTTGAGTCCCAGACCCGGTGGCTTAAACTCACAACAGGCACGTGTGTGTGCATGCCTAAGATCCCAAGAGGAGAATGGAGGAGAAGGGATTGCAGTATGGCCATCCCCCCTGGGGGGGGTGATTTCTCGCTTTCTGTCTCTCTGTCTCTCTCTGTCTGTCTGGCGAGTGCACGTGCCCTATAGCAAAAATAAAATAAAATAAAATAAAATAAAAACCTCTCCAAAAAAAGAAAAAAAAGATTTTTGTCTTTTGCAATTAAACCTAATCCTAATTAACATACATATCTACTAAATCATGTCTCCTGGCTGAATCAAATTTAAATGTCATGACAAAGATGGTGAATTTTGACTTACTTATTTCTACTTATCGTTCTTTCTTCAGTTTTATTTGTGTGTGTGTGTGTGTGTGAGAGAGAGAGAGAGAGAGAGAGAGACTTTTCAAATAAGCTTTCAGAAGGCATATTAAAGGGCATAAATTTAGATAAGCAAGGACATCAGTCTTCTTTGTAAACAGACTTCTGCCTTGTTCAATTTCAGAATTCCATCTTACTGTGACAGCTGAAATCCAGTTGATAGCGTCTGTACCTCAGCATCACAGAAATACTCAACAGAGGTAGATTTGTGCTGCCAAAGAGTGTTTTATTTTGCTCCCAGTGGAGGATGTTACCTTCATTGCCGGGGTGGGACCAATTTATGTTTGGCTATTTATCTCAGTGATATTTGCCACTCCTTTTAATCAGTGCCCAAAGCTTGCTCTCTAAAAACTCTTGATCAGGCTGTTGTGACATACACATCCGATGCACTTTGCTTTTTATTCTTGCTTTTCAATATTATTTTAATTTTGTGTGTGTAGCTTGGTTCACTTCTCAACAGGCAGAAGATGTATAGCAGTTCAGGACAAGAGAATCATTATCCACCCCAGCTGGCAGAGTTCAGCTTACTCTGTGAATTGGGATTTTCATATCATAAAAGCTGAAGAGATTTTTGATTAGATGAATTTTTCTGGGAGTTCTCCATGAGGAATCAGCAGCCTATGGTTATGTTCTGCACCTATTAAAAGATGGAGTTGTAAAACTGATGTGTATGTAATCTCTTTGCAGGTTTCCACGGCAACAGTGGGAGCAATTCAGTGAGTAGCTTTTCCATTTTTCCTTCAAGACTTTTAGGCTGTAAAATTGTCTTTGAAAAAAGAAGAAAACCTGTTCTTCCTTTTAAAAAAATAACATGTGAACTTAGATTTATTCTGATAAGACAGCTATGAGGGTAGGAATAGTCCCAGGATGTGAGTCCAATAAGTAAGTGCTTTTCTTACTAAGAAGCTACGTGACTTTGGGCAAGTCAGTTATCCTCTGTCAGCTTCCATTTCCTCATTGATAAGAAATTAACAATAAAACAACAAAAGCATCTGCACACAACAGGATTGTAGGATGACTAAGTAAAAAAGATGTACATGAACTGTTTAACACAACCCATGACTTTAAGTAACTTTTCGTTATTTTCCTGAATAAACGTTTAGCCAGTTGGGATACCCTGTGAAGTCATAAGTCTTCAGTATGAATATAACTGATACAGCCCTTTTAATATCATCAGGATCCGTAAACATGTCTCTTCTATCAATCCTGATATTGGCAATTTGTGTTTTCTCTCTTTTTCATAGTAGAAATTTGTGTCCGTATTTAAAATTTATCATTTGTAAATAGCACATATTTCGTGTGTATGTATTTTGTGTGTGTGTGTGTGTGTGTGTGTGTGTGTGTGCATGTATAGTAAGAAAAAGCTTTGTCTTTCTGGCAAGATTACAGTGCAGCAGTAACACAGTGCTTCCTGTGACCGATCTATGATAGATGAGAGGGTTCCTGGTTTGCATCCAGAGATCTACCTGAACATGCCAAGTGCATGTGTGCCTGTGATCTTTAGCAAGTTCAGGTGAGGATAGGTAGAAGCACGGAAGCCCTTCTAGGGGTACCTGTTTCCCTCTCTCCCTTTCTCTCCCTCTGACTCTTTCTCCATGTGTGTCTCTCTCTCACTCATCTAAGAAAGAAACAAACTATTAAAAAATAAAAAAAATTATCTTTAATTGAAATGTTTATTGACCTTTAACCTATTTATTGATATAGTTGAGTACATGTCTATTTGTTTATTGTTTATTCCTTCTGTTCCCTTTTATTTTACCCCCTGCTCTATGGAAGGTAGCTATGCATGTTTTCCTGAAGCAATTTGCCCATAGTTTGCAGAAGCCAGGGAGGCTAAAAGAATCCTGTCTTAGAAATATTGGAGACCTCGGGGCCAGCAGTTAGTGTAATGGCTATGTCACTGGACTTCCATGTAGTTAGTCATGGTTCAAGTCCCGAACCTGGTGATTTAAACTCATGCCAGGTGCTTGTGCGTGTGTGCCCAAAATCCCAAGAGGAGAATGGAGGAGAAGGGATTGTGGCATGGCCATCCCCCCGGGGGGTGATTTCTCACTTTCTGTCTCTCTGTCTCTCTCTGTCTGTCTGGCGAGTGCATGTGCCCTGTAGCAAAAACCTCTCAAAAGAAAAAAAAAGAAAGAATTATTGGAGACCTGTGTTCTAATCGTAGATTGCTGGCTCTGATAGCAGAGGTACAGATGGAGAGGCAGGGCAAGGAACTTTGTTGTTGAACCTCTCCATATTGTTACAAGCCCCTCCCTCTCTGGTTGAAGTGACTTTCAGTGAACTTAAAGGATCAGTGTCCTGTCCTCACCTCCATTTTTTCTTTCTCCCTCTTTGGAAGCCAGAAACCAGAAACTAAGACATTAAAAAATAACTGTGTGGGAGGCTTAATTATAATATGATCCCATATGCCCAAAGAAAGACACAGGCCTTTCTGTGAAAACTTGGTATTTATATCTCAGGCTTATCTTTGACACAGAGACAGCCTACAGTAATCAAGAAAACAAAAACAATAACAAAAACAACAAAGTCTGGAGCAGGGGTGAATTTGATTTCAGAATTACCACATTATCACTTTTTATCTGTTTCTCTTCTCAGAGTTTATCTATTCATTCTTTCTATAAGAGAGAGGGATACAGAGAGAGAGAGAGGAAGAGAGAAAAGCACAACCAATAATGCCTCCATGCCACAATGCACCCCCAGCCTCAGCCAGCCAGGATCCTGGACACTTGCATGCATAGCTGACATGCACAGGGAGGTCTCAGAATTCAGACCTAGGATCTATCATGTGACCTCAGCATCATGGAGCACTGAGTCACTGCTTTGCAACTATAGGCAGCTCAGAGTCTCCACATTATTTTGTTCTAAAGTTCAGTTTTCAACAACAACAAAATTTACAAAGCATACAAAGATACAGGAAAGAATAGCCTATTCAAAGGAAAAAATACATATATATGGATTGTTACAGTCCCAGAAGAAGAGAGGCTGAGGAAGGGAAAACATCTGAAGAAATAATGGCTAAAATCTCTCCAGTTTGCTAAAAGATTTGCATATAACCATTCAAGAAACTTAACATAGTCCAACAAAGATAAATTCTAAGATACCCACACCAGAGACACATTCTAAGCAAAGAGTTGAAAGACAAACACGAAAGATCTTGAAAGCAGCAAGAGAGAGGTGACTCGTCACATATAAGTGATCCTCAAATTTCTTAGAAACTTCAGAAGCCAGAAAGCAATAATCTCACATTTCATTTCAATCTCACATTCAAACTGATGAAAGGGAAAGGAAAAACAAAAAACAAAAACAAAAGCCGTCAGCTAGAAATCCTATATCCAGCAAAACTCTTCTTCAAAAGTGATGAAGAAATTAAGAGATTTCCAGATGAACAAAGGCTGAGAATGGAGTTTATTACCATTAGACCTGCCCTACAAGAAAAACTTAAGAGAATCCTATAGGGTGATGTGCCCTAAGGCAAAAATCTCCACAAAAAAATAAAAAGGCAAACAGATAGTTGGAACTGTTTTGTTCTTGATTTTATGCAGGAGTCAATACACACTCACCAAAGAGAAAGAGAAAAAGAGAGAGAAAGTGCTCCCCAAATGGAGTGTGGTCACACAGCAATCCTTTTTCCTCTATTTCTCTGCCCCATCAGGATTTGGCGCATGCACACATGCCTGAAGTGTTTTTTAAGGCACTGGGCTAGGAATTATACTGGGGGATATGTGCGACCAACTTCTATGTGCAGCACTTAACTGCTGTGTTGTGGCCAAGGTTATTTTTCATTTGATGCAAAATAATGCCAATTGAATTCAGAATTATGGAGTGATCTGGGGTGAGAAAATCCATATGAAATCCATATAGTTTTAAAATTACCATTTGAGAACACATGCTTTCTGAAACAGTTTGAAAAATTGCTGTGAAACCCTTTTGACAATTTGAAGAAGCATTATTATAAAAAATAATATTATGTTTTAGTAGCATCCCATTTTTTCTGTTGCTTTACTGCCCTTAATTGCAGTGTTAAACAATGTCAACTTCACATATTGAAAGGCAGTGGGGGCAGAAGGAGTTTTTCTAGAAGAGGCAAGATTTCTAATTATATATAGCTGTCCTCTTGCTAATTCTATTGCTCATTCAAAGGCTTTCTATTTATAAGATAATCATAATATTAGAATATTTTATCTAGCCTTTTACTTGAAGAGAATTTTATACTTTGAAAAGCTACTCTCATATTCATTATCTTATTTGATCCTGATAACACTGGTTGATTGATTGATTCATTCATTGAACAGTTATCTATTGAGTACCTATACTCTCCTGGGTACTAAAAATATCATGGTAGAAAAGATTTTATATGATAAAATTGCTAAATTTTTATCTTCAGCCTGTATCTCCTCTTAAACGTCTGAGTTCAATATCTAAAGAATTCAACATTTCTACTTGGACTTCTAATATGTTATCTCAAAATTAATGTGTCTAAGACCAGACTCCTTGTCCCCGCCCACTCTTCTCCCCCTCCAAGCTCCTCCTCTCTGTTCTAGTTGTTCAGGTTATAACCTGGAAAACATCCTTAATTCCCGTCTCTCCCCCCCCACACCCCTATTCCATATCCAATCTGTCAGGAGATCTTGAAGCCTCTACTTTCAAAATATATTTGGAATCAAAGGCCTCTTTCCAACCACCATTTCTACCACCCTACTCAAAGCACGTATCTGGATTACTGCTCTAATCTCTATAGTCCCACTGCTTCTAGCAAAGCCCCCTTTCAGTCTGTTCTTCACAGGGCAGCCAGTGGGCCTCACGGAACAGAAGTCACTCCTCCCACCCAAACCAGCCAGTCTTCTCATCCTACTTAGAATAAAATCCAAAGTCTGTTCTGTTAGTTACAGGTTCTCCCTTCCCCTTCACACTCCTACTCAGAGGGCTTCCCTGGCTACCCTGTATGTCACTCTCCAACGATCCATTGTATTACCTTACTTGCTTTATTCTTCTTCAAAGCACCTGTTACCACTAGATATGTTAATAAAGTCATATGCTTCTTTGTTCAAGCCTGACTTCTCTATCTAAAAACAAAAACTTTCCTTACTTATTGATGCATCCCCAGGGCACTAGACAGTGTCTGGCACCTAGAAACCACCAAACAATATTTGTCCAATGAATCTATAAAGAAACAAAAGGTCCCTCCTAACTTGATAATCCTTATACTCTAATTGGAGGACACAGGCAATAAGCAGCAAAGCAGAGTTTGGGAAGGAATGGATATGTCACCATGATATGACAGAGTAGCTGTGTTTGGAGACACTCTAAGGAGGTGACATTTAAACCAGGATCTACATAACAGGAAGAAGTCAACTTTGGAGCAGAACTGTTGTTTTTCAAATTGTATTAATCAGAAAAGGGAGGCTGCCTTTCTGTGCTGCGGCCGCAGCCGTGAGTATGCTCAGGCTTCAGAAGAGGCTTGCCTCTAGTGTCCTCCGCTGTGGCAAAAAGAAGGTCTGGTTGGACCAATGAGACCAATGAAATTGCCAATGCCAACTCCCGTCAGCAAATCCAGAAGCTGATCAAGGATGGGTTGATCATCCGTAAGCCTGTGACTGTTCATTCCCGGGCTTGATGCCAGAAAAACACCATGGCCCGCGGGAAGTGCAGGCATATGGGCATAAGTAAGCCAAAGGGTACGGCCAATGCTAGAATGCCAGAGAAGGTGACCTGGATGAGGAGAATGAGGATCCTGCGCCGGCTGCTCAGAAGTTACCGGGAGTCTAAAAAGATTGACTGCCACATGTATCACAGCCTGTACCTGAAAGTGAAAGGGAATGTGTTCAAGAACAAGTGGATTCTCATGGAGCACATCCACAAGCTGAAGGCAGACAGGGCCTGCAAGAAGCTCCTAGCAGACCAGGCTGAGGCCCGTTGCTCTAAGACCAAGGAAGCACACAAGCACCGCAAAGCCAGGCCAAGAAGGAAGAGATCATCAAGACTGTCCAAGGAGGAAGAGACCAAGAAATAAAGCTCCCTGTCTCTTGTCTGTACATAGTGGCCTTGGCAGTTACTCAGATAATTGTTTAAATAAAATAAGGCTTAAAAAAAGAAAAAGAAAAAAGAAAAGTGAGGCTGAGAAAGGCTGTGTGCTGAGCCAGCCCCGTGTCCTAGTGGTTAAGGTAGCTGGGTCCCATGTACTGACTGCATGGTTTAAATCCCAGTCCTGGCAACTTGAAAAACACACCAGGCATGAGTGCATGTGTGCCCCAAACCCTGAAAAGATAAATGAAAGGAATGCAGTGTGAAATGAAAGCCCCACTGGGGGGTGCTTTCTCCCTCTTCGGCTCTCTCTGTCTCTGTTTCTTTCTGATGAGTACTTGTGGGGGGGAGTGGGGAGAAAAGCTATTTGCCTTTTCACATTTGTTGAATAGTGGAATGAGTTTATAATCATGAATAAGGACCAATATTTGTTGTTATTCCTATTAAACTTTAAAGTGTTTCACAACTAAGATGATTCACATGCACTACTTAGTAAAAACAAAACGAAAACACCAAACCCAGCCTATCTCTGTGCTGACTCTAGGGTGAGAATCACCACCCAGTCTAGGCAGATTGGCAGCTAGCCACATGGAGACAGTTGGAAAATATATTTCGTTTTTCCTGTTTCATTTTTTTTATTCAACCTTTGCATTTCAGACCAGTGAGTATGAGCTCAGCCCCAGAAAAAGAGAAAGTCCCTGATTGTTCTCACTCAGACAGCCACTTCTTAAAAGCATTTCTCTTAATTCCACAAAATAGTCCCAGAGGAGTGGCCTCCTTCAGTTGCACAGTGCTGAGCTTGTCTTAGTGTTTCTGGAATGCTGCTCCAGGATTTCTTTTTGAAATGGGCAAGTCATGCTAGTTGTTTTCAAATCCTCAGAGCTCCCTCGGCTGTTTTTCAAACACAGAGAGCAATGTAAGACTGAATCCTCCCTGGGTTCATTTTTGCTTCCTGCAGCAAATGGTAATCTTTCCTTGAGACATTGAGGCTCCCCTTTGCTTTGCAAATAACCCGTGCACCTTTGGGAAAGCATGATTGATAACATCTCTGAAAAAAAAGTAAAAGAGAAACCTATTGAGTTGACCTCTTCTGGTAGTGGCTTGAGGCCTAGTTTGGAATGTACCCAACAGTACAAAACTTTGAAAAGGAGAAGCAAAAATTCAAATGTCTGCTGACTCCAGTGCTTAGTAACTCACCACGTCACTGGGTCATATTTTCTTTCTCTAGGTTTTGTTTTTAAATGTATGACTTACGTAATTTCTAGACTTATTTCCAGTGATGCAATGTAGAGAAGGGTTGGGAGAGAATCGAGCAAGAAATGCACAATTCCTAGTGTGAGAAATGAGCTTCAGAAGGAATACAGGAGAAAGGATATTCTTCTTTTGCCTGCATTTGAGTATGTTCAAAGAATTCAATTATTCAAAGATAAGAAAAGTTGGTGATTGATGCTGTTTTATTTAGTCAGGTCTTCAGAGAGCAGAACTGGGGCCAGCTGGTGGCAGTGGCTAAGGTGGCTCTTTCTCGCATGACCAAACTTGCAGTCAAGTTCTAGACCCAGAGACCTTAAAAACACACCGAATACGCCTATGTACATGCCCTAAATTCTAGAAGTACAACGGAGGAGAAGGGGTTGTGGCATGACCATCTTCCTAGAGGGGTAATTTCTTATTTTTTTGCTCTCCCTCTCTCTCCAGCAAGCATATGTACCCTCTGGCAAATTTAAGAAAAAAAGAGAGCAGAACTGATTTTATATATATATATATATACACACACACACACACATATATATATATATATATACACACACACATACATATATACACACATATATATAATATACACATATTATATATACAATATACATATATAATATACACATATTATATATACAATATACATATATATGTGTATATATGTATATATGTATATATGTGTATAATGTATATATAATATGTGTATATTATATATGGGGAGAGAGTGAGATGAGATATTGTTAGAGCAGTTGGCTCACTTGATTATGGAAGCTGAGAAGTCCCACAAAAGGCTATTTACAAGTCGGAGAACCAGGAAAGTCGGTGGCATGGCTCAGTTTAAGTTCTTGGACCTGAGAGCTTGGGCGATAGAGGAATGGGGGATGACGGGATTGTTGCTGGTGTGAGTATCATAGCCCAAATTCAGAGAACCTGAAATTCTGATGTTTAAGGGCAGAAGAATTATCTCCTGGCCCCAGAAGAGAGAGTAGTATTAAGAAGAGTCTTATTTAAGACTAATTTAGGTCCAGTGGTGGGTGGTACAAGAGGTAGGGTACCACTGCAAAATATTGGGAAGGCCCAGGGTGCTATTCCCAGGTCTACCTGAACACATCAGCACACCTATTTTTGCTATAGGACAAACGCCCGTGCCAGAGAAACAGAAAGACAGAAAGACAGAAAGTAACAAATCACCCCCTAGGGAGGATGGCCATACTGCAATCCCTTCTCCATTCTCCCCTCAGGATCTTGGCAACACACGTACGCGTGTCCAGCCTGAATTTCAAGTCGCAGGGTCTGAGATACGAACTGTGGTTGACTACTTGGGAGTCCAGCAACATAACCATTATGCCATCTGCTAGGCACAGAAAGACACTTTTAAAAAGACTAGTTTAAATTAAAGAAGTAAAGAGATTAATAAGGGCTCTGCCTTGGAGGACCAGAGGTTGATATACTAGCATCGGGGAAACAGGAAATGGTTAACTAGGAAGTCCAGTTCAGGCATAAAAGTAGGAGGATGTTGAATCTTCACTTGATGCCTCAGAGCCTGTGAAGCTGGTGGTAAAGGAAAGCAGGACAGGGGAGCTAAACACACTCAAGTTCAGTGTGGAAGTGAGCATGTGTTTATGGCGAAGGGCCTCTTCACTGTATGAAACTATGCAGCACATATATGAGATGCAGATTGGCTTTGCCTGTGGGGCTGGGGGCTGCAGGTGGGCCTTTTGGCACACTGGAAATAATGGCACTATGTATGCTTGATGGAAATAATTTAGTGAAAGCACATGATTGCCACACGCAATTAGAAGTTGGAATAAAACATGATTGCTGTTTTCATGTTTGCATATGTAGAATTACATTATGATTAAATGGAATAGTAACAAGAGGTGTGTGTAAATTATATTCCTGGCTCATGTGATAGATAGACTCCAGCAGAGGTATGTTTGAAGCAGGGGAGGAAGGCTAGCCTATGGACTTTTTGTTCCAGTTAACTCTGGTGCCTTCTGAAGTTGAAGTTGTTGAGGACTTGGCTGTTTAGATAAGAAACTGCCAGAATCTTGGCTTTGAGTCGTCAAAGGACTAAGCTTTTGCACTCTGGGAGAAGCCATGAGTTCCTATAACTAGGTTAAGAGAATTGTTAGAAGAGAAGTATTCTGTCAATACCAGACTATGCCTTGCCTAAAGCAATTTTTCTGGTAAGAGCTCTATTCCAATTGAATACAGATTTGATCAAGAAAACACAGTTTACCCACATCCCTTCCAGTTAATGATATTCTGAGACTAGTCTTTCCTTTTCTTTTTCTTTCTTCCTTTTTTTTTAAAGAAATGTTTAAAACTTTATTTTATTTATTTATTTTAATTCGACCAGAGAGGGACAGAGTGAGAGAGAGAGAAAGCAAGCCACCAGGTCCGGGACTTGCACTGCAGTACGCCACGTAGGAGTCCAGCGCTCTTAACCACCACGCCACCTGCCGGTCCCTGTCTTTTCTTTTCTTTCTGCCTTTCCTTTGCTTGAAGTCAAGTAATAATTGGTTGATTGTTCCTCATTAAACACTAATTATTATTAACCTAAGTAACTTGGGTCTGAGGATGTGAGAATGAGAATACAACATTCATAATAGATAGATTTTTGGTTAACATTTAATAAATGATGATATTATTAAACCAGAAAAGGGAGCAGGGAGAAAAAACATGATTTAGGGAACAGACATGTTGAGTTGAGGTACCAATGGAACACCCAAATTAGAGTGTCCAGGAGATAGTTGTACGTGTATTCTAGAGCTCAAAAAAATCAGAATGGATTGGGGATAGATATTTAAGTGTCATCAGTATATATGGATGATGAATCCAAGCCATGGGAGCAAATGAAATAACCCAGGATGAACAGAGAGAATAGGAAATTGGTCAAGGTACATCATTGAAGAATATCAATTTTAATGGTGAGTGGAGGCAAAGAACATTAAAAAAAAAAAAGTGTTACAGAGTAAATGTTTGTCTCTTCCCAAATTTCATATGTTGACTTTATTACTCTATTTAATAGTATTTGGAGGTGAGGGCTTTGGGAAGTGAATTAGGCATGAGGGTGGAGCCTTCCTAAATGGGATGAGTGCCCTTATACGAACAGGCCAGAGAGCTAGCTCACTCTCGACCATGTGAGCATACCCAGAGAAGTCAGCAGTCTACAAACAGGAAGAGAGTTCGTACTAGAACCAATGTGATTGGCACCCAGTTTCAGACTCCCAGTCTTCAGGACTGTGAAAAATAAATTTTTGTTGTTTATAAGCCAGTCTGTGATACTTTGTCCTATTAGCCATAATTGACTAAAACAAAGCAGTAGAAGAAACTAGAAGTCAAGGAATATAATTAAACATAATATATAAATATATAAACATAAACATAATTAAATATAATTTTAAAAGCAGAAGATGCTGGTATTAGGGAAGCTGAAGGTTTCAAGAAGTACCGAAAGAACGTTTATTTTAAAAATGGATTTGAAGGGCCAGCAGGTGGCATGGTGGTTAAGGCACTGGATCCCACATGACTGACTGCGTGGTTTCAGTCCCAGATCTAGAAGCTTGAAAAACATGTTAGGCATGTGTGCATGCATGCCTTAAATCTCGAGAATGGAGAATGGAAGAAAAGGGATTGTGGTGTGACTACACCCTCTGGGCATAATTTCTCACTTTCCTTCTCTCTCTCTCTCTCCTGAGAGCAAACATGCCCTATGGCAAAAATCTAAAGACGGAAAAAAAAAAAAAAAGGATTTAATTATAAAGCAGTATGAGTGTTTAGAGTGCATGATCCATTAACAAGATCTGAAAGTCATTTTAACACAGAAGCTTTCTTATTTCATGTTTGATTAGACTACAGCAAAGTGAATAGTTTTTATGGGAATCAGTGTGTTGGGGAAAAAAAATGCATTTGAATGGAAGCCTAAGTATGTGAAGCCCAAAATTCCCTTCCCTGGTTTTAGAAAGACTGGTCTCCTGAGTCCAATATTTATCCACTAGCAATGGAATTTGCATCTTAATTTTCCTTTCCCTCCCACCTGCAAGTGACACGGGGCCAGAGGAGCAAAATTCTTGTCTAGCTCAGCAGTTCTAAGGAGGAACAAAGCCTCCTGGGTACTATTTGAAGAGATAGGGAGAGGCATGCTTTTGCACTTCGGTGGGGTTTGGACAGACCATGTATCTACCGTAGGTGGGTGGTCTAAACGATCTGCAGTTCAACTCCTCGGGGGTTTGGGTCCTGGAATATGCTTAATATTTCCAAAGCAACTCAGTTCTGGATAGTTTTCTTGAGGCAAAACCTCAGAATCAAAAAATGATCTCATTAAAACAAGGAGAGGCAGCTGAAGCAGAGGCCCCAGAGGGAGCTGCTTTTCCTCTGACTTCCTTTATTTGACTTTCTTCAGCCCCCCAAAATAAAATAAATAAATAAATAAATAACAAAGCCTACACGTTTTCATTAGTATGTAAGAAACCGTCTTCCTGATACTGTTTCCTTTCCAAGCTCTGGCTTTATAAAGTCATATAGTGAGGGGAAGGGAAACCAATGGGGAGAAAGAGGGTAGCCTCCAGTGACCAAACCCACAGAATAAAGTTATGGAGATCAAAATAGGGAAAACCACTGGACCTAGGGTTAATGTTACATAAATATGTCAAATTCTACAATAAAAGGGGAGAGGCAGGATATATCCATTAGAGATGAAGATCATCTGAAAGGATGAGATACCCTATATGAATGGCAGAATATCTTAATTTTGCTAATTTAGGGCTTAAAAGATGTGAATTAGGTACAAGAGATAAAAGGAAGAAATAATGCCTGATTAGGAAAATGAATGTGGGGCCAGCAGATGGCATAATGGTTACATCGCTGGACTCCCACGTAGTAGACCACAGCTCGAGCCCTGGACCCAGTGGCTTAAAACTCATGCCAGGTGCATGTGTGTGTGCTCAAAATCCCAAGAGGAGAATGGAGGAGAAGCGATTGCGGCGTGGCCATCTCCCCGGGTGTGGTGGTGGTGGTGAGGGGTGATTCCTTGCTTTCTGTCTCCCTGTCTCTCTGGCAAGCACCTGTGCTCTATAGCAAAAATCTCTCTCTTAAAAAGAAAATAAAGGAAAAGAAAAGAAAAGAAAATGAATATTCCTGGGCCAGCCCAGTAGGATGGTGGTTGGGCACTGTGTGTAGGAAACAGGATCCCACATGGCTAACTGTGTTTCGAATCTCTGCCCTGGCAGCTTGAAAAACATGCTGAGTGTGTGTGTTTATGCGTGCCTAAAATCCTGATGGGACGGAGAAATGGAGGAAAGGGATCATAACATGAACACAATCCATTAAGGGGTACTTTCTCTCTCTCTCTCTTCCTCTCTGGCAAGCACATACACCCTCTGGCAATTAAAAAAAAAAAGAAAATGTTTCTTCAGGAGACTTGCTTGATCTAGTAATGAGAATAGTCCAAAAATTATATTTGTATGTGTGTATATATATAAATGTATACGAACACACAGCTGTATATATACATATATGCTCATTTTTTCCATTTCTTTTTAGTTTGTGTCTGAGTAAGATTCCATCTTTTGCATAAAGCATCTTATGGAAATTGTCATTTTCCATTTAATGTTATCAGTGTGACAATCCTAAGATATTTCGTTCAGCCCTTAACTGAAACAAATTAAGTAAAATTAAGTATTTCATGAAAATAGTTAAATGTTAAAACTTAATAAACTCTTCCTTTTGCCATCTTCCCCTTTTCTTTATTTTTCTGGCTCAGGATCAAATTTTTCAATTATAAGACTTAGTCCTCCCAGACACAGAACTTTAAGCAACTCAGTACATGGAGAATTTGATCTTAAATACATGTATTTTAGAGAGGTTTTTGCTGTAGAGTGCATGCACTCTCCAGAAAGACAGAGAGACAGAGAGACAGAAAGTGAGAAATCACCCCCCCCAGGGGGCTGGCCACGCCACAACCCAATTCTCCTCCATTCTCCTCTCAGGACCTTGGGCATGCACACACATGCGTCTGGCATGAGTTTAAGCCACCGGGTCTGGGACTCGAACCACAGTTGACTACATGGGTGTTCAGTGACATAGCCATTCCACCAACTGCTGATCCGTGATCTGAAATATTTTTGAAATATGAGCATTAAAGCTTAGTTTAGTTTAGTTAGCTTAGTTTCAAATTACTTTTGAAATCCTTTGAAGAGCTGGTCCCATAGCTCAGTGGTTAAGGGAGCTGGTTTCGCATGGATGACTGCAATTCAAATCCTGGCCTCAGCAGCTTGAAAAACACATTAGTTTGGGACCAGCAGTTGACATAATGGCTATGTCACTGGATTCCCACGTAGTCGACCGTGGTTCGAGTCCTGGACCTGGTGGCTTAAACTCAAACACTGGGCACGTGTGCGTGCATGCCCAAGATCCCAAGAGGAGAATGGAGGAGAGGGGATTGCGGCATGGTCATCCCCCCTGGGGGATGATTACTCACTTTCTGTCTTTCTGTCTCTCTCTGTCTGGCAAGTGCACAAGCCCTATAGCAAAAATAAATAAATAAATAAACAAAACACATTAGTTTACAAAAATATTTTCCCATTCTGAGGGCTGTCTATTCACACTAATTACTATATCTTTTGCCATGCAGAAACTTCTTAATCTGATGTAATATCCATATTTTAGGGATTGTTGCCTGTGCTTTGGGAGTCTTATTTAAGATGTCTTTGCCTACTTCAATGTCTCCCAGAGTTTTCCCAGTATTTTCCAGGAGCAGTTTTACAGTTTGAGGTCTTATATTTAGATCTTTGATCCACCTTAACTTGATTTTTGTCAGAGGTGAAAGGTAAGGGTTCAGATTCATCTTTCTGCAAGTGGAAATCCAGATTCTCCAGCACCATTTGCTGAAGAGGTTTTCCTTTTCCCACTAGATTGCCTGGAACCCCTTGTCAAAAATCAGTTAACTGTATGTTTGGGAATTTATTTCTGGGGACTCTATTCTGTTCCATTGGTCCAAGTGTCTGTTTCTGTGCCAGTACCATGCTGTTTTGATTATCACAGCTTTGTAGTGTTTTTTTGGGTCAGGGAGTGAGATGCCGCCCACTCAACTCTTTTGTGCAGAATTGCTTTGGCAATATGGGATCTTTTATGATTCCAGACAAACTTTATGATTGTTTTTCCTAGATCTGTGAAGAATGTGTCTGGTACTTTGATTGGCATTGCATTAAATATGTAGATTAATTTGGGTAAAATTGCCATTTTGATTATATTCTTCCAACCCAGGAACATGGGATATCCTTCCACTTTTTGTGTCATTTTCAATTTCTTTTTTTTATCTTCTCATAGTATTCCTTGCAGAGGTCTTTAACTTCTTAATATATGTGTGTCCTTATGCAAATTACTTAACTATTTTCAGCCTATTTCATCACCTATAAATTGGATATAATGAAAATGAATACCAAGGCAATATGCAAAACTAGAACTAGGGAAACACTAAAATGTTAGCTATTAATATTCTTTTCCTAACTTTGAGTACTTAAGGCACAATTATTTCAAGGCTGAGCTTTTAAAACTTGATGATTTTTAAAACCAGGTTTAACCAAACCAGATCAAATCCTAATCAGTTCCCCATAAGAACTGGCTCATCAAATTCTTGGTAGAAAGAACTTCTTCTCAACTCCATTAACCTCAACCCTGAACTTGAACCTTTTATCTCAAGAGCCTAGAAAGAATTTCATCCTCCATTGCTCATCCAGATATTCCCCTAACCCACTTTTCTTTATTCTGTCAACCACCCACCAATTTATCAGCATAACACTGATGGCTCTGTCTGTCTTGGCTGATTGAGTATCATTAGAAGCAATAGCCTTCACCTATCCTAGTTAGATCATTTGATTTGTAATAGCTCTTATATTTACCCTTTTGGAAGAGGTTCAGTTAGAAAATAGGCCTTACCTCGAAATGATTGTTAGTTACAGTATCTTGCCTTGATACACAACCCTAGCAAGTAAGAAATGTCAAAATGGCACCAAATGCCTTTGTCTGTGGGCATAAAAGTTCATGGCTTCCATTTAGAAAGCCAAAAGAAAATAGACAATTTTTATGTGTTTTCTATAGATATAACACATGTAGGTGATTCTGAGAAAGCAGATTTTTTTTTTTGGAGAGGTTTTTGCAATAGGGCACATGCACTCGCCAGAAAGACAGAGAGAGACAGAGAGACAGCGAGAAATCATCGCCCAGAGGGGATGGCCATGCTGCAGTCACTTCTCCTCCAATCTCCTCTCGGGATCTTGGGCACGCACACACACGCATCCAGCATGAGTTTAAGCCACCGGGTCCGGGATTTGAACTGCAGTTGACTACATGGAAGTCTAGCGACATAGCCATTATGCCAACTTCTGGTCCCAGCAGAATATTTTTTTAAGTGACATGTTTCTTTTTATGTAAAAGAGTAGTCTTGGGTATCCTAGAGTAGGGGTTGGCTAATTGACCAGGGCCAAAATGGCCCTCCCTGTTGTTGTTGTTTTTTTAAAGTGTTATTGAACATAGGCTTTTTGGTTTACATACTGTCTGTGGCTCTTTTTGTTGAGTAGCTACGTTGAGTAACTGCAACAGAGATCTTGCAGCCCACAAAACCTTTTTTTTTTTTTTCCCTCTAGCCCCTTGCAGAAGAAGTTTGCTGACTCCTGTTGCATTTAAAGTAAGATGAAGCCTCCTTAAAGCTATTGTTGGTTTACCTGGTATATTTTGCCTATCTGATCTGGATACAGCAGGCATATTACAATTGGTGTAATTCTGTCCAGTGTTATTTCCCTATTGCCCTCATATGTATATATGAAAAACTTCCTGCCAATTTGATAGTATTTTGTTCTGTGGTTTAAAAAATATGGCCCATAAAAGTACGAATGCCAGGATTCTGAGGAGGATGGAAAAACAAAAACTGACTGAGAGGCTACCATGATCACTACATTGAATCAATGTGATTTTTGTTAGTCCTGAGGCTTTCTAGGTATTTTGAAAATGTTTGTTTATTGCAATTCGGATCTTCATGTTAGAACACAGAAGAAGATTTTCTTTTTCCTCAGCTACAGAGAAAGCAAAGGGGATTTAAATCAGTAAACGATTCCCTACCTTTTCCCCTCACCTATGCCAAAGGTTATAAAAACATGTTTACAAGAAGAATTCTGTAGGCAAACAAGATTCTAGACATGAATAGAGCCTAAAATGTTATCTTGTATAAGGTAACAAAAACAGGGCGCTCTGAGGAGAGTGCTTTACATTTGTCCTATAGCTTTATTTTTGGTGGTTGTGGGGTTTATGGTGGTAGGTAAAGGGAAGTCTACTAAACAAAACCAGGTAACCTAGGAAAAGAACAGAGATAACAGAAAAAAAAGAGTATTGTTATGAAAGGAAAGATAAACACTTTAAAAAGGTTTTATAGTTCTTTTGCTTCCAACACGAAACCACTACAGTTCAAATACAGCATAATAAAGATGCACAAAAACAAATCTGAAGCATGTGGATGCAACCTGAAAATGTGTGAAAACTATGTATTGCCTGGAAATGATGCTTTCAGTGCATAGCTGGATAGCTGGACACATAGTTATTTCAGTAAGGCGGCCCTGAACTTCAAATGACTGAGTTACTAACAAATTAATTTTCTTACATAAGTGCCCCACCTACTCCATGGAATCCCCTCTGGAGTCATCAGAACAAATCGCACCTACTCTGAGAACTGACAAGCTACAAAAATAGAAAGTTTTAAAACTTTGGAACAAAAAACAAGAACAGCCTAGTTGAGGGAGTTGGTTTGGGTGTGTAGTTTTAAACTATGCTCATTTTCCCCACCTGGACGAACAAGGACTCTGAGACCCAGATTTAGGGAAACGATGCTGCCCAGTTGTAAGACAAGGATATGAGAATTTGTGTTTTATGGAAAAAGTAGAACCGGGAACCAGCAGTTAGTGTAATGGCTATGTCACTGGACTCTCACGTAGTCGACCGCGGTTCACGTCCTGGACCCGGTGGCTTAAAACTCACGCCGGGCGCGTGTGCGTGCGTGCCCAAGATCCCGAGAAGAGAATGGAGGAGAAGGGATTGCGGCGTGACCATCCCCTCTGGGGGGTGATTTCTCGCTTTCTGTCTCTATGTCTCTCTCTGTCTGTCTGGTGAGCGCACGCGCCCTATAGTGAAAAAGTAGAACCACGACCCAGGTGCATCATTCAGTTACATCATGAAAACAAAACAGCGAGGCAAAGAGAGATTCTGGACACAGGATCATTTGGGAACAAAAAATTGGGAGTACGAATGAGTGGAAATGTGAAGTGGCAGGTGGAATTTGGTAGAGATGTGCTTGGGGACAGATGGAGATCAGGAAATTTGCTACTGGCATGTTAAAGTATCTGTAGTCATACATGGGAGTATCTCAGAGCTTTTAGTATTGTATCAGACATAGTCCAGTCAGGGTCAGAAATCATATGCACTTAATTTACAGGAAAAATAAACCCTTACTATGAAGAATTAACTAGTTATTAAAGAATAGAAAAGAAAAAAGTAGAACATAAATTATGTAAGGTGTCAATTTGATGAAATTGTCCCTGAGCCTGAGGAAACAAAAAGAAATGTCTGGAAAAGGGGCCTGTGGAACTGAAAACTGAAAAACTCAGGCCTCTGAGAAGGGGATTGTCTTAGCTCAGGCTGCCATAACAAAACATCACAAACTCAGGTGGCTCAGACAACAGGCATTTATCTTCTCAAAGTTCTGGATGCTCAAAGCCTCATGGTGCCAACCAATTAGGTTTCTGGTGAGGGCTCATTTCCTGGCACAAATATAGCCAGTCTTTTTTTTTTTTTAAGAATTATTTTATTTTTAACTTTTATTTATTATTATCATTATTATTTTCCAGTTTGATCAGAGAGAGGCACAAAGAGAGAGGAAGTGAGAAAGCAAGCCACCAGATCTGAGCTTGAACCGTGGTCGGCCCTGTGGGAGTCCAGCGCCTTTAACCACCATGCCACTTGCCAGCCCCCATAGTCAGTCTTTTAGCTATGTGCTCACATGGCCTTTCCTCAGTGTGTGCTCAGGGAGAGCAGAAGAGCAGAGGGTAGGGAAGGAGTGAGAAAGAGAGAGTGAGCAAGAGAGAGGGAGAGAGAGAGAGAGAGAGATCTATTCCTCTTCTTAGAAGGCCATCAGTCCTATTGAATTAACACTCCACCCTTGTGCTCTCGTTTAACCTAATTACCTCCTAAAAGCCCTGTCTCCAAATATAATCACATTGGCGTTAGAGCTTCAACGTGTGACTTTTAGGGGGACACGATTCAGTCCACAGCAGGGGTGTTGGCTGGTTTGGCACTGGTGTTATCTGAGAGAGGTGGCTGGTCTGTGAGTGCTGAACAAACTGTAAGCGCGAATCAGTTGTCTCTCCTGGAAAGAAGTGCCACTGCCATAATGAAGAAGTGAAACTGGGTGATACGGATAGCGACAGCATCCTTCTTCCTCGGGCCTTCTAGTCTCCCTCCAGAGCTTCCAGCAAAGCAGAAATGTAGCTGGCAGAGTCCCACTTCCAACATCATAAAGCAAAATAGGAAAAGGATAAAGTGCAGCTAAGTGGCAAGAGCTAAATCACTGGCTCAATAGCACTGCAAGGAAGGCTGCTTATTTTGCTGCGTGTTTTAACATCTGTTCTACCCTTCATTTTTAATAATAGAATCTATTTGTACTTGCAAGACGCAACTAAAGGATATTCAGCTCCTTGCAGCTAAATGTGGTCATGTGACCACACTTTGGCTAACAAATGCAAATAAAATTATTATGGGGGGCTTCCAGTGAGTTTTTTTAAAAGGTTCTTTGAAGGGTCTTTTGTTTGTTTCTGTTTTTCATGAGAGTGAGAGAGATGAAGAGAGAAAAATAGAGACAGAGATAAACACCCTCCACAGTATCCCTCACCATGATCCCCCCCACCCCAGCAGCCTTCTTACCAGCCAGGATTATGGGTGCACATGCTCAGTGTGCAAAGAAATCTGCTACCTTCCATAAATCCAGCATTACTCGAGCAGCATATTATCACTGCCCCTTTGCCACTTCTTCAATCCCGGTGCCCAGAACATGGATGCAATGGCTCATGCCATATTGGCATATGGCGCATGCTATATTGGATTGTGAGGCCAAGAAACACTCAAAAGACAAGGAGTTGTGGGCCTTGACAACTTCTTAAGGAAATCTTACCAGCACTACATTGCCTATGAGGGTTTTCTGGTACATACAGTCCAAACTAGTTGTAATGGAAATGGCACTAAGCTAGCTTGGGCAGGTCGAACCACCTTGCTTAATAGTAGTCGTCCTGCTTCAAAATATTTTCCTTCCTGCCACTTTTAATTTTAGTTGACTTTGTTATTAAGGGAATTACTAGAAATAGCTTTATTTGCATAACAATTAGATTAAAATCTTTCTTACTTAAAAGTGCAGATACTTCTATGAAAATAGAGGGGACATGAATCACCTATCCTTCAGCATAGATATATTTAATGTTATTGTTCACTTTTCCTAACCTCTAGCTAAGATCAATTGCACCGAAGAATTGGGTGCCTTATGAAAATTGTTGCTAATCCTTAAAATAGTACTATAAAATGATTCTGTTGTCCCCATTTTACACACAAGGAAACTGAGGCCCACAAAAACTAAGTAAAATAGCTTTTCATCTACTGTTAGAAGATGGTAGTGCTGGGGATTTGGAATGCTTTTTTTCACTATATTCAGGCACCAGTCAGACTAATAGTATTGACCTTGTGAATTATAATTCAACTATAGATTACATAGACTCAATGAGCTAACCTGGGAAACTAACCACTATTTGTAACCACTTATATGGAAGAATACATTTTAAACCACCAGTTGAGGACTTCCTATATTACTGGTGACAGAAGTGTCTTGAAACTATTGTCAATAGAACTAATAGAATATCTGGTTAGTTGCTTAGTAAGTAACACAGAATGTACTACTAGAATTTTGATATTTAGGATAAGTAGGAGCCTTCTCATTGCAAGTATAACCACTTTAAAATTTATCACTATAGTTCAAATATAACTGAACTGAGGTTAGTCCTCCATGGGTCAGGGCATTGTGACTTCCCACTGATCTTCATTGTCACTGCTGCTCCTCTGAGACTTACTGAGCTGCCATCTGACTTGAGCTTTCAAACTCTCAACCCCAAGTCCTCTGGCCTTGGGCGCTCATTGGCAGGCCTGCAGGCACTCAGTGTTGAGACTTTCTGTAACCTCTAATGGAACATGTGGAAGTCTCTGCACTTGATGTGTGCTGCTTTTGCGGAATCCAGAGTGGCGGACTGAGGTTTGCTCTCTCTGCCTAAATACACACTGCTGTAGTTCTTGTAGAATTGGTGTGAGAAACCATTGTCAACTTAGCTCCTTTCAGCATTCTAGATGAGAATGGGAGCAAAGCTTTTAGCTCAGGGACTTTCCAGCCCATCTGGGGTCCTCATCTGCCCTTCCTTAGCAGGGCTTTTACCCCTATTTGGGAGGAGTGGGGAAATAGCCAAACAGTTGCGGAAAGGCTTCACACTAGCAAGTAAACCTCCTGATTTCTTCCTCCTCATTCTCCAGCCTCCTCCCTGCTCTGAAAGGGCTTTAATCTTCCTCCTGTGGGGCTAGAAACTGCCTCCAGTCCTATCCTGCATTATTCTCTCTGATGGTTCTGTATGCCCTCGTGCTCTACCCTGGACTTTCTCATGTTCTTAACTCTCTCGAATCAAAAACATTTTGGTTTTAGATTTATTATGCCTGACATGACTTTCTTTAAAAAGAGGTCATTTAACAAGTCAGTGGAAGCCTTTGACTGTTTCTGTCCTCCCCATGCAGCTGCAGATGCCCTTGATCCAACATGTGGAGAATAGGGCAACAGGGGTAGTTTTCAGAAAGGAAGACCTCTGTTTAAAACCTCCATGTATTAGCCCATTACATAATAGAAGACACCAGCTTTTATGCTAGGACATTAGACTGCTTGGGCTGCCATAGCAAAATGCCATGGACTGGGAGGCTTAAATAGCAAGCTTTTTTTCTTTTCTTTTCTTTCTTTTTTTTTTTTCCCACAGTTATGGAGGCTGGAAGTCTAAGATCAAAGCACTAGCAAGGTTAGTTTCTGGTGAGGGCTCTCTTCCAGCTGTAGATAGCCACCTTCTTGATGTACGCTTACATGGCTTTTCCCTGGTGCATAGGTGGGGAGAGAGAAAGAGCTTCGGTGTTTCTCTTCTAAGAATACCAATCGCAACAGATTAGACATTATCCTTATGATCATAGTTGACTAATTACCTCCTAAAAGTCCTTTTTCCAAGTATAATCACTTGAGAGATGGTGCCTTAGCCTATGAGTTTGGGAGACACAATTCAGTCCTTAGAAAGCTAATCTAAACAGAAAAGGAATTTATTGACAGAAACCTCATTTGGTCCTCCTTAAACCTAGCTTGGCTTCCCTTCTCAATACTTTAGTAGGTTCTTCCTGTCTCCCTGTAGTAATGAGAGAGGGGAAGGGGTATCCCAGGCCTTGATCACTGACTTGTTTATCTGGGCTCTCTGGATTATTTCTCCCAGACTCGACTTTTGATTCTATCCACAAAAATGGTCCCCAGATGTATGTCTTCAATTTAGTGCTCTACTTCAACTCCATACACATATAGCCAACAGTCTACTCGCTGCTCTCCTTCTGGCTGTCTAAAACACTCACATTTAGCGTGCCAGATTTCTCTAGTCCCTCCCCACTATTTCCACGAATGACCATTCTGTCTCTTTAATTATTAGGCAAAACCCTTATAGTGATCATTCCCCTTTCACTTATTTATGGAAGATCATTTAGCAAATCCAGTGATGTTTACTTTAAAAATAAATCTAGAGTCTGCTTGCTCACTGTTACCATGGAGGTCAAAATCACCATCATCTCCACCTGACATATTATGGCTGTGTCCATCTAGTGTTTATCCACGCAGTAGTCATGGTAAGCCTTCTAAAATGTGATTCTATTCACTTAACTAGTCTGATCAAGGCTTTTTAGTTTCTTCCATCTTGCTCAGGGTAAAATCCAAAGTATTTGTCATCACTCCTAAGCTTCACATGGCCTGATCCTTAGGCAGTTCTCTGGTCTCTTCCTTGGAACCCTCTCCTGCTCTGCTCTTGGCTTCACACACATCCTGCTTCTCAAAATGCCATGTTCAGTTATGGCTCAGGACCTTCTCACTTCCCTCTACCTGGAATGCTTCACCTCCAGATATGTACATGGCTTACTCACTGACTACCCTCAGATTTCCTTCTGACACCGTGCTCTTTAGTCTCCAAACCTTGTTTTATTATTTTCCATGTCTTGGACTTGTATTTACTCCTATTTTTTTTATTGTCTTTGGCCCTATCTTTCCTTTGTATTTACTCCTATTTTTTTTATTGTCTTTCTCCCTATCTTTCCCACAACTCTCACTAGAATGTCAGCTTCATAATAATGAAGGTTTTCTTTTATAGCAATCCCATTTTCTTAGCATAAGAGCTTGTATAGGGTTCACTAGATGCTCAATCAATATTTCATGAAATTATAGAAGAAACAGACAAACTAAGGTCTACCAGACATTGCTTCATAATAGATAATTTAAAACTCTGACTTAAAGCAATGAACATATTATTGTTCATACATCTTAGTCAGATGGACAGATTGACATGTCTGGGTCAGGTTGCCTGGTCTTGGTTGGATATAACCATGAATTTGTGATCAGCAGGCAGGTCAAATGGAGTCTGACAGGACTAGGATAGCCTCAGTGTGTTGTTCATATGTCTGGTGACTGACTGGCTCCTGGCTGGGACCAAGGGGTAACACATAATTCATGTCTCTACTCATCCTTCAGGCTAGCCTGAACTTATTCTCATAGGTTGCAGGAGATATGAGAGAGAAGAAAGGAGAGGGTGGTATTGAGGAAGCATGGAAGGCTTTGGAAGACTTCTCGAGGCCTAGGGTTAGAGATTATATGCCACTGCTACCACATTCATTGTTAAGTACAAGTTCCAAGGCCAACGCAGATTCAGGAGGGAGGCAGGCTGGTTATATTTCACTACTTGATGGGAGGAGCTACAGATCACACTGGGAAGAGTGTAGATACAGGGAGGAGTGAGGATTGCTGTTATTTACGCAAATCATTCTGCCACACAGATACCTTATGGAATCCAAGGAAGATTTAACAACCAGGTCTCAGAAGAACTAAAATTAAGCTTTGAAATTTATTAACTTTCTCTCCGATTTCTGACATTTAAGTAACTCTACTTCCAGTTCCCAGACCCTGAATCTCACAGTTCAAATTCTAGACTCCCAGGAGAAATAATTGGCCTGATGTGGGTTGGGAGTTCTTTCAGTTCTTTTCAGTTCAGCTCCAATTCTCACTGACTGGAAGGAAGGACTAAACTTAGGTCCTCTGGATCAAGGAGCAAGTCCCAAAGAGGTGGAAATCATCAGGGAAATTAGAAGAGAATTCCCAAAAGGAACTATCACAACATCTAAATATAAATACTTGAAATCCTAAAAATTTGAATTTATTGCATGTAAAATATTCAGAATCCCACAAAATAAATGGAGTTTTTCTAAAAAGAGCCTTGCTGGAGAACTGTGGTGGATTTAATATGCATCTATCAGAGAAACTGAAAATGTTTAAATAAATTGAATGATCAACTAGTCAAAGAGGGCTCTAGGCTGATTCGGCACAAAGCTTATACAATATTCCACATTTCTCTTGCTCTCATTGGATTTACGTGACATCTTTCTCATGCTTTGTTAAATAGGCTTTGTTTGCATTTTCTTTCAGTATTGGGCCTGACCGTTGAGTTTTTTTTTAATTTATGAAAGAAATAAATGAAAACAGCACTGGAGGATATTACGTGTCAGTTTTTCAGATTTTACATTGCTGGTGTAACAAATTACCGCAAATTGTGTGGCTTAAAACACACACATTTATTATTTTATGATTTTGGAGGTCAGCAGTCCAAAGTGGATTTCCCTGGGCTGAAATCAAGATGTTGGCAGGGTTGCATTCCTTCTTAAGGCTCTAGGGAAGAATTCATTTCTTTGCCCTTTCCAGCCTCTAGAAACCATCTGCACTCATTTGGTTCATGGCCCTTTTCTCACATCACTCCATCTTCTGCTCTGTCACGATCACATCTCCTTCTCTGACTCTCTCTTTTTCACTTAAAGTCACTTGTAATTACACCAGGCGCACCTAGATAAGCTATGTGATCTCCCAAAACTCAAGGTCTTTAACTTAATCACATTTGTCACGTCTCTTTTGCCATGTAAAGGAACATATTCACAGATCCTGGCATTAGAAATGGACATCTCTGAAGGGCCATTGTTCTGCCTGGCTCACTTGGTAAATATAAATACCAACCCATCCATCTCTGGTCACATAGATTCTACATTTCCCCAATAGAGGAACTTCTTACTTGGAAGGTCTAATTTATAGAAAATTGGGGGCTTCAACAAGTAGGGATGTGCCTATGAACATTTAGCTGATTTGTCTCCTCCAACCCTCAAATATAGGAATAAAATAGAATTAGTTAATTTGATATCATTATGTTATTGTAGAAATAGTAACATTTCCAAAGGCTCATTCATCATCCAGTAGTTGTTAAACCACTCTGCATAGCTGTGTGGTTTGTGAATTACTCTACAGCTTTGGAAGGCAGAATTGCCACGTTGTCAAGTCTTAAGATGCTCTTTCATTTTTGGCAGGATGGTTTTGCTTTAGCTTTTCTTCATTCATCACTAGGAATCATAATCCTTCATAAAGTATTTAACCCACATCTGAATCTTCCCCAGAGACAAGCTCTGTATAAGCTCCTCACCAGTGCCCCTGGGCTTCTGCTTCTGGATCATTATGGCACTCTGCAGGCCCTCAATAATTTTGCAGACAGTTTGTCTGGTTTGAGAATATTCATTGCAATTTAATTCACGTTAAACTGGCCTCTAGGTACTAATGTGGTGCTTAGAGGAATCTCGCTAGACTAGTTGACTTTTTACAGAATACCTGCCTTATGTAGAGACATGCATTGCAAAGTGTCTGGAGAAGTCATTTAGGGCTCCCCTGAGGACATTGTCCTGCCTTTTAAAATCTACCTGTCTTTTAAGGGCCACCTAGACTCTCTCTCTGGCAGGCATTCCCGTCAAGTGCCCATTTTCCTGATAAGAAGCACTTGGTGACATTCAAGTGCCCAAGGAGGATGCTTTTCAATCATATTTGAAGGTTATGGAGCCAGAGGGCAGATCCTGACCAGTGGATTCTAAAGAGAATGTCAAGGTCAAATTCAGGACGGCAAGTCCAAAGTTCCTTCATAAGTGGGGCTTGGGCAAACCTAGGAAGGTATGGTGGCCTCCCAATATCAGGGAACCAGGGTATAGAAAACTGGAAGTTAGGAGAAGCTGGAGGGATGGGAGGACAGGAGATAATGAGGGGACCCTGAAGACAAAATACAAATACCCATAGAATTTATTTATTTATTTATTTATTTATTTAGGTTTTTGCCATAGGGCACATGCACTCACCTGAGAGAGACAGAGAGAGGGAAAATGAAAAATGGTCACCCAGGGGAATATTCATGTTGCAATTTCTTCTCCTCCATTCTCCTCTCAGGATTTTGGACACATGTGCACACATGCCTGGTGTGATTGTCAAGTCTCTGGGTCCAGGACCCAAACAACAATCAGCCATGTGAGGAATCTAGCCCCTTAGCCACCAGCCACCTCCTGCCCCTGCCCCATAGCATTTTTTTGTTTTCATTTCTAATCTTGTAAAATTAAGCTAGATTCACTTAAAGCAACTTAGATGTGCTCCGCAGTATTGTTTGTAGTGGCAGAAACAATCAAATGTGAATGGGCTGATTAAACACATTTTAATTTCTATGACGGATTATTTAGCTCTTGTTTAAAGAATAAGGGAGATTCTTATATGCAGTGATGGAAAAACTGCCAAGATATACTACTAAGTGGAAGGGGGGAGGGGTGGGAAGCAAGAAACAGAATAATCTATTCAGACAGATCAATTTTGTATTTTTTTTTTTCCCTAGAAGGATACATAAGAAAATGCCAATGGTGTGTATTTCAAGGAATAATACTTGGGGAACTGGAAAAGACTTTTACTCATTATATTATACCTTTTTGTACTGTTTGAGCTTTCTAATCATGTGCCTATATTCTTTGTGCTGTTGTTGTTTTTTAAATATCAACAATGATAATCTAGGTGTTAGGACTGTGGATCTTCTTTTGTTTTCTTCTTTGCAAATTTCTTTTTTTTTTGGTGAGAGTTTTTTGCTATAAGGTACGTTACCTCGGCGGAGAGACAGAGAACGAGAAATCACCACCGCCAACTCCCCTCCCCCGGCCAAGGGGAATGGCCACGCCACAATCCCTTCTCCTCCATTCTCCTCTCAGGACTTTGGGCATGCCTGTACATGCACCCAGAGTGAGTTTAAGCCGCCGAGTCCAGGACTCAAACCGTGGTATACTATGTGGGAGTCCAGCGACGTAACTATTATGCCATCTGCTGATCTTCTTTGCAAATTTTAACCCCAGGAAATATTTTTAAAAAGAGATTATATAATGGAGTAAAATAAGACCGATATCTCTAAAAATAATTATTCTCTTCTCTCACTTCTAAAGCACAATTATCTCCCTTTGGTACTTATTTTCTATTTTGCACTAAGATATACAGATTCAAGACTCAAATCCAGGATTTTCTGATGGTCAACCTGGGCTATATGTGTGTGTATGTGTGTGTGTGTGTATAGAAATATATATATATCAATTCCAGGTGAAACAAATAGAATCTTTAAGTTTGGACTTGGTCTGCATTGCTAATATGTACTTGTTTTTTTCATCCCCCTCCCCCAATCAGGGAAATTCATTTTAAGGAAAAAAATTCAATTATAAAATGCATTGTGTTGCCTTTTTTTCATAGTCAGATTATAATATATTCATGAGCAGGAAACTTCCTTAAAATATTAATTGTAGGATCAGCAGTTAGCATAATGGCTATGTCGCTGGACTCCCACGTAGTCGACCGCGGTTCGAGTCCTGGACCCGGTGGCTTAAAACTCATGCCGGGTGCGTGTGCATGCGTGCCCAAGATCCCGAGAGGAGAATGGAGGAGAAGGGATTGCGGCGTGGCCATCCCCCCTGGGGGGTGATTTCTCGCTTTCTGTCTCTCTGTCTCTCTCTGTCTGGCGAGCGCATGTGCCCTATAGCAAAAACCTCTACCAAGAAAACAAAAAACAAAAAAACAAAAAAAACATTGCTCTTCATTTGGAAGCTTAGGAAAGAATCAAATTTATGCTAAAAAAAATGGAAACAAGTTCTGTGCATATAAATGTGAGCACTAAGTGTCCTGAGGTCCAATTATAGATTATACATAGTTTTCCTGCCTGAAGGGTGGCCTGGAGCACTGCTGAGAAGGATAGGATCAATTAGCAATGTCTGCTGAGACTGCTTGGTTTACCTGTCGTCATCATGAAATCTAGCTGTCCTTTCACTCTCAAAAGTATCCCGGTTTATACAATAAATTAAATCACTCTAGCTCTGTGCATATTGGAAAGGGAAGTGGTAGTATTGTGCAATGTGTTTGCCACCCTGTGATAATTGTTCAGTTTCTATAAAGGTAAGAATTAAAAGGACAGGGTTAACTTCCAGGAAGAGAATTTGCACAGATGAGCCACCAAGACTCCAGCAATGCATCAGAAATGAGAGCAAGGTCAAGGTGTATGATCAGAAGAGCACAGCTGAGTAGGGACCCAAATGGCTAATGCTTGTCACAGGCACAATGGGTTTTAGGCATAAAACAGTAAGTAACTCTTTCTGAAGATGGTGTTGGAACTGGCCAGAATCTGAGCCTACAGATTCCAAGGTTTAGGGATTCCAGCTGGGAAGGACTAGGGGGAAAAAGATGTAGAAATGGAGCATCTATTAATATTCTCCAGGATTGGGTAGCTGGAGAGATTCAGAACATAGTAGGTCCTTGGAATAGTCATGATGTATTTTTCTGTGCTTTTCTGTACAAAAATGTGTCATGATTTTTCTGACAACCCAAGATAAGCTTTTAAAATATCAGCAGTTGTCAGGACCAGTAGGTAGCATGGTGGTTAAGGCACTGGATTCCCACATGGCCGACTGTGGTTCAAGTCCTGGACCTGACAGCTTGCTTTCTCTCTTTCTCTGTCTGTCTGTCTCTCTCTGGTGAGTGCATATGCCCTATAGAAAATTTCAAATAATAATAATAAATTAAATAAATCTTTAAAAAAAAAAGAATATCAGCAGGTTTCACATGATTTGATTGTTAGGGCTAAACAGATAGCAAGGGTTTATTTATTATTGCATTAAAATATGACACAGAGAGACCAAACAAGCAATGAATCTCTGCTTTACTGTTTCTTTTATAGATTATGGTCAAGAAAGTCAGTGACTGTTTGCAATGCTGGTTACCACTGAGTTCCCCAAAGAGTTGATGCAAGAATAGCATAATGATGGAGAGTTTTGAGTCGGGGGGAGAGGCAGACTTAGGTTTGAGTCTCAAATCTGCCACTTAGTAGCTGTGTGACTCTGGATAAAATAACCCAACCTCAAAGCCTCAGGCTCTTCATCTGTGAAACAGGGAGAATAAGAACGGTGACCACACAGACTGTTGTCTTATTATTTAGTAATATAACGGATAGCCTGGTCATAGTAAGTGCTGAGCAGATGCCAGTTATGTAACTTACAGTAAGGACAGCACTTTCCTATCTGTTCACATTGACCAGTGCAATGCCTATCTCTATTGGACTTGCCCAGAACTGCTGGACCGTCTATTGCATGTGATGGAAGGTCCACCTAGACCAGGCAGCAGCTTCCTTTGTGGTCTGAGGCTCTGGTCAGTTGGGAAGAACTCAGCACTGCTGAACAGCTGGGAAGTGTCCTGGGTGTGCATGCAAAACTGGAAACTGGCCTCGGGGAGAATTGTTGTGGTGATAAAGAGGTTGCTATTTTGGCTTTCTCGCAGCAACAATTCACTGATGGTCCAGAAAGAGCGTTTTTGTCCGCTCCCATTGCAGATACATTCCAGCTGTTTTCTGCTGAGCTGCCCTTGTTACCCACCCTTAGAAAACACAAATATTTCTCCTAGATGTATCTTTTCTCCTTAAGAAGGAGAAGACATAAAAAGAAAAGAAAAGGTATTTTGTCCTAGTTACTTCCCAAAGAGGACCAGAGATCCGATTCACCAGTCATTCAGGTTTCCATTTCTCCTCCTTTTCTTTCTTTACCTCAAAGCTCTGGAGTACACGGAAAACAAACAAACCTTGTCAGCCATGGACCCATCCCACAGCCATTTTTCCATGCAGCAGCTCATAAAAATGCTGCATAACAGTTTAAGCATGAGAAGGTATTGAGATGATGTCAGTAAAATTAAGAATAAGGTAACAGGTCCCTGGATGGATCTGCAGTGGGTCCCAGCAGACAGAGCTTCTGCTGGAAGAGCTATAGAGATTGATGATGCTGTAGGTGAGTGGTATTGAGTTAGCAGGTGGGGATAAGCTGACGTCCCTTTGGCAGCTATAGTCTTTAGAACCTAACCCTCCACAATATCTAGTAGGCTGGAGATTTCACATGTGATGTAATTTTACTTCAGTACTGAAAAGTCAGGAATGGTCAAGAAACTTGTGGCCATAGTGAGCCCTCACATTCATTTCCCACGCCCTGTGGATCTGTTCCGTGAAGGGCTGTAATTCCCAGATTCTTGTATCAGTTGGCTTCTTGCTTCTGAGCGGCGTGAAATACTGGTGAGAGGCTGTGGAGCCACTGAAGGAAGGGAAGACACAGGATTGCTCTCTGCTTTGAGAAATTTCTACAATAGAGGCTGCATTTCCCCTGCGGCTCAGATTTCACTGCCTGGCCCTCTAGTGCCAGCTACTGTCAGGTGCCGCTGGTCCTGGTTAACAGCAATTCCTCCCTTTGTCTCTGCTGTCCATCTCTGGGTTGCCTTCCTTTCTCCTGTTTGGCTTCTTGCTTTTCTATCACCTGTGTGACTGCACTGATTTTGTTTTTGTTTTGTTGTGTGGTTTTTTTTTTTGGTCTCTAATAGAGTGCTTTCTTTGTTGGATTCTGACTATTTTAGGTAGGTAGATGGAAGAAAAATCAAACATATTTAAATACTTTTCAAACAATAGATAGAGTGAACACTTGTTTCTACATTACCTTGGAAACAAGTCAACTTAATGTAAACATTTGAAGGCAATTTGTAATTAGGCCTTTGCTGTTCAGACAATTTACAAGTCAAGGAAAGTGTAATAGACACGTGATGTGAAGAAATCCCAGTGACTTTCAGCATTCCCTGTTCTCTCTCTCTCTCTCTCTCTCTTTTTTTTTTTTTTTTGCTATTGGGCGCATGCGCTCACCAGAAAGACAGAAACAGAGATAGAAAACGAGCAATCATCCTCCAGAGGGGATGGCCATGCCGCAGTCCCTTCTCCTCCATTCCCCTCTCGAGATCTTGGGCACGCACGCACACACGCCCGACGTGAGTTTAAGCCACCGGGTCTGGGATTCGAACTGTGGTGGACTACAAGGGAGTTCAGTGACATAGCCATTATGCTAACTGCTGGTCCCTCCCTGTTCTTTTCTTTAACAGCACCTCTGGGAACAGCCAGGTCAGCTTCTCTCCTCCCTTGCTCTCTTTGCAGAACAAGAGGAAGGGTGTGGGTAAAGGGTTCTGGAACTGCCCGAGCTCTCTTCTGCCTTTGCCTCAATGCCTGAGTGAACGAAACAGATTCATTTGTGCCAGGAAAACCATATGCGGTGGTAACCAGCACCTTCTTTTTATTTCTTGGCTCCATCAAGTGCTCAGTCTGTTGGAGTCTGAGGTTTTGGTAAAAATGCAAAAACATACTTGCTATTATTATCTGCAGTTTTTCAGAGGAGAACCCTCATCAATGTTCAATGCAGCTTTTGTATACGAGAGACGTAAAGTGCAGTAAATATACACATAGTCACTTGTGCTTTGCTGCTCTGAAATGCATGCTTTAAAAACTAGAATTTCAAAGCAGCCTCCTTGAGGACATTTAATTCCACCTGGGACTTGGGTGGCTCAAGCCCTAGCACCAGGTCAGTCACTGCATTGACTTCACACACCTTCAGCCACAAGGCAGGAATTCACAGCAAACCAGATTCTTACTATATTTCCAATAAAATCAGAAGCTTACAGGCAGGTTCTCTAACAAGGCCTTCATTTATAGAAGCAAAGTATTAAATACAGTGAACTTCAACTGCTAAAGAAGTCGCCTGATTCAGCAGGTATGGCAGCCTGTTGGAATTTTCTGGGCACTTTGATATGTCCCCAAGCCTTCTAAATAAGCAAAACTGTCATATGGATCATGTTATCTTTATTTATTAACAAAATGAGTTTGTCCCTCACTTTCTCAAAAATAAGTCAAAGGTAAAAACGTGTATTTCAAAGAATCATTTATGAATTAAAAAAAATTGCTTTTCATACTCTTTTGTAAGAGGCACATATTATCATATAATTTGAGCAAGGAGATTTGTAGTTATTCTGCTTAGTGTTCAGCCAGCAGGATGCTTATGTGACAGGATGATTTGTTGGGACATTTTTTCCCCCCCCCCCTTTTTTTTTTCATTTTTTCTAGTATCAAGCAGAACAACAGTTCACTGCATTCTCTCAGGATGTTTCTGGCTCCTGCCAGCAGCCTTACCTCAGTAAGGTGATTATATCAGGTGTGCAGGGGGCTGGGGAAGGGTGTGCTTCTCACCAACGTACCGGCTAGTGCACCTCCTCCCTTACAGCACCGTGCGGGGGGACTGTGGCAGTGCCCTTGCAGGGAGCAGTATCTTTTTGGATGGAAAAAGTGAGGCCAGGAGAAGCCCAGTGAACTTGCTGAAGTTCACACAGTGGGCAGGTAACGTAGCTGGGATTTGAAACTCTCTAGTAAATAAACAAACATAAAGTAATAGTGTTAACTGTGACCGAGACTAATATTTCTATCTCTGCATATGAACACTGTGACTCTGGCGTCTATCCTTACGGTTCAGTTTTCCTCATGTCATCCATGAGTAGAGCTTCTTGGTATATGGAGAGATGATTGTGCAAATCAGAAAAACATGCACATTTGAACATAATTATTACTTTGAGTATGCCACCAATCTGATTCCAAAATTTCTTTTCTTTATTTCCCATTATTAAATAATTCAAACTACCATAACATTTTCTTAAACTCCATGTAAACTTACCACTGTCTTGCTGTCCTCTCTCTCCTTTAACCCACTTTTTTTTTTTTTTTGGGAGAAGTTTTTGCTATAGGGCACGTGTGCTGGCCAGAAAGACAGGGCGAAACAGAGACAGAAAGCGAGAAATCACCCCCACCAGAGGGGATGGCCACGCCGCAATCCCTTCTCTTCTATTCTCCTCTTGGGATCTCGGGCATGCACTCACACACCCAGCGTGAATTTAAGCCACCGGATCCAGGACTTGAACCGCTACATGGGAGTTCAGCGACATAGCTATTACGCTAACTGCTGGTCCCTACCCCACTTCTTGATTCCTCGGTTCCTTGCCTTCCCACCCCCAGGTCAGCACCCACACACATAATGCCTGGTATGATGGTTAGAGGTGGAAAAAAAATCCACTAAATTCTTCCTGTCATCTGCAGTCCTGCATTTTTGTTGCCACTATTGTTTATTTATTTACATTTGTCTTGTTTATTTAAAACAGCTTAATTGAGATATAATTCACCCCTTTAAAGTATGTAATTCAAAGCTTTTAGTATGTTGCAACTGTGCAACCATCACCACTGTCTAATTTTAGAATATTTTCATCATCCTAAGAGAAACATTCTAAAATTCTGTACTTTATAAAATATTATGGGAAATAACTGAAAAAAAAATGGTCATTGTAATTATACACAGCTATCAGTTAATCTACTGAAAAAATACTTTTTGAAGCCATACTAATAGTAGAATTTGACTGTTTATTTACTTAGTAAAACAACCTAGAATGGAAAGTTGAAGTGCATAGTCTATGTCCCAGCAGTTCTTTTCCCAGTTATATATTAAATAACGATACAAGATTACTACTGAACCAGGAGATAAGCATAAGAAGGTTCATTATCAGCATTATTCATGAGAGTCTCAGATTGAAAACAATCAAGGACCCATAAACAATAGAATGAATAAATAAATTATGACGTATTTATAGAGTGAATACAACATAACAACATTTACAAGAGAAGAATATACAGCTATGTGAAAAAGCATGTACACTTTTTGCAAAAATTACTAAACTGCAATGTTGGAAGCTAAATGACCGACCGTGGTTTGGGATCCACAGGTCAGCCTAAAAACACATGGGGGCCATGAGCACGTGCCCAAGATCCTGAGGAGGTAGAGAGTTGTGGAAAGGTGTAATAGGACCTGGTTATCATTTTCATAGGCAATGAGGAGAAAAAATTCTGTGTACTATGAAACCAGTATAAGTGCAGGATCAGCTCATTTCAAACTGGGACGTTTGTATGGCATCATTTAGAATAGAGGGAAATTTAAATGGGAAGGGGCAAACATGCAGTGCAGAGGCCAATACTTTTTGACTTTTAGAGCTAATAGATTTTTCTTCATTTCCTGCTTATCTGTGTATTGCAGCACGTACCTCCCCTGTCTGACTTCAAAACAAACACATGCAAGGGCAATTTCAGAATCAAAGTCATAGATAGCAGGTGATGCTGAAAAGTAAATATGTTTTCTGGGAAATCTTGATTTGCTTTCACTTCTCCATGCTTTGGCACATGAATAAAGTTGGGGATATTTTTTAATTAATTTCAAAGAGCCTTTTTAAATACTTAAGCTACAGAATTTGAAGTGCATATACCATTTTAATTCTACTAAAATAAATCTTGCTCATGCGAACTTCTGATATGTAGAATTTTATTTTGATGTTGATTATTTACTGAGAAGTCATATAGTGATCTATTTAATCAAAGGGCATTGGCTTCAGATTGTTACCATCCATTGTCCTTACCATGAAAGACTGATTGTGCTTTGAAGTAAGCTCTTACTTTTTCTCATTATGGGAAGATAAAGAAACATTTTATAAAACAAACTACACATCAAAGAATTAGCTTCCCTAAAATATTTTCCTTTTATACATGTTGGCTACATGCCTACATCTGTTCATAAATTGGTATGCAGTCTTTTTTTATGTACATTTGCCATTATTAAATGTTACCTACCTGCAAAGATGAAAATATCAATAGATTGAAAAACAAACTTGAGATAAGGAATCACATAAGAAAATGCTATAATTTAGGGCTATTTGTTTTCTTGTATCTTTAGACTAGGTGTGTTTAATCCAAAATTAAGTTACTAAGAGTTTGTTAATAAATAAAAATATAGTTAGATGTAGTCAAAACCAAAATATGAGAGAGCACCAGAAATTCAGAGTTGACTACAATATTTAATATCAACAATTTAATTTATTCATTTTCAGTTATGACAAATTAAGCTCCAGACCTTTATGTTAGATAGTAGTCAAGATAAAAGATAGAAAAAATATTTTTGTGAACTAAATACAGAAATGCAAAATAGAGGAATATTGATTTTTTTTTTCCCCTTTCCTGACAACCTAAAAGAGAGGGAATTGGGGGGTTAGAAATCGACATAGAAATGGACAAGAGAAACTCTCATGGGGAGAAAGGAAGGGTGGCAGTAAGAGATTCCTAGTGAGGGATTCCTTGTGGGAGAGAAGATCTGATGGACTATAGGTGTGATGACATCTAAAATTAAAATCTAAGTTCTTTGTCTCTTTCTCTAGGAATTTTCCCTATTATTTCCAAGTCTTTAATATGTCTGAAATTTATCATAACATTATGATAGATAGTTTAGGAAACAAAGTAAAGGTCTTTCGTCAAGTTTGGGATATTGTCCGCGTTCATTCTGGCTGTTAAAACAAAATACTGTAAGCTGGGTATCTTACAAATAGCTGTAATTTATTTCCCATAGTTCTGGAGGCTGGAAAGTCCAAGACCAAGATGCTAGCAGAGTGGGTGTGTAGTGAGGACCTGTTTCATGGATGGTGCCTTCTTACTGTCATCACTTGGCAGAAAGGGAAGACAGTTTTCTTTTGTAAAGGCACTAATCCCATTCATTTGAGACTTATTCAGTCTATTCTGTTAATAGCCAGATAATTTAAGGGGGTAGAAGTTTGGTTTTTAGAGAGAGATTTTTTTTTTTTTTTTTTTTTTGCCATAGCACGCGTGTGATTGCTGGAGAGACAGAGAGAGACAGAAAACAAGAAATCACCATCCCACACACACCCAGGGAATGGCCATGCCACAATCCCTTCTCCTCCATTCTCCTCTTGGGATTTTGGGCACACACACACACATGCCTGGCATGAGTTTTAAGCCACTGAGTCGGCAACTCGAACCATGGTCAACTATGTGGGAGTCCATTGATAGAACCATTACACCAACTGCTAGTCCCAAGGGGATAAAAGTTTATTTGCCTTACAGTTTTGGAGGCTGAGAAGTCCAAGAACATCACAGCATAGTGGAGGACAGGGTTACAGAGCAAAAAATCTGTGTCTGTGTATCCCCTTACCAAACCAGAGTACTCAATCACAGGAACTACACGCTGATCTAATCTCCTCCCAAAGGTGCCACCTCTCAACACCATGGTAAGATTAAGTTTCCTCTAAATACCTCCTTGATGACTCACCAAATTTTAACACTTAAATTTCTGGGAGACACATTCAAACCAGAGCAGGCCTCCACCCTCATAACCTAATTACCTTCAGAGATCCTAATCTTACTACCTCCTAATACTATCCCCATTAGTGAGTAGGTTTCACCATATGAATTTGGAGGGATGGATAATGGTAAAATGATAGACTTTGCAATACTGACCCACATGGAAAGGCACCAGGTTCATGTCTCGAACGTCCCTGAGTATGTGGGGGATGCACATGCCTATGATCCAGGGCTCACTGTGGCTAGTGGTGGATCACAGCATTGAGACCCTGTTGGGGGTGCCTGTATCTCTTGCTCATGAAATAAATAAATACAGATTAAAAACAAACTTAAAAAACAAAACACAAACAGGGGCCATCAGGTGATATATTAGTTTAGGCACTAGACTCCCACATGGCTCAACGTGATTCAAGTCCTGGACCTGGCAGCTTGAAACACACTGGACACATATGTGTGCATCCCCAAAATCCTGTGAGGAGAATGAAGGAGAAGGGATTATGGCATGACCATCACTCTGGCGGGGAGGGGGTGACTTCTCACTTTCCCTCTCATTGTCTCTTTCTGTCTCCAGTGAGCACATGAACCCTATGGAAAAAAACAAAAACAAAAACTAAAACTAAAACTAAACTAAAATAAAATAAACATGCATTTTAGGAGATTCAGAAATTTGGACCACATCAGGCATTGATGCCCAGGCAGCACTGAGATAGTCAGTAGAGGTAGTGGTAAAATCACTAGAAAAGATACAATAATTAAAATAGTAGTAGGAATTCAAAACAAGATGCAGTATTTGGGTACAAACACTTTGTGGATCCACAGAAATACTGGGGACAACACATGTGGTGGTGATGGGATAATGTTACTTGTATCATCTTCAACAGAAACGGCTCTGGGTCAGTTTGCTAATGGCATCTAGATGCTTCATCTTGGAGCTACAGTGACACTCACATCAGGCCATGCTTCTCTGGGCTGCTCTTAGACAATGGTGGAGCACAGTGTGAGCCATGCTTATCTGACATGAGACTCTTCTGACAGCAAATTTTACTTGTCCTCTCCCCCTTAAGCCTTGCCAAGACTCTCTGAACTGCTCTTAGACTTTCCTACTCAGTCATTCTTGTCATTTCTCCTTTGCAGATGTCTGACCTGTATTGCATTCTAGAGGCTCCCATGCCTGCTCCTTCTTCCCCTTGATTTACCCTTCCCCAGTGAATCTCTTGGGTGTCAAATACAATACCTACCTCTTGGAGAACATGAACTTACACAAGTAGCACCAAGAGTGAAGTCTGAGAAAGCTGTCGTTGAGTTTGGGATTGGCTCACTCATTGTCTATCTGCTAGGATAGACCCTTAGTGGAATGTGAAAGGATTAATCTCTGGTACAACCTGAGAGCCCAGTTGCCCAAGACTTCCTCAGTGATGACCTTGAAAAACATCTGAGTGAGGAGAGATGCTCTTGACAATGCAGTGATTCTGGCATATGAAAGATACTGGGGAATAGTGCCTCCAAGGCTTAGTTTCCTTATGATTAATGAACTGTCTTGACATCCTGTGATGGGATAATGAAAAACAGAGGGCAGTTAACAAACCATTAAAGGCTAAGTGTGAGAGCCAGAGGGTCTTTTTGACAGCTTAAGAAGAGTCCTTTATCTTCTGAAATGGAAGAGCAAAAACAGTGGAGCAGCAAATTAAAAATACCATACAGTAGAGCCACAGAGCACTTGAGATGTTTAAATCCTCAACTAAGGGAGGGTCCTAGTTGAGAAAACCTGGAATCTTGAAACATGGGATGAGAATGTTTGGGTGGATGCCCCTGAGGAAGCTGGCCCTGAAGAATCCCTTGAATCCTTAGTGTTTGCAAGGTGGCCCATCCACTTCTGCAAGCTAGAGACCCAGGGGTGCTAGTAGGTAGCATCCGCGTCCTCCCTCCTAGAAGTTGCTGCAACAGATACTGTCCTCAGGAGTTGCTCCTACTTCCTCTCTTGGCTGCCAGGATGACAACTAAGGTTAAATCTCTTCATGACCTGGTCAGGGATGTACTAGGTCTCAGAAGGGAGTCTGTGAGAGGTCTTAAAAAGTTCGTGGAAAAATTAAAAACCTATGTATGGTTTTCAAAAAATTTTGCACCAAAATAAACTTTTACTTTCTTTTTTTCCCCACAAACTTTTTTCTGCCTCTATTGCTAGAAAGAGAGAGAGAGAGAAAACAAAACAAAACAAAACAAAACAGAATGTGGTCACATCACAATCCCCTTTCTCCCATTTCTCCATCCTGTTAGGATTTGGGGCATGCATCACTTGTGCCTAGAGTGTTTTCCAAGTCATGTGACTGAGACTCGAATTGCAGTTGGCCATGTGGGATCCAACTCCCTATGCAGAGCACTCAACCCCTCACAAGCTTTTTGAAGTTCTCTCATATTAGTTAGGCTCAAAAGAGATTTTAAGAACCAACAAGAGATATATGACTGATGATAGGTAGATAGAAAGATAGATAGATGATAGACATATAGAGAAATGAGAGGGAATTTATTAGGGAAATTGGCTTACATAATTTTGGAGGCTAAGAATGACCACAATGGGTCATCTGCAAGCTGAAGACCTAGGGATGCTAGTGAGGGGGAAGTGCTGGGTGATCAGACCCCAAACCCATGTTGGTTCTTGTCCTATGCTCATTAGAGGCATGAACACAGAGAGGAGAAGAAAGAGGAATTTTATTAAGGAAGGAGAAAATGCTTCCAATGCAATGGAAAGGGGCCTGAATGGGTTGCTGAAGAGGGACTGGAGGCAAGAGGTTTTTATCTCCTAGTCTGAGCAATGAACTGGCTTTCTGATAAGGAAGTGGGCTTTAGAAATGGTTACTTGGTAGTCTGAGTGATTTATTACCCTATTCTCTGTGGAGTCAGCAGACCATAGTGTCCTACACTGGTTAGAATACAGTTACTGAATAGAAATGGTTGTCCTTAGCTACAGTTGCTTTGAATCTCAATGCAGACAGATTTTGGCTGTGAAAACTTAGCCACTGTGACTCCATCTTGATTCTTATCCTGTCTCTGTTCTCAATATCACTATCTTATGCTTTATTAGCAAGAAGTAATGAATTCCTTAGAGACATGTAAAAGGGGTATATTTTGTACATAAATTAGGCCATAGAGGGAAAACATAGACATCATTAGAAAGAAAAACACAGTGACTTCCTTTTGGGGCCTTTACCCTATCCACCTATAAGTGAGGTCTAACTCCTATCTCACTAGTAGCATGTCTCAGTACAAGTTCAAAAGCCTTATAACTAGGGAGGCTGATGGTATAACTCTTAGTCTGAGGCTGAGAACTTGGAGTTCTAATGTCCAAGGGCAAGAGAAGAGTTTTCCAGTTCCAGGAGAGAAAGTGAATTTGCCTTTCCTCCTGCTTTTTGTTTTATCTAGACTTCTGGTCAAGTAGATGGTGCCCACCTACAGTAGGTAAGAGCAGATCTTCCTCACTCAGTTGACCAGCTCACACACCAGTCTCCTCTGGAAACACCCTTGCAGATATACCTAGAAATAAGCTTTACCAGATTTCTAAATATCTTTTAATCCAGTCAAGTTGACACCAAAAATTAATGATCAGAGGGAGGAAAGAAATTATACTCTGAAGAAGTTATAAGAATTAGCTAGCATGTACTTTTGAAGGTGCATGATGAAGTTTGGAACAAAATAATGTTTAAGCAAAAACTCATTTACTTTTTAGAATCTCAGGACACATAATATAAAGTCCTGGTGAGACCCTCAGGGATCAGAGGAACTCACTGTTAGTTTTGCTCTTAGAAGGCTAGACAAAGTGATGACTGATGCCACGTGAAATAGAAAGGCCTGTGTTACCCTGTCAAGCAGCTGAGGTAAGGAAGACAGAATAAAGAAGCTGATAGAAGTGGCCATGCTCAAATGAGTACATCACATGAGGTCAGAATATGGACTGAAAGATTTTTGTTTGAGCTGCTGCACCTTTGCATCTGGTCAATTTTGCATGGAGGTCACACTTCTGTTAGGTTGTTCCCAATCCAAAATTAAGTATAGTGTAGGTACCAGAGCTAGATCTGTCCAATCCCCTAACAGGTCACCTTTCTTCAGAGATTCCTCATTATTAGAGCTAAGACTTTCTCTGAACTGCACTAAAATTTAGGGTTTTCTTACCCTATCCTTTCTTCCCATTTTCACTTCATATTCTCAGACCTACACCTCACTCTTCAAAGACTTTCTCTCATTATTTCTGTACCCTTCTCCTTTCGTCCTTCACAAGTATTTACCTCAAGAAATCTCCTGCATATCTAATTCTGTCTTGGTCTACTTCTCAGAAGATGTCAGCCGCCAAACAGTATAACTTAGTTCCGTATTGTGGGAGAAAAAAAATTATTTTGATATTTAAGAATACCAGAAGACTAGTTGATTTAAGTATTCTCAGGTTATATTTATTATATCTCTCATAGCCACAATATATTTTGCATTTTTTAAAAATAGTATTTAATTTTATTTATTATTATTATTTTAAAATTTTGCTGTAGGGCATATGTGCTCATCAAAGAGAGATAGAAAGTGAGAAAATAAGACACCAGGTCCAGGATTTGAACTGTGGTTGTCCATATGGGAGTCCAGCACCTTAACCATCGCACCACTTGCTGGCTTCTGTCTTTTGCATTTTTAAAGTTATGAAATTCTAGAGCTAGTTTATGAAGAGAGGTAGGTCAAAATGCTAATTCTGCATTTATTGGTATCAACCTTTAGACATGATGAATGAATAAAAAGATTGTAAGGGTATCACCACCTATTATATCCTTGTGTATTCACAACTTCACTCACATACACATACCTTAACACATTGTTCGTGTTGGTATAAATTGTAAACAACATATGGTTGGAACTTCCTTTTTATCTGATGTATTTCTGTCTTTCAACTGGAATGTTTAAACTATTTGCGTTTAATGTAATTATTAATGTATTTGGATTTGCATTTGTCACTTTGCTCTTTGTTTCCTGTATGTCTCTGTGCCTCATTGGCTTTTGTGTTAAATAAGTTGTTTTAATTTACCATTTTAATTTTTTTGTTTTTGACTTATTTTCTTAGTGACTATTTTATGATTAAATATGCACTTTACCTTATCACATGTCTTTTGGACTAATTTTTTAAAAAGATTTTTGCAATAAAATACATGTGCTCGCAGGAGAGAGGCAGAGAGAGACAGAAAGGGAAAGTGAGAAATCACCCCCGCAGGGGGATGGCCATGCCGCAATCCCTTCTCCTTCATTCTCTTCTCAGGATTTTGGGCACACACACATATATATGGCTAGCATGATATTCAAGCCACAGAATCTGGGATTCTAACCAAGTTCAGCCATGTTAGAACTCAGCACCTTAAACACCACTCCACCTACTGGCCCCAGATTTATATGTCTTAAGTTCAAGAAAATATAGAAACTTTGCTCCAGTATCACTCTATAGACTACCCCCTTCTTTGTGCTTTCATTGTCATATATTACATTCATATATGTAATAAATTCAAAATATAATGTTAAAATTATTACTTTATGCAATATTCCATATTTTAAATAAATTAAAAGATGTATAGAGTGTGCGTGTATATATATATATACATACACGCACACATACACATATTTTTGGAATCTTATATTAACCTACATTTTGCTGTTTTTGATCTTCTTCATTGCTTTCTGTGAATTGCATCATCATCTGGAGTCATTTTCTTTTAGTCTAAATGATTTCTTTAAGAATTCTAAGAATGTCTTATAAGAGATTTGTGGCTAGCAACCGATTCTCAGTCTTTGTCTTGGAATGCCTTTAACATTCATTACTGAAGCATACATTTGTTAGATATAAAATTCTTTATTAATTAGGTCTTTCTCTACCCACCACATCTCAACACTTTTGATGTTATTCTACTAAATTCTGTCTTCCATTGTTTCAGAAAAGAAGTCAGCTGCTATTATTGTGGTTTGCATGTTCGTAAGTCATTTTTCTCTTGCTGCTTTCAAGATTTTTATCTTTGCATACGGCCCTCAGTAGTTTGGCTATGATGTGGCTATATATGATGTGGCTATATGCGGGTCTGCTTTTATGTTACTTTGCTTGGGCTTTATTGAACATTTTGAATGTGTAGACTGTCTTTATCCAACTTGGGAAGTTTTAAACCTTCATTTTCTTAATTTTTAAAATTTATTTTTTTCTATTCTCTCTTTCTTGGACTCTTTTGCAAATATGTTGATGTCCTAGATGTTGCCGCACATATATTAGGCTCTGTTTTAATTAATTAAATATTTATCTCTTCTTCTCCTTGCTTAGTATTTATTGATATGTCTTTAAGTTCACTGATTCTTTCTTCTTCAAAATTGAATCTCTTGAGGCCTTCTTCAACATTGAATCTCTTATTGAGGCCTTCTAGTGAATTTTTCAATTTGGTGGTTGTACTTTTCAACACCAAAATTGTCATTACAAAAATTCTCATTATTGAGAATATCCATTTGTTGATTTATTATTGTCATACTTTAAACATGGTTTCCTTTATTTCCCCCCAAATATTTTTTTAAAGAATTTATTTAGCTTACTTACTTTATTTATTTATTTATTTTAAATTGACCAGAAAAGAACAGAAAGAGAGAGAGAAAGTGAGAAAGCAAGCCACCAGGTCAGGGATTTGAACCATGATCAGCCATGTGGGAATCCAGCGCACTTAATCATTACAAAAATTCTCATTATTGAGAATATCCATTTGTTGATTTATTATTGTCATACTTTAAACATGGTTTCCTTTATTTCCCCCCAAATATTTTTTTAAAGAATTTATTTAGCTTACTTACTTTATTTATTTATTTATTTTAAATTGACCAGAAAAGAACAGAAAGAGAGAGAGAAAGTGAGAAAGCAAGCCACCAGGTCAGGGATTTGAACCATGATCAGCCATGTGGGAATCCAGCGCACTTAACCACCACACCACCTGCCAGCCCCTATTTATTCAAATATTTTTAATAGCCGCTTTGAAGTCCTTTCTGCTAAATCCAATCCCTGGGAATACTCAAGGTTTGTTTTAACTGCTTTGTTTCCTAAGAATTGGTCACATTTTTGGTTTTTTGCTTAGCAGTTTTTATTGAATTGGACATTCACTTAATATATTAAAGCAACTCTGGATTTTGATTATTCTTCTCCCTGAAGGTTGTCATTTTTAAAGAGTTTTCATTTTTTATGTAACTTACCTTGGCTAAATTTGTAAAATCAGTCTCTTTTTTTTGTGACTGATGGTATCTCTGCTTAGTGGTTTTTATTTCATTTACTGTTACTAAGAGTATTAATATTCTTATTTATTTTGAAGCTTTCTTCCTTGATGTTACCCTCACGTCTACATTGCTTTGGTCAGGTATTGGTTGGATATAGTCTTTGTGGCCTGCTTTGCCCTGGAAAATCTTGTCCACTGAGCTTGAAGAGTCATGGGACCAACTGAAATTCAGAACACCACAGATTCCCAGTCTTCCTACACAAAATTAAGCAGATTTTCAGATACACATGCTTCTTAGAGTACTTCATGTTCATTTCCAAAGTGCCAGTTTTTTTTTTTTGGTTTTGTTTTCATTTTTGTTTTGCCAGTTTTGTGCAGATTCACAGTTACTTTATAGGGAAATGAATTACCATTCTTCTCACTCAGCCATAGGTGGGGAATCCCATCTCTACAACAGTTTCTTCATTGTTGTATTTTTTTCTTCCTTTTAAATACTTAATAATACCATGTTTTAAATTGTACATCGTAGGGGCTGGCAGGTGGTGTGATGGTTAAGGCACTGGACTCCCCCCTGCAGCTGACTGTGGTTTGAGTCCCAGACCTGGTGACTTGCTTTTTCTCTTTTCCTTTCTTGGTCTCTCTGTCTCCATCTGGTCAAATCAAAAAATAATAATAGTAACGGGGACCAGCAGCTGGTGTAATGGCTATGTTGCTGGACTCCCGTGTAGTCGACCGCAGTTCGAATCCCGGACCTGGTGGCTTAAACTCATGTCAGGCGTGTGTTTGTGTGTGCTCAAGATCCCAAGAGGAAAATGGAGGAGAAGGGATTGCAGCACGGCCATCCCGGGGTGTGGGAGGGGGTGATTTCTTGCTTTCTGTCTCTCTGTCTTTCTGGCAAGTGCATGCACCCTATAGTAAAAACCTCTCCAAAAACAAAAACAAAAACAAAACAAACAAAAATAATAATAAATAAAATTTAAAAAGTAATTCTTTTAAAAACTTGTACATTGTATCTTTCTCTTGCTTCTACTACCTAATAATACCGCGTGTTATCTTAATACATTTACTTTTTAAGCAATGTACTATAGTCAATGAAATAAACAAGAATTGGTACATAATGAGATAGTACCTGTTCTTTAAGTACATTGTATTCTTGGGGCCAGCAGGTGGTATAGTAGTTAAGGCGCTGGACTCCCCCATGGCCTACCATGGTTTGAGTCCTAG
>NW_006159602.1:1594343-1594979 GCF_000334495.1 Tupaia belangeri chinensis | reverse complement strand
TGTCGACCAGAGGGGAGGCGCGCGGCATAGCCATTACGCCAACTGCTGATTCCCCTGGCCGTAAAAGTTTGCTTTCTCACTTTCCCTCTCTCTCCCTCTTTATTTTTATTTCTATTTAGTTTTATTCATTGTAATTATTTTATTTTATTCTTTTTTGAAGTTGGCCAAAGAGAGACAGAGAGAGAGAAGGAAAGTGAGAAAGCAAGCTGCCAGGTCTGGGACTTGACCTGTGGCCAGCCATATTGAGTGTCCAGCACCTTAACCAACATAAACCCTGCCAAACTCTCTCTCTCTCCGTCTCTCTCTCTCTCTTGTAAGCACATGAGCCCTATATCAAATTTAATATTAATAATAAATAAAATTAAATAAATACATATTTTTAAAAATAACATTGTATTCTGCTTACATATAAAAGTATTGAAGAAACCTACTGTAGTTAATAAATACTTTTTTTATTTTGTCTTATTTCATTTTCTTTTATACATTCAATTACATTATTTAGCTTACAAAGTGAGTATTTCAATATGTGGACATTTCTCCCTAGTTCAGTTGATTAAACTATAAAATATCTTCAACAGATAATACCACACTTCTTTGTCCCATTAATGCTTTGCCTCCCTATTTTTCTTCTAAATG
>NW_006159602.1:1518674-1594017 GCF_000334495.1 Tupaia belangeri chinensis | reverse complement strand
TTAGCAGTTGTGAATAGTGCCGCAATAAACAAAGATGAGTTAATAAATACTTTTATAATTACTGGCAATTATATGGACTTGTGTAGACATTCATTATATTCCTTATAAAACTGAGTTAGCATTTTCACTTTTGATCAGGTGTTGAGTTATTTGTCCTAAATGTATTGGGACATCAGAAAAGCCATGATGGGGATCAGCAATTGGTGTAATGACTATGTCACTAGACTCCCATATAGTCAACTGTGGTTCAAGTCCCGGACCCAGTGGCTTAAACTCACTCCCGGCGTGTGTGCGTTTGTGTCCAAGATCCCAAGGGGGAGAATGGAGGAGAAGGAATTGCAGTGTGACCACCGCCCCGGAGGGTGATTTCTTGCTTTCTGTTGTCTTTCTGGCGAGAGCACATGCCCTATAGCAAAAACCTCTGGATAAAAAATAAAAAAAAATAAAAAAAAAAAAAAAGGCATGATGCATTTTTGCATAGAAAAACTTGTGGCTTTTCAGACGGCCAATACCTACAAAAGAAAGCACAACACTGGAGATAATCACAAATATCTGAATACACTTAAATACATTTTACTTACAGACTTTAAAAATTAACATTCTGTGATTTCACTTCCAAGAAATGTTTTTGTCATTTAAGAAATAAGGTGTTTTCAGGACCAGCAGTTAGCGTAATGGCTATGTCGCTGGACTCCCATGTAGTTGACCACGGTTCGAGTCCCGGACCCGGTGGCTTAAACTCATGCCAGGCACGTGTGCGTGCGTGCCCAAGATCCTGAGAGGAGAATGGAGGAGAAGGGATTGCCGCGTGGCCATTCCCCCTGGGGGGTGATTTCTCACTTTCTATCTCTCTGTCTGTCTGGCGAGTGCATGCGCCCTATAGCAAAAACCTCTCCAAAAAAAAAAAAGAAAGAAATAAGGTGTTTTACTCAACATTTTTACTGGAAATATTTTTTTATGAAAGAAAAATTGGTTTTAATTGCCTTGTAGGATTTTTCAGAGTATTCAGATGCAATGTTTTACTAATCATAAAGCATAAATGAGAGCTAACATAACATTTCATTCTTGATCTGAAGACAAATCTGATGTTCTATGTAAAGTCACCTTCTATTCTTGGGATAGTTTGAGAAAAGACTCGAGGAAACGAAGAGGTATCACCTGGCTGATCTTGCTTCTAGCAATCTTAGGCAAAAGGCCAATATCTTGTATTTACATCACGTGCTTCAATATCAACTGATTCACAATAGGTGGAAGATTGATAAGTTGTTTTATCTTAGTGGTTCATTTAATTGTACTCATTAGACCTGAGTGAAAGGCTGTTCTAAAAACTCAGCAATTAGTCCTAGGAAACTGCATAAACAAAAACTATTTATCTCAGCAGGGGATTCAACAAATATCATATTAAGCAACTAAAAATTTCTAATTAAAAAGGATGGGCAAATATACTTGCACACACAAATATCTGAGAACCAGCTGAAACTGTATGTGTGTAAGCTTAGCAGCATATGCAGCAATCTGAGTAGCCTCCTTCAGAGTGAACTTGAAAGCAGACAGATGGAGATACTGTTTCTTATCTTACAATGACTTTTTTTTTTTTGAGAGATTTTTGCTATAGGGCGTGTGTGCTCTCCTAGAAAGGCAGAGAGAGAGACAGAGAGACAGAAAGCGAGAAATCACCCCGCAGGGGGGATGGTCACACTGCAATCCCTTCTCCTCCATTCTTCTCTCCGGATCTTGGGCACGCACGCACACGCCCAGAGTCAGTTCAAGTCACTGGGTCCAGGACTCGAACTGTGGTCAACTACATGGGAGTCCAGCGACATAGCCATTATGCCAAGTGCTGGTCCCTACAATGGCATTTCTGAAATTTCTATTTTAATAGGAATCGTTCAGAAAAACAGTTCCCTGGTCAAATACTTTGAGACATCTGAATTAAACAGAGTGAAGCAGTAGACTTTCTTTCCAGCTATATCCCAGATCCAACTTTCCTTCCAGTTGCTTTTTGTTGGGACTTTCTAGACCCATAAATATGCTGAAATGTACACTGATGTACATAATATAGAGATTACAGACTTATTAATCATGGTACCCTTCTTTGCCTGAAATGTCCATTAACAATGAGGAATCACTTCTTTAAAAAATAAGGATGGCATACCCTTTCATAATATGACTTTCTAAATTAACTGATTATGATTAATTATGCTCTTTTTTAATTTTTCTGTAGCATTTATAAATAATTTTGAACTTACATAAAAGTTGCTAGGATAGTACAAACAACTTCTGTTGTCCTTTTCCCAGTTTCTCAATTGTTAACATTTTATCACTTTACTTTTTCATTCTCTCTCTCCTAGTCACTTTCTCTTTTTTTCCATCTATTTATCTAATTACACCTATCTGTCATCTATCCATCATCAATCTATCTATCATTTATCTATCTTTTTGTCCGTCATCTATTTCTTCTGAAGCTATTTGAAAGCAATGTCTTTTTTTACTCCAGTGCCAGCATAGTATATGAAACATGAAATTATAGATATTAAACAATTGATCTAATTCAAGTTCAATTACAAAAGACATCTTGGAACAAAATTTAAATGTGAGATTTCTATTATTATAAAAGCCCAGCAAACCCAGCTGTGGCTGTACAGCGCTTAGTGCAATGCTCTGCAATTCTGGAAGCCATACAGTTCCCAGGTCAACCTGTGCATGCTGAGTGCATACAAGCATTCCCTGATCCCTGCAAAGGGCAGCGGGGAGGATTGCAAGATAAGACCCCGTTGAGGGTGCTTGTCACCTCTTGAAAAATAAAAAAAGAAACTTTTAAAAAGGCAGTAAATCAAATTTTAAAATGAGAAAGATCATTTTACTGCTTCTAAAAATTTCATCTTTTGAAAGTTTCCATACCAAGTATCAGAACAAACACTTGATTATATTTTCTTTTTCTGAATCATAGATGTGTTTATGTGGTAAACCAAAGCCAGATGCCTTGCCTTCTATTCCAGTCACAAAGTCATGCTCAACCCTGTGGTTTCAGGCTAGCTGTACACTCACTCATTGATTGAATTAAAATCTACACACCCTCAGAAAGCATTACTGAGTTCTGTGAGCTGTATCTTTTTCATAATACCTTCCTCTGTATATAACTCTACTTTTCACTTTCTCCTTCAGTTTTCATTCCTTCATCTAGAGTAAGTTTGCTGTTAATATTAGTACATTTGAAGCTGAAAGTGACTAGCTTATCGGTCCCGGCAGGGAGGGGCAGTGATGTAATAGGGTTACAGCTAACTAGTTATGGTATAAAATAAATCCATCAGAATCTAGAGAATAAGAATATTTGGTGTGAAAAGTAGGTTAATAGACTCCTGTAAAATAAGACTTGTTTGATTTTATGAAGGCTAAATGCTTCCACTTATATTCGTCAAATTCATAGAGATAAATAGTAGACTACCAGTTGCCAGGGACAGAAGAAAAGCAAAAATGGGGTTATTATTTAGTGAGTTTCTACAGTATTTGAAAAGATGAAAAAAGATGGAGATGGATGATGATGATGGTTGCAAAACAATGAAAATATACCTAATGCCACTGAATCATACACTTTAAAATGGTGAAAATGTTATATTTTATATTATGTCCATTTTACCACAAAAAATGCTGAATGTTATTGAAAAGTACCTATTTGCCTATAGATGTTTAAGTATCCTTATGGTGTTCAGATCCCTATGATTAGTTATATTTTGTCCTCATAAAATAAAATGTTATGTGTAATATTTTATCTTTTCACATGACATTTTTACTTGGTAACTTTTCCATTTCCAAAAGAAAATGCAATGGGAAGGGTAGGAGGTGAGTTTCGTTTGGCCCTTTTAAGAATCTGATAAGTGTCCAGCAGCTGGGGCACATATGGTGCTAGAGTCTTGCTCATGCCTGGGAAAGACAAAACAGCCTTGGGAGGAGCTAGGCAAGGAAGTTCTTCCTTTGGAATAGATGTAGATGAAGCAGGAGAGAGCTGGCCTGGAGTCACATAAAGTGAGGGACTCCAACATCGGAAGTCCCTATGAGGATGGACTGCTTTCACTCTGACGCCATGTATGTGGGTTTTCCATTCTAAGAGTCAGTCCCCCAACTCTCTGGACACAACTGACTGACCTTCAACCCAATTCAGTTCTGACATTAGCTACTCAGAATGAGTGTGAGATTCCACCTGGTTAAGGCTCAGGGCCAGAAGACAGCCCTCACTTCAGACACCAGCTGCAAGTGCCAGGTTTTCACCTCTACTTCTGGCGATTCAGCTATGAATTGGGGGTTCTCATAACTGAACTCTTCCTCAGACTTACTACAGATGGAGTGGCTCATAAAATTCAGAAAGACAATTGACTTGGATTCACCATTGTATTTTAAAGGATACAACTCAGGAATGACAAAATGGAAGAGAGAACTGCATAGGGCAAATACAGGGGAGGGGTGTGGGGCTTCTCCTCCCTCTCCAGGTGAGCTACACACTGCATGTCAGTGTCTTCACTGATCCAGAAGCTCTTGGAACCTACTGCATGGGAGTTTTATGGAAGTTCCATAACAGAGACATACTTGATTAAATCCTTGGTGATTGGCTATTTAGTCAGTCTCCAACCCCTCCCCCTTCCTGGATTTGAGAAGTGGGGCTATACATTCCTTCTAATTAAGGTTTGATATTTCTGGTAACCATCCCCATCCTGAAACTATCTAGGAGTTCCCAGTCACCAGTCAACTCATTAATACACAAAATACACCAAGTAGATTCCATTGGTTTTAGGAGCCACACTCCAGGAACTTGGAACAAAGAACAGCAACAACAACAAAAACAATAGCAATATATATATAATTATTATGTCACCATGAAGAATAGGCCATTATTTGTAACTTCTTCAAGACAACAAATTGTTCTATATTTTGTTTATGTCCTTTTTATTCTCTTTACCTATAACCAACATCTATGCACAGGCCCAGTGTCTGTTTTTTTTTTTTTTTTTTTTTTGAGGAGTACTAATTCCATATTAGAGGGTAGCATTGAAAAGAAGCAAGAGTCATGAGATGAACAGTCAAAGCTTTCCTTTAGGTCGATCTTAACTGCCTCATCGATTTGGCGGTTTTCTTTGCTCCAGGAGTATGTCCTCTCAGTTTCTGATGTTCATGAGCAAGCATCTCTGACCACAGATTTTCTGTGCTATGATCTTCCCATGGTCATCTTCCCTTCTTCTTTTACTGCATTTCACAACCTCCATAGGCTAAAGGTTCCATTTTTGCCATTTGGAAATAGAATATCAGTGCAGGTTCCTTTATTAGATGCAACAATCTCCCCTGCTAGTCTCACTCTAAACAGAGGACAAAACTGTGCTTTTCAATATGCCTATCGTGACATAGCTTTTAGGGAAATCTCTTTTTAGCTCAAGGTATGTGAAGGCATGCCATCTCTCAGTGTCCTTTCTAGTCTTAAACCAACTTTAACCATATTTCATAGATAATGTTACACAACCATAAGCTGTGTAGCTTATGGTTAACTCCTTAGTACATTGTCAATCTTTATTTTGAGACAAGACTTATGGTGTTATTTGAAGAAACCTAATCTGAAGATGGCACAGAAGTGAGAGAGAAAATTATAGACCTAGGAAGACATTGGAAATATTGAAAAATCCCTGGAGAGACAGGAAATAGTCTAGGAAAAGAAAAGTCATGGAGCCACAGATGGAAGATCATGGGGGGGGGGCGGTGGTACGAAGGGAGCCCTGAATGAATCTCACCTTCCCTATCACAACTCGAAACAAAAAGAGAAGCCCAGATCAATGTGAGAAACACAAGGCAGTTTTTGAACCCAGAGAACGGGGAAATGGATCAAATATACCAACAATTAAGCAGATCTTGGAATCCTCTCCCTCTCCTCCACCCCATACCCAAAAGACAAGTCATTGCATCTGAGGGAGGCAACCCTAGGAAAAGAAGAGTGTTGGAGTACAGGGATGGGCAGGTCTTAGGGAAGAGGTTGGTGGCAAAGGGGAGGCCAAATTATAAAGTCTTTAATATTTCTTAAATTATTGTGCATTTCTTATGCTCCCTTTAAGACTGAGGACAAGAATAAGCTTTCTCTACTATTGATCCTGCTTTGCATAGTGAAATGTGTAATAAAATATAGCAATAAAAGAAAGGCCAAAGATTAGAAAAGAAGGGCTGGACACAGTGCAGTGGTTAAGCCCTGAACACAGGGAGACAGATCCTGCATGGCCAAGGAGTGAATTCTGGCCCCAGTGGCAAAACATGCTGGACACGTATGCATTTGTGTTCAAAATACTGATGGGCTAGAGAAATGTAGGAAAAAGGATTGCAACATAATTGTGCTCCTTTGAAGGGTGCTTTCTCTCTTTCTCTTTCTCTTTCTCTTTCTCTCTTTCTCTTTCTCTTTCTCCTTCTCTTTCTGGTAAGCACATGTGCCCTCTGGAAAAGAAAAAAAAAAGTTTGGAAGGGGAGAACGTAAACAGTCATTACTTGAAAATGGAAAAATAGTTTACTTAAAAGCAGATTCAACTGAGAAACTGTTAGAATTAATAAGAAAATATAGCAAGTTTCCTTAACCCATATTATTTCTTTATATCAGCAATAACTGACTAGAAAATACAGATAGAAATCAAGGCATCATCTACAAGAGCACTTTTTAAAAACCTGTAAAGTATACATTTATGGATCATAATCTATTTTTTATTATGCCATTTTATGTCTACTTGATAGTGGTTAACATTAAAATGTAGTTCATGACTTTTTGCATATCAAAGCAGGATTGTTACTGGACTAGAGAAAGAATAGACACCACCCAGAAATGGAACTAATCTAACAAAAATCCACAAAACTTTTATGAAGAAAAATTTAAAACATTATTATAGGACATAAGAGAAAGCCCAAGCAGAGAACCATACTGTGTTCATGGATGAGCAATTTAATATTATAGCAACGTGAAGTATCCCAAAAGCATCCTATTTATTAGATGTGATTTCAATAGTAAATCCAAGAGTACTCTTGATGCTTTCATCAAATCTATTAAGAATATATATGGAAAAATAAAATTCCGTTGATAAAATCCTACCGTGACATGTCTTATAATGGAAACCAGATCCTCACTGCATTCAGACTCAACCTATTTGAATAACCAATCCTAGATACCCATTTTATTTCCTGAGGGCTTGCAACCATTTATGGTACCAATTATTGTATAGATCAGCCTTTTTAGTTGCCAACAACAGAATTCCCTCTAACTCTTTTGAGTAGAAAGGGGCTTATTAAAGGGTATGAATAATTCATAGGGTCGTTGAGGAGGCTGATGAACACGTTCTGAGCATGCACAGCCTCTGGCCCAACACCCCTTTCAGTGTCCATACACACACTCTTCCCCATTCTTAAACTTGGAAGGAACAGCATGCTCCTTTATAATGTAACCACTCTCACACAAACAAAAATGTATTCAACCTTCCTGCAACAGGGCATATCAAAATCTCAACATTGTTCAAACAATTAGATACCACTTTATGCCCATTAAATTATCAAAAACTAGGAAGAAACTCTCAAAGAATATGGAGAGACAGAAAGTCTTATGTACTGTTGGTGGAAAAGTAAATTGGCCTGACTGTCCTAGAGAGGAAAAGTAGATCCTAAGGTACTCAATAAAATTAAGAATGCATATATGATTATGAAATTCCACTCCTGGATCCATTCTCTAAGGAAACTCTTACCAATCTATGACAAGCCTGTATAAAGATATTCATTGTAATGTTGCTTATTGTGGTACAGAGTTGGAGATCACTTAAGTGTCCATACTGGAGAATGAGAAAAACAAAATGGCAGATGTACACCATGGATTACTATGAAGCAGTCAGGAACAATGCATTTTTTTCAATGTCAGAGGCTGCATAAGTTTTCCAGAGAGAAAAAGAGGGAGAGAGAGAGAAAGCACTCCTCAATGGGGCATGCCACAATTCTTTTTCCTCCATTTCTCCATGCCATCAGGATTTTGGACATTCACACACATATGCCAGGTTGTTTTCAGAGCTGCTGGAGCCAGGATTTGAACAATGGTTGGCCATGTAGGATCTAGCTCTGGAAGTATGGCACCTAACCTCTACACTATGAGGCTGGCTCTCTATTTTCTTTTTCCCCCAAGGTTTATTCATTTCTTCCGTGAGTGTGTGTGTATACTTATACATGAGAGAAAGAGAGAGAGAGAGAGAGAAAGACAACACCTTCGACAGGGTCCTGTCACCATAATCCACTCCCAGCTTCAGTTAGCCCTGGATAATGAAATGGGCAAGCATGCATCTAGCATACTCATGGAGGTCTCTGGACTGGAACTGGGTATTTTTCCATGTGGGATTGCCTTATAGAGCATCATATTTTACCATTGTGCCACTGTCTGTCCCACCTCCCCGCCACTTTATTTCTTTCATGAGAGTAAGAAAAAGAGAGAGAGAAAGGCAAGCACCTTCTACAGGGTCCGACACCATGATCTCCCCACCAGTAAGCCAAGATTATGGGCACTGGCAACTGGCATATATAGTGGACCAGGGAACCAAACCCACGACCTTCCATACGGATCCAGCATTGCTTAAGTAGCACTTTACCTCTGTGCCACTGATTTGGATCCCGAAGCAATGCATTTGATGCTTACAGAGCAACATGGGTAGATCTTCAAAGCATGATGTTGTTCCAAAAATAAGCAACGAGACAATATACAGACCCAACCATGATGTGCACAGCTAGTGCCTCCACGTGGGTGGCTAAAAGCTGCATGGAGACCTAGGTTTAGTTCCCAGGCCTGCTTGAACATGTTAGGCATGGTTCTACATATTCCTATAGTCCTAGCTAATTGGGAGGCCGGGGCAGGAGGATTGTGACACAGTGAGACCCTGTCAAAAATACCCAACCTTATCTCTTTTCCTTTACCTCTATCTCTCCTCTCTCTCTTTCCCCCATAAAGAAAAACAATGTTTATGCCACCATGCCATTGTATGAATAAAGAGTCACACATAAAATGTGTATTTATAAGTATGTAGTCATATGTAAGGACACATATCAAGTACACTGGAAAAGGTAGCTGTGTGATGTAGAGAGTGGAAGTGGAGTTAAAGAATGAACTGGAGGGAACCAGCAGTTAGCGTAATGGCTATGTTGCTGGACTCCCACGTAGTCGACCGCGGTTCGCGTCCCGGACCCGGTGGCTTAAAACCCACGCCGGGCGCGTGTGCGTGCGTGCCCAAGATCCCAAGAGGAGAATGGAGGAGAAGGGATTGCGGCGTGGCCATCCCCCCTGGGGGGTGATTTCTCGCTTTCTGTCTCTCTGTCTCTCTCTGTCTGTCTGGCGAGCGCACGCGCCCTATAGTGAAAAACCTCTCAAAAAAAAAAAAGAATGAACTGGAGAAAAATAATAAAAAACGACACTTGGATGCATCATGGTAGTGCGCCCTACACAGAAAAATAGCGTTAGTTCAACTCCACACCTGACAGTTTGAGATTTTGTTATGTTTTAGAGGAGAAATGTTCTGTGATTATGGCATCCCTTTTCACCAGTTAATTATAATAATTAAAAATTCAAAAATTGCTCTGAGGATATAGATGCATTTCACTTTTAAACATAGTCCCGACTCATTTGTGTCTCTGAGGAGACTTCCCCCAAACACTTGAGTCTTATTTATCTCCAAGCTGCTTATTTTCTTGATTCCATCTAATCTTGGCAAAAGAAATGGGAGGTTAGAACAGTCTTTCAAAACTTTGAGAATAGTTCTAATTGCTGTACATTTAGATAAAGTTACTGGTTACTTAATGGCCATTTAGAGTTCTTTTTTGGATAGCAGACAGCTATTCTAGGCTATAAAGGTAGTTTCATGGAAATGTTCCTTTTGACAGGAAGACGTTGGAGAATTCATATGCTATTTTAGCTGGCTCTGTGATTGCAATCACACAAATCACTACATTCCACAGAGATCCCACCAACAGAAGGTTTTTCCATTTCAGTCTTTCAAGGTAAAACATTATCTTTTCATTTTCCATATACTCCAGAGTATCAAGAAATGATGGTATGTAAGCTGTAATTACAGTAGTATTTCTAAGTCTTCCTTGATGGTCAGAGGTAAGAAGAGAGAGGACGAGGCCCCTTTTATTCTCAGTGACATTAAAATACTCATTCAACTAAAAAAAAAAAAATGGATTGGCTTCCTTTTGTATTAAAATACTCATTCAACTAAAAAAAAAAATGGATTGGCTTCCTTTTTTCAGCTTTTGTAACCTCTTGCAATCTCCCATGTGACTTAATGTTGCAGAGCAAGGTAATGAGTGTCTTCTGTAACCTGTGTAGTGCGATAGGATGGAACTGGATGCTGGAAAAAAAAAAAAAAAACTGGAGGGAAATTAGAAGGTGAATGGACTGTAGATTTGTTATACATTTTTCCAGATGTTCACTCTAGCCTCTGCTCCTCTCTTCAGGAATTTTATTTATATACATGTAACCCCATGAAGAAGTTGATAATATAAACAGTGAAAAGATCCTCGGCCATTCCTTTTTGGCTTCGTATTTTCCATGATGCTGATGATTGCTAGTCACATTTCTACTCCATTTAGGTGGTCTGATTTAAATGCAGAACATCATATAAGGAGTGACCAAAACGGATACCTCAAGTGGAGGCTTCTGCCTTCAGTAATATAGATTGATTGCTCAGGAAACTCTAGCCTGGGGAAATCAGCTTCTCTGGGCTTCCTGAGGACTGATCATAGCTATAGCATCTGCTGAAGTCTGTTATGTGTGGCTTTCTCACTACCGAAGGAATATTGTCTTTTAGGAGCAGAGCAGTGTTTAATTGTTGAAAATAGAATTTTGTCTTTTTATAAATTAAGATGGCAAGATATGAGCTCACTTGCTGTTAAAATTATAGAAGTTGATGGGACCAGCAGTTGGTGTAATGGCTATGTCGCTGGATTCCCATGTAGTCGACCACGGTTCGAGTCCTGGACACTTGCATACGTGCCCAAGATCCCAAGAGGAGAATGGAGGAGAAGGGATTATGGCGTGGCCATCCCCCTTGGGGGGTGATTTATTGCTTTCTGTCTCTCTGTCTTTGTCTGCCTGGTGAGCACACGCGCCCTACAGCAAAAACCTCTCGAAAAAATATATAGATAGATAGATAGAAGTTGGTCTGTTTGTGCACTGCGTGGCAAATGCATGATGGGCTTCAAAATTTATTGCACCAAAATAAATTCCTTAAATTTTCTTTTTTTAAAAGTTTTTTGCCAAAGGTTGTGTGCACTTATCAGAGACAGATTGAGAGAGGAAGAGTGAGAAATCACTCCCTGGGGGGATGGCCACCTCACAATCCCTTCTCGTTTCAGGATTTTAGGCACACATAAACGTATGTGTGATGTGGTTTTCAAGCTGCTAGGTCTGGAACTCTATCCACAAGCAGTCATGTGGGAGTCCAGTGCCTTAACCACACCACCACACCACCTGCTGGCCCCAATAAATTCCTACTTGAATTCCATTTTTTTTCCCCAAGGAATACATTATCTCACAAGGATACATTAAAAAACAAAAGGTAAGGAATGAAAGCATGTAACTAGAGAAAATCACTTAATCACAAAAGAAGACGAAAAACAAGATGTAGGGAGTGACTCGATCTGAACAACACAATAGTGACCTTTAAACATGTGCAGAAACACAGTTCTTATGCTGATGCTGCAAAGCTAGTGAAAGCTTTAACAAAGAATAGACTTTCTATCTCTGCCAATACTGCAAGGAGATGTTGATTAAAGGAAGCTGTGTTAGCCAGAGAAGGCTGGAGAAGATAAGAGAAAGCTCCTATAAGACTGCAAGGCACCAGAGGTTTCACGTCTTCAGTCAGTTAACATCTGAAAACAACTGACTTTGCATCTCACTTCCCCTTCTCCACTTTTATGCCCTATAAAAGAATAAACCTGGAATAGGCTTGGGGCCATAGCTACTTCCATCAGAGGAGTCTGGACCACCCAATCCTTGCTTTTCTCTATGTGTATGTGTGCACACGCGCTGTGTCTATTTCTAATCCACAGCAGCTCCCCTTTAGGAAATGTGTTCAGCCCTCGGGTTGCAGCACTGAGTGGAGGAAAAGAACAACAGATTTATACAACAGGGGCCATCTGGTGGCATGATGATTAAAGTAGCTGGAACCCATATGGTCAACTGTGGGATTTAAATCCTGGACCCAGCAGCTTGAAAAAATATACCAGGTATGTGTGCATCCATGCCCAAAATCTCGAGAGAAGAAGGCAAGAGAAGGACTGTGGTGTAGCCATCTCCCCTGGGGGGGGGGAGGATTTTGTCACTTTCTCTCTCTCTCTGTCTCCAGCAAGTATACATACATATCCTATAGCAAATTTGAAGCAAACAAAAGAAAAAGATCTATGAAACAACCAGAAAACTATTAACAAAATGGTAGTAGTAAGTCCCATCTTCTCAGTAAGTATCTGGAATATAAATACATTACATTCTCAAATGAAAAGACAGACAGATCCAGTCTCTGTGGCAAAAGTGATCTGCAAGGCTAGAAGCCATATGGCCAGTTGTGGGGGGAAGTCAGGCCCCAAGTCAGCTTGAAAACTTGCCAGGCACACATATGAGTACGAAGTGTCCTGAAGAGCTGGAGGGCTGGATAAGGGAGAGCACAGCATGATGAGCCCCTGTCAAGGGCACTGCTTTGCAAATATACATGAAACATGCGCCAGGATAGATCACATGTCAGGCACAAAACAAATAGTAACACATTCAAGAAGACTAAAATCATATCAGGTATTTCTTTCAACCACAATGGTTTGAAACTAGAAGTCAGTTAATAGGGGGACCAGCAATTGGTATAATGGCTATATTGTTGGACTCCCATGTAGTTGACAGCAGTTTGAGTCCCGGACCTGGTAGCTTAAACTCATGCCATGCATGTGTGCGTGCGTGCCCCCAAGATCCCAAGAGGAGAATGGAGGAGAAGGGATTGCGGCGTGGCCATCCCCCTGGGGGAGGTGATTTCTTGCTTTCTGTCTTTCTGTCTCTCTCTGTCTTTCTGGCGAGCCCACGCGCCCTGTAGCCAAAAAAATAAAAAATAAAGAAAAAGAAAAAGAAATCAGTTAATGGGGGAATTCAGAAAATTCACAAATATGTAGAAATGGAACATGTGTAGAATTCAGGGAGGAGACTGGACATTTTCAGTATTATCTACCTGCTTTCCTTGCTTTGCGCATGACAATGGAGCTGTACTTTCTTACACGACATCTCAGGTATACGATTTGGTTTGTGGTGCACAGGTAAGAAAATTAAACCCACAATGAGCTATCACTTTCCACCTATTTAAATGGCTGTTATAAAAAGGTAACAGGACTGGCAGGTGGCATGTAGTTAAGGCACTGGAGTCCCACATGGCTGACTATGGTTTGAGTCCTGGAGCTGGCAACTTGCTTTCTCACTTGACATCTCTCTCTCTGGTCAAATAATAATAATAATAATAAGCAAAATTAAATAAAATAATTATTTCTTAAGAAAAGATAAGTATTGGTGGGATATTGAGAAAAGGGATCCCTTATATACTACTGATGGAAACATAAGGTAGCACAACTGTTTTGGAAAACAGTATGAAGGTTTATGAAAAAATTAAAAATAGAACTACCATATGAACCAGAAATTTCATTATTGGGTATATACCCAAAGGAAATGAAATTAGTAACTTCAAGAGATATTTGCACTTCTAGGTTCCTTGTAGCAGTATTCACTATAGCCAAGCTATGGAACCAACCTATCCATCAACAAATAACTATAAACAAAATGCTACCTTTCGTCTGTCCTCTTGCAGTAATTCACCAAAATAACAAACACAAGGGGAAAGAGGAGAGGCACCCAATATATGTCTTCCAGGCCTTTTAGAAAACATGGAGTCGTTCCTTTGGCAATATACCAGAAAATCTACAAGAAGGGTGACATTATAGACATCAAAGCACTGAGTATTGTTCAGAAAGGAATGCCCCACAAATGTCACCATGGGAAAGCTGGAAGTCTACAGTGCTGCCCAGCATGCTGTTGGCATTGTTGTAAACAAACAAGTGAAGGGAAAGATTCTTGCTGAGAGAATTAATGTGTGTATTGAGCATATTAAACATTTGAAGAGCAGAGATAGCTTCCTAAAATGTGTGAAGGAAAATGAGCAGAAAAAGAAGGAAGCCAAAGAGAAAGGTACTTGGGTGCTTGGTTGAAGCAGAAGCCCCAGCCTGCTCCACCCAGAGCACACTTTGTGAGAACTAATGGAAAGGAGCCTGGAACCTATTTCCTATGAATTCATGGCATGATGGTGTTAAAAATAAATAAAAAGAACTCTGGATTGTAAAAATGTTTTTCTTAATGGAGTAGAATTGTGGTGTCCCCTTCCCCAAAGCAAACTTTAATTGGACTCTAATTAATTTTGTAAAGTATTTATTCCAGTTTAGTGGGATTTTTAAAATTATTTTATTTAACTTTACTTATTTTTTTTTAATTTGACCAGAGAGGGCAGAGAGAAACTAAGAAAGCAGCCTCCAGGTCCAGGACTTGAACCATGGTCGGCCATGTGAGAGTCCAACACCCTTAACCACCACGCCACCTGCCAGCCCCTAGTTTAGTGTTTTTCTAGCTGAAAGATGTAAGGTGGCTTATTATGCAACAAATAAAACTCAGTTGGTTAGGAAAATAAAATGTGGCATATATGCATAATGGAATACTATTCAGCTTTAAAGAAGAAAATCTGTCATTTGTGAGAATATGGATGAAACTGGGGACATTGTACTAAATGAAATAAGACAGGCACAGAAAGACACATATCACACAATTTCACTTACAAGTGGAACTTAAATAATTCAAACGTATAGAAGTAGAGAGTAGAATGGTTGGGCCAAGGGAATGGGAGGCTGAGATATGTTTATCAAAAGATAGAAAACTTAAGTTAGATAGGGGAAATAATTTTTTTCTTTGTTTTCTTTTTTTGGAGAGGTTTTTGCTATAGGGCGCGTGCGCTCGCCAGAAAGACAGAGAGAGACAGAGAGACAGAAAGCGAGAAATCACCCCCCTGGGGGATGGTCACACCGCAATCCTTCTCCTCCATTCTCCTCTCAGGATCTTGGGCACGCACACACATGTGCCCAGCGTGAGTTTAAGCCACTGGGTCTGGGACTCGAACCGCAGTCGGCTACATGGGAGTCCAGCAACATAGCCATTATGCTAACTGCTGGTCCTGATAGGAGAAATAATTTTAACAGATCTATTGCACAGGGTTGCTATATAGTTAATAACAATGTATTGTGCATTTAAAAATTGCTAACAGTCAATTTAAGTTTATTTTATTCATGATAGACAGTGTGTGCACATACATGAGAGAAAGTATAGAAAGAATAGAAAGTGATAGAGAAGGCCCTTTGACAAGGTTTCGTCACTTCCTTTCCCCAGCTCTTCAGCTCCTCAGGATCTTGGGCATGTGTGCATGCACGTGGAATGTTTTCAAGTTGACCTAGGGATCTAAACCTGCAGTCATATGGCTTCCAGCACTGCATTCAGTTTGTTATCATTTGAACCACCAGACTAGACCCATCAGGTCTCATCACACATAATAAAGGATAAATATTTAACATAATTCAAGTGTTGATTAGCTCAATTTAACCATTCCACAATGTATACATGTTTTAAAACATGATGTTTTATCTGATACTTACATCTGATTTTTATTAGTCAATTAAATAATAAATATTTCTGCATGTAGTGAAAAAAAATCCAATATGATTCTCTTTTCAGGATTATTTATCAGGCATAAATACTGTAAGAGATAAGAAAAAATTTATTGTCAATTGAAATTCATCGCTGAAGTTGAACTGCAACCCATGAAACCTTTGTGAACATTCCTTCATCGAAAACTCCTTTCCTCTTATGTCTTTTCCTACTTTGTATCTTTACATGACTCTAAGCAGTTGAAATCACTGGCAGGTCTGGATAGTATTTACTAAAAACATGTTGGCACTTAGATTCCACTCTTACTAACTAAAATGAAGTTAAAAATGAATGAGAGATGCTGGCGATATGAGTAAATCCACAGTCCCATGGTAAATGGCAGCTGATGGTGTCAAGCGTGGTCTGCTTGTCATAGGAAGATAAAACCCAGTATCAAAACGGTTTGGGTGATAATCTTCTGCCCTTTCTCTTCCAGACAGCAAATAACTTACACTCTTCAAATCCCTAAATATTTTTGTGCTAACATTTTACAAATACCTAAGGCTGCTATTCCAAGATAGTGGGAATGGGCCCAATCTGTCATCTTATCTCTCTTTGGTAATGAAACCCAGATTGCCACAATCATTTAAAACCAGAATGCAGAGGTTACCGGAGATTGTGTGATGTTGCTAATGGGAGAAGCACAACTCCCATATTCCAGGCCTCAATGTCAAATCACTGTGTTAATGACCCTGGTTATCTGAGATAGTTGCAAATATACAGGAACATATATGAGGAAAAAGTTGAGGAGTCCTAAAACATTAAAGAGCTGTTGTAGTTAGTTGAGTGATCTTACTTTTCTAAAGGGAAAGAATATTAAAATTATTTATAGAGAATCCTCTCTAGATTCATCACACTTTTTCAAAGCTGTGTTGATGTTACATTGATTTTAAGCAACCATCATTTCACTTTCAGTTCCAATGTGAATGAGTTTGAAATGCAAAAATCTATACACATTCACTCCATGTGTTTTCCACAGTAGTCTCCAGTTGGTTAATATGGGTTACTTTACTTGGTTCTTTTCCTGTAGTGCTGAAAGATAGTTCAATGGTTGAATGAACTTGGTGCCTCGATCATCCTTGAAGAGCATGTGTTAGGTAGAAACACCATTTGGATGAAACGGGGTCTCAGGATCAGGTCAAGCTGGTAGGGCCATATGTGACGCTGAATGCTTACTGTGCATTGCAAGGATAGAGGCAGAATGTAGGAGCCAAGACCATACTAGACAATTGGAGGGTACACATTGAATCTAAGAGGTGAGATGAAGAAATTGACAGCATGATTATACAGAACATACCATTCCAGAAAAGCAGGATAGGTTATAGGATGTGAGTTACCTGGTTTAGAAGCTACTATGCTAATTAAGTTTGCAGTGGGACTTGCTTTGATTGAAGGAAGCCTGGTATGCTGTGAGTGTGACTGGTGAACACTAGAGTGGATACAATGCAGTAATCTGAATTTAGAGGTGGGCGGCAACAGAGGGAAAGGGTTTTTTGTTTGTTTGTTTTTGTTTTTGGCAGGGGGAATTTTTAATAGGTTTGTAGAGTTTCAGGTGATCACTTAGAGGTTTAAGTTTGCTTCTCTGGACCTTTACACTCATTGGACCATTTTCTGAAACTGACCTCAGAAGTTGCCCATGTTCTTTGATCCCAAGGACCTGCTAACTCAAAAGATAGTGAAACAGCCTCTTGGCTTTCCTGGGCTTACTTTTGATCCTAGACCAAACTTTGATTTGACTCTATTTACTAACATACCAAAAACTTCCAGAAATAGGGACACTACATGAGGGCCAGTGTAATGGTGTAATGATTACACTGCTGGACACCCATGTAGTCAACTGTGGTTCGAGTCCTGGACCCCAACGACTTAAAACTCAACACTGGGCACCTGTGCGTGCATGCCTAAAATCCCAAGAGAGGATGGAGGAGAAGGGATTGTGGCATGGACATCCTTATGGGAAGTAATTTCTCAGTTTTTGTCTCTCTCTCTTTCTCTGTCTGGAGAATGCATACACACTATAGCAAAAATCTCACTTAAAAAATATAAAAGAAAGAAACAGGGACACTACAAATTTAAAATTTCTAGTTTGAATCTCTTGGAGTGGTTTTGGTGGTAGGAGTTTTGAGAATAACCTCATGCTATATACAATAGAAGATTTGGGGTTAGGTTTCATCAGGAAGAGTGGGAATCCAGAATTGATCATATTTGCACCACTGTTGTATCCAGCCATTTAATTGTTGAATCAAGTGATTGTGAAGCTGAGCCAGGTACTACAGACCAAAGAGTAAGCTTACTGAGATGGCTCCCACCTCTAATCTTAGATGAAGCTAAAGAGTTCAGGACAGAGAATCTACCTGGTATTATACTGCTTTGACTTGAGGGAGGCATGAACTTGCTGTTCTGGCTGCTTGAGCCTGAGGTGATCTGTAACTGAGGTAAAGTGTAGGGCTTGGTGTCTCTGCTTTGGGCTTCGCTTCTGAGAAGTTCACTTGCATTTGGCTGCAGTCCTTAGTTAAAAAAAAAAAATCAAAGGGATATGGGCTTTCCTGAAATAAAAGAAAATTTTATTTCTAGAAGTAATTTTTCTTGGGGTTGTTGGCTTCAGGTAGGGTATGATCACAAACAAGTCACTGGTTGGATGGAGCAAAGGAAAGAAGTTGTTTTCATTTCCTCTTTGTCTTCAATACAAGATACTAGCACAGTTGGATGAAATTCAGGAGTTCATAGGAATGCTGCCAATAGGGAGCTGACACGAACACTAGTGTATAAGTTTCAGGTCATCGTGGGGTTATACAACCAAAGCTGAATGAAAGGTGATCACGAAGTTGGCAGTGAGGTGTGGTCTAGTACATGGGTGCCATGATATCATGTACAACAGACTGCAATCTGGGGATGTACAGCTTGTTTCTACCTGATACAGGAGACTGTGATATTGAGATCTTTTTCTGCTTCTAAATATTACTAAACATTGAGGCATTTTAGTGAAAACATACTTCACTTAAGTTTCCAAGGCCAACCGGAAACAAGAGATAATCTTTGAGATGAGATTTCTGGTCTACCTCCAGGCATTGTATTGAAATGCAGGAGGAGGGGACTGGCAGGTGGCATGGTGGTTGGGGATGCTGGACTCCCACATCGATGATTGCGGTTCGAGTCCCAGACCTGGCGGCTTGCTTTCTCACTCTCTCTCTTCTCTCGCTCACTCTGTCTCTCCCTGGTAAAATTAAAATAAATAAATAAATAATGAAATAAAATCATTCTTAAAAAAAAAAAAGAAATGCAGGAGGAAAATGCTTGACTCATTCTTCATATTAACATTGGGGGGTGGGTGGGGTGGGAGGGAGAAAAAGCATACAATGTCTGTGAGTGTCTGCAAGGAGTTGGGGACATCTTGTTCTTTCATTGGCTATCCAGTGAGTCAAGTACTTGATCTAATGTACAGCATCGTGACTATAGTTAATATTGTATTGTATGTTTGAAATTTGCCAAGACATATCTTAAATGTTCTTACCCCCCCACACACCACCACCGCCACACAAACATAAGTATGTTTGTGAGGCAATGGGTTTGTTAAGTAGCTTGATTGTGTATATTCAAAGCATCAAGTTGTGTACCTACAATATATACAATTTCTATTTGTCAATTATATCCAACAAAGTTGGAAAAAATGTAAAAACAGATCCTAAAAAGAAAATCCAACTCAGTTTCTAAAATTCTAATGCAAGGATATGACCAATCATCATATACACACACACTGAATCTAAAGCCAAGAGAAACACAAGATTTAACTTTTTCTGCTGGAGAATGTTAAGATTATAACAAGGTCTAGAAAGTGTGATTCTTTATTCTCATATATGTATGGAAGGTTAGCAGTGACCTCATTGACTTATGGTTTACAGTTGTAAAGTAATGAATACAACTTCTGCCCTATGAGCTTGTCCAAGGCAGGAACCATGTCTCTCATATTTACTAATATATTTCCAGGGCTAGCACATGTCTGTTTATTCATTGACAATACAATGTTAACACCACTCAGTGATTATGGGGATTGACTAAGAGAACAGCGTTTGATTATTTCAGTTGTCTCTCATTGCATAACAACCCCAAGTGACCTAAAGTAATTAACAATATTTATGTTGCTCACAAAGTTGTAGTTTAGGCAGAGTATGGTAGGAATTGTCTGTGGTCCACTCACCTTCAGATGAGTGGCTTGATGGTCAGGAGCTAGCACCACCTGAAGACTTTCTCCCTTCTGTCTGATAGTGATACTGTCAGTTAAGACTTTAGCTGGGGCAGAGCCAGCAGATAGCATGGCAGTTATATCACTGGACTCCCACATGATCAACCACAGTTCAAGCCCCAGACCAGTGGCTTCAAAATCATGTCAGGCATGTGTGCATGCATGCCCAGGATCCTGGGAGAAGAATAGAGAAGGGATTGCTGTGTGGTCACCCCTCCTAAGGGGGTGATTTCTCACTTTACCTCTCACTGTCTCTCTCTCTCTGGCAAGCACACACGCCCTAAGGCAAAACCTCTCAAAAAGTCTGGCTGGGGAAGTCTACCAGACACCTACATATGCCTCTCCTTGTGATCTGGGCTTCCTTACAATATTATCTCTGGGTTCTGAGGGTAAAGATCCCAAGAGATCTTGTATAACATTACCTAAGAAGTACGTAGTGTTGTTTGCACCACTTTTTATTTATCATTTATGCAGGCAGTCACAAAATCAACCCAGGTTCAAGAACAGGGGAAATAGCCTTCACTACTTGTTGAGAAGTGGCATGTAGATCCAGGAATATTGCAGTGGACTTTTGAAGATACAATTTGCCATACTAGCACATAATGCAATACTGAAATTTTGACATAATTTTTATTTTAAGATGAGATGGCTAGGGACCAGCAGTTGGTGTAATGGCTATGTCGCTGGACTCCCATGTAGTCGAGCACAGTTCGAATCCAAGATCCAGTGGCTTAAACTCATGCCAGGCACATGTGCAAGCATGCCCAAGATCCTGAGAGGAGATAGGAAAAGAAGGGATCGCAGCATGGCCACACACACACACACCCCGGGGATGATTTCCCACCTTCTGTCTGTCTCTCTGGCAAGTGCACGCACCCTATAGCAAAAACCTCTCAAAAAAAAGAAAAGAAAAGACAAAGGTGAGATGTCTAGGTGTTATTAATCATTTTAGAGTTAGTGTACCTCTTTTTTAAATATGTCATAATTTAATGATGATGGAGACTTTGTTAGCAATAAATAAACGTTTTCTGTGTGAGGAGCACATTCTGATGAGATTCCTAGAGTACAATCTGAGTTTGTAGTAAAAATTTGAGCATTAGAGCATAATCACAGCCTTTCATTCTGGAAAACATATTTGAAATGAGAAATATTACTGGTACTTTTTTTAGTTTTCAGTTTGTTTTTGTTTTTGCTATAGGATGTGCATACTCACCAGAGAAAGGTGAGAAATTACCCTCGAAGGGAATGGCAACACTGCAATCCCTTCTCCATTTCCCTCTTGGGATTTTGTGCACTCACACATGCCTGGTGTGATTTTCAAGCTACTGGATCTGGAACTCAAACTATAGTCAGCCATGTGGGATCCAGCTGCCTTAACCAGTGTCATCTGCTGATCCTTACTGATACATTTTTAATCAAAGGCAATAATATCATCTGAACAGATGGATACATTTCACTTAGGTGTGACTCAGGGATCTTTTTGTTAAAGTAGATGGTGAAAGCAAGCAGTGGGGTTTCTGTAACCAAAGAAGTCTTCCTAGAAACCATTTGTTATCCTATTTTTTGTTCACATTGAACTTCTGGACTCCAGAACAGAATAAAGAAAAATTCCCTCCAGTTCTTGAGGTAAAGGGAAGACCTCTGCCTCTCCTGTTTGAACAGCTGGAATTGTCTCCTTAATCTGCTGAAAGGGAAGGGGTGTCAACTTGCAGCTCTAGAAATATGCATCTCCTCCAGCTCTATGAGAGATGTGGTCTGAGTCCCATAAAAGCTAAGATCACCACAAGGAAAACAGCCCCTGGATCTGGAGACCACACAAATGAAGGAACCCAGAATTTAAAAAATATCACTTGTGCTCTGAGGTCAGAAAAAAAAAAAAAAAAGCCTTAGGTGTCTGTTTAATGGTAGGTCAGGGGATGTTTAAGGCTTTAATTCATTCATTCATTCATTCATTCACTGAGTATTTACTGAAAGATAGTCCTACAAGGGGTCTTCAAAAATTTCATGAAAAATGCATATTATGAAAAAAAAATCAATCAATTATAAAAGTTTTTGCACCCCCCCAAAAAAATGTATACTTTAATTTGATTTCCCATGAACTTTTTGAGAAGGTTCACAAGAAACAAGGCCCCTTCCCTCACAGACCTTACATACCCCAGAAATAAAATTATATGAGCATTCTGTTAATTCCAAAATTTAGAGCAGCCATAGGGTAGCACAGGCTGGGATTTGAGCTGGGTAGAATTAACATCAGTAGTTCAGTTAGGATATACAACCATTGCTGGTGACTACTAAATGGGGACCTATGACTTTAAAGTAGACCAGGAAACAGAGCTGAGATTTCATGTGGTTGGCATCCAGAGACTGGCAGGGATTAGTTTGAACCTGCAGTTCAAGCCCTGGAATGAGTAGGTATGACCACTATCCAGAAAGAAAAAGGACACTCTAGCTACTTGCAGTTGATGATTAAAGTAGAGTCATATCTTAGGCTATGTCAAGGGTTGGCAGGTGGCATGGTGGTTGGGATGCTGGAGACTCCCACATGGACAATTGTGGTTTGAGTCCTAGACCTGGAGGCTTGCTTCCTCACTTTCCCTTTCTCTCTCTCTCTCTCTCTGGTCAAATTGAATAATAATGATGACAAATAAAATTAAATAATTTTCTTTAAAAGATCTTGGGATAGAACAGAGAGCATCATTTCTACCAAAAAGAAAAGGAGAGAGAGAGAGAGAGAGGTGGAAACTGCACCTTGGCGTTGACCATCTCTGTTCCCTATTGCCCTTGACCAAAATGCACTAAGGCCTATATGGTCCTAAAGCTTGCCACATGCTCTAAAGTTACAAAGTCTCATTCTCTCTTCCTTTTTATTCTATAATGAAAATGGACTTCAGAGTGGAGTGTGGCTCTCATTGGGTCTCCAGGTAGATAAAGTAGCCTCCAAGTTATTCCAAGTTATTTTTTTTAATAGCACCACTAAACATAGACCATGGGAATGTCAGACACCAAAAGTGTACTGATTTCATTAAGTTGACAAAATATGTTACAATGTTTTTAGGAATAATCTTGAGAAATTGGATAAAGAGGTGACAAAAATGTATCCCAAGAATACTGATCAATTAATAAATGCTAATCTGGGGGGCAGCAGTTGCTGTAATGGCTATGTCGCTAGACTCCTATGTAGTCGACCACGGTTTGAGTCTCAGATCCAGTGGCTTAAACTCAGGCTGGGTGTGTGTGCATGTGTGCCCAAGATCCCGAGAGGAGAGTGGAGGAGAAGGGATTGTGGCGTGACCATCCCCCCAGGGGGTGATTTCTCTGTCTCTCTCTGTCTTTCTGGCAAGCACGTGCACCCTATAGGAAAAAAACTCTCAAAAAAGAAAAGAAAAAAATGCTAATCTGGACTAGTATTTTGCAAATTTGAGCTGTATGTGGATCCTCTTCAAAAGGAAAGCACTTCAGGGAACCAGCAGTTAGCGTAATGGCTATGTCGCTAGACTCCCACGTAGTCGACTGCGGTTCGTGTCCCGGACCCGGTGGCTTAAAACTCACGCCGGGTACATGTGCGTAAGTGCCCAAGATCCCGGGAGGAGAATGGAGGAGAAGGGATTGCGGTGTGACCATCCCCCCTGGGGGGTGATTTCTCGCTTTCTGTCTCTATGTCTCTCTCTGTCTGTCTGGCGAGCGCACGCGCCCTGCAGTGAAAATCTCTCAAAAAAAAAAAAAAAAAAAAAAGGAAAGCACTTCAGGTACGAGCATGTGGAGTGGTGGTTAAGGTGCTGGACACTCCCACGTGACCGACCACGGTCCAAGTCTTAGACCTGGTGGCTTACTTTCTCACTTTACCTCTCTCTCTCTCTCTGTGCATCTCTCTGGTCAAATTAAAATAAATAAATGAATAAATAAAAAATAATTCTTTTAAAAAAAAAGTCTTCTTAAAAATAATGAATTAATAAAAAGGAAAGCACTTCCATCAGTCTCCCCAGTATTGATTTAAAATTTTTAAATTATAATGTTACTAAAAGATAAAACAAAAACTAGAAATAAGCTCTTTTTACTTATAAATCTTACCCAACAATAAAAACATTTAAATCAAAACAAAATACATGGGGACCAGCAGATGGAATAATGGTTATATCACTGGACTCCCACATAGTTGACTGTGGTTTGAGTCTCAGACTCGGTGGCTTGGAACTCACACCAGGTTCATTGCATGCATGCCCAAGATTCCAAGAGGGGAATGGAGGAGAGGGGACGGTGGTGTGGCCCTCCTCACTGGGGCAAGAAGGGGGGAATTTCTTGCTTTCTGTCTGTCTCTATAGTGAGCGCACACACCCTATAGCAAAATCTCCCTCTCTAAAAAAAAAAAAAAAAAGAAGATGTATAGTGATTAAATGTAAATATGAGAAAAAATTCTTTTAAAAAAATCAGAACAAATACATGAATCAAATAAAAACAGTTAAAGTTAATAATATTATATATTTTTTAATTTGCAAGAGGGTGAATGCACTTAAGAGAGACAGACAGAGAGAGAGAGAGAAAGAGAAAGTGAGAAAGTACCCACTCCCACCATGGGGAATGGCCAGCTGTAATTCTCCTCCATCTCTCTCACCTTTCAGGATTTGGGGCATGCCTGCACACATGCCAGCATGTTTTTCAGGCTGCCAAGTCCAGGACTCAAACTGCGCAGTTGGCCATGTGGGATCCAGCTCACATAACCACCAGTCTATGGGCTGGTCCAATAGTATTAATATGAGAGATAAAATTGCCTGCTGTTACTAAATCATTAATGCTGAGTTTACTGTTAATATGATAAGATTTCATGTGAGTTTCTATACCTTTCAGCATTTGGTTCTTGTTTCTAGTGCAAAAAAGATTTTCTCCTATATTGGGTTGTTGGAAGTCATGACGTATTTTTCTGGAGAGGTTTTTGTTGTTTGTTTGTTTGTTTGTTTGCTATAGGGTGCATGTGCTCACCAGAAAGACAGAAAGAGAGAGAGAGACAGAAAGCAAGAAATCACTCCCCAGGGGGGATGACCATGCCACAATCCCTTCTCCTCCGTTCTCCTCTCAGGCACACGTGCCCAGCGTGAGTTTAAGCCACTGGGTCCGGGACTCGAACTGCGATTGACTACATGAGAGTCCAGCGACATAGCCATTACGCTAACTGCTGGTCCCATGACGTATTGTTCTGTGTTTTTTCTACGCAAAAATGTGCCATGACTTTTCCGACAACCCAATAGATACGCTGTACAGAATATTTAGAGTGTTGAGGATTGGGCTGTCCCTGTGGTACAGCAATGAAGGCCTGTGCATAGAAAGCTGGATTCCACAAGGCTGACCCTGGTTTAATTCCTGTCCTGGTGGCTTAAAAAACATGACAGGCATATGTGTGTGCATGCCCAGCATTTTGATAGGGTGGAGAAATGGAGGAAAAAAGAATATAGCGTGACCGTACCCCATTGGAGGTTACTCTCTGTCTTTCTGGTGAGCATGTGTCCTCTGGCAACAGCAAAATTATGCATAAATAAAAATAAAATCTTGAGGATTTGTTTAACAGTTCAGATTAGCTATTCCTTAAAATTTATCAAAATCCTACAAGCAAAACATTTTTAAATGACAATTTTAATTACTAAAGGTTAGCATTAAAGCTAGTAATATTAGGAAACTGAAGTCTGCATTACATGGGAATTTAATCCATTTATTGCTGGAAGTGGAAACTGAATTTCCTTACATTTATTATATCATTTCCTTCAAAATTGGTATTGTGGGGAAAAATGTTAAATACTGTTTAAAAACTAAGTATTCAGCCAACACCAGCATTTACTGAGCGTATTTTCAAACACTATGTGCTCTGTGGACATAGGACTCTCATTGCTTTTCTCTGTTTCAACTGCCAGCAGCCTTTCTTTTCTCATCTATTTTTTTGTGAAATGCCATGAAATTAACTGGCTTTCACACAGTGTGAACACAATATCAGGAGTAAATACAAACTTGGGCACTGAAAATGCAATAGCAATTTCCGTTTTAAGACAATCATCAGCTGATGAAGAATATGCTCATATTATTTATTTGAGATGATCAGCCAGTGCAAAACCATATTTAAAATTCCAGTTCCAAATTCATGATGCAGAGTACATATTTTCCATGTTTGTAACTTCTCCACAACTGATGTTGTTGTTGCTATTTATTTATGTAAAACATTTGGTTGGCAACATAGCCAAAAGAAAGGGACTGGTGCTGGAGCAAGGACTCAGGGTTTTTTTTCAGTCCGATGCCGACTAGCCAACTCATCTTGGGTATTTTCGAGTTTTCCTATCTACAAAGGAGGCTGAAACAGAATTGCCGAAACCTCTTCAAGATAAATTTGGTTTAATGAATAGATGTTTGCTGTGTAAAAGCCCCGAGGTAAGTCATATGGCATTATACACCCATGCTCTGCACATCGAACAATGTTGCACACATTTCGGATATTGTCTTTACAGATCAGAGTCAATTTAGAGAAAATAAATTCCTCAACAACAACAAATCTCAGAAATGGAACATTAAATTATTGCCCCCTGAACAACTTTTTGATTATTCTACCACACTGTGGTGGTTATTTACAAATGAGATCTTTTGAAGTTGAGAGATTTTGAGTGCATATTCTTTACCTAGAGTTCAGAAATTAACTTCTGGAAATGCATGCAGTGTTTTGGGGGGGATATGCATGTGACTGTGGGTGTGTGCAGACAAAACTATGGTTTAGATTTGGTCAGACTCACAAAGGTATATAAAAACCAAAAACTATACGAGTCACTGTTTCAGAAAAAGAGTCTTAACTCTTAACACCATTTACAATTATTTTTATGAAATCATTTTTCTGGGAGTGGTCTTTGTGGTACTGTGGTACTAGTCCTCTCCATTGTGGTGTAAGGTAGTTATCAACTAAGTAAGGGCGGTTATATCCTTCTATATCTCTGTCAAGGATAAACTGGGACTAGAGCGTAAACAATGGTACCTCTGTTTGGGCTGATGCCGCTGGACTCTGCTACTTCATTTGGAAATAGTCCCAAATAGGTGGTTCTCATGAACATGTGCTTGACCTTTATAGATGAAACACACTAAAATCATAAGGCATCTTTTTGGTCAAGTGACTATGAATCAGTATCTATGTGCATTCTAGCCAGATTTACCCAGTCTCTAGCCATTAGTTATTTTATTGATACATATATGGGGAGATCATGGATTCTCAGTGTACAGTTTGGCTTTGACAAATGCTTACATCTGAATAACCCGTACACCAGTCAAGATACAGAATTTTACTTTCACTCTAGAAAGTTCTCTTGTTACCCTTTCCAGATATTGTATTCTCCAGGGACTGCTCTGGATTCTCTTGTTGCTAGATAATCCTTCAGTTAGAGTTTTGTTTCTTATTTGGAAAATCAATTATCAGATGGATACAGACTAATTTTTTTTCGACTTGTGTTTCTTGGAGCCTTAAAGAACCATGGAGTTGGCCTGGAGTTTCCACTGCCAGAGGATTGGTGGCAGGGCTGAAAGAGAATCTCAGAGAGATCTAGACACATCCCTGACTCTTACTTCAACTGGGGCAAATCCCCCTCTGAATTGTTATAAATTAACATTTTATGTGGAGTTTAGGTTGTAAAGGAAGGTTAAACTTCTTTTGAAAAATTGTCTGGCATAGATTATTGTACCAAAAATAACCCCAGTGTTTAAATTAAACCATTAGGGAATCTGCCTCTTACCATGACAGCGAAGACATCCTAAGACCCAAAGGAGTGAGAAAAAGTTGCCAATGTGGAACAAAAGTTAACCAAACAAAGTGACCCTACACTAACGCCAGCAGCAAGACTAGGGAAAATGGTGTCTCGGTGCAGTAGCCTTTCCTGAGTGCTTTGGAAGTCACGCAGAGGAGTTCAGTAATTCTTAGATGGTGTGTGTGCATTGTCTGCGACATTTTTCTTTAGTAAGGTGGCTATTTTGACTGTTTCAGGTCAATCTTAGGCTTGAAACAGGACTCAAGGGATTGAGGGGATTGTCCAGAGTAGTTTGTGACTACATCTAATTAAATTTGGAATTGGCTTATTTTCTTTCCCAAATGCAATTTCACTGGTTTATGAATTACAGTCTAAGGACTATCTATGCTTGCAAGTTTTGCTGTAATAGAAGGAACTGTAAATTGGGCTTGCCCCATAGCTCAATGGTTAAGTGCTATGAACTGGGGAGGTCATTCCCAGTGGGCCGACCATTGTTCAAATCCCTTGTTCTAGCATCTTAAAAAAAACATACTGGGAACATGTGTGGGGGCCCAAAATCCTAATGAGAAGGAGAATGGAGGAAAGGGGTTGCAGTGTGACCATGCCCTACTAAGGGGTGATTTCTCTCTCTAGTGAGAGAAAAAGGAAAAAACTATAGATTGTGTGTACACTCCAAATATTATCATATTTAAGATAGGGAACCGGAAAAACTTTCTTTAGAACAAAATTTCTTTTTATGAATTACCGGCTACTAGTTGTTTAACTGTTATAAAAGACCTATTAGAGAAGCACCTTCATTGACTAGCTCTTATTTCAAAAAAGAATCACTTACTGCAGTATTTCTAAGAATATATACTTTCCGTCCAAGAGGAAGAGAGTAGCCTTACTCAGAGAGCACCATTTCTGGAGGGAGGGTCCTGCTTAGGAGAGCATTGCAGTCCTGAGGTTGAATTGGAGCCAGGAATCTGGACAAGTCATTGGAAGGCTGAATTTTTGCAGATACTGTAGATGAGAGTAGCTGAGACTAAATGGCAGAGAACGCAGATACAAAGGGTGAGATTAGGCAGCTGGACCAAAGGCTGCGCAGGCTGTGAGGATGCAGGGAAACCACCGGAGGGCAGTAAAAACAAGCATTCCAGATGTGAATTGTACAGAGTGCTTTAAAGAAGCATGTGTTTTGAAAGATATAAATCTGTCACAGAATCTAGACTTCAAACCGCTGGGAGTCAGTGAAATGTTTCTTAATGACTCTTATGCAATTTTAACCCAAAATAACATTCATAATCAATTTAAAGACTCAAAGAATTAGGAGAAGTAAATCCGGCGAAGGGATATTCTGAGTAGGGGAAAGACAGGCTACAGGCTCTTCATTTCATTATATTCTCATTGTCTGCCATGATGAGTGGAGATTTTAGGACTAGTAACTAAGGATTCAGGACAGAGGCTGTGACCTTTCTTTGAAGTGGTAGTAAGCAGGCAGTTAAAAATATTTCAACATTATCAATTAAGACACAGGATAAATGAAGGTATATATGATTGATCTGATTGACTGATGAGACTACTAAAAAGGTCATTAAAATTATACCTGAAGAATTACTATAAGAGCCCCTCCAGAAAGGACCCCCTAACTTACTCGTGCGCCCATGAGTTTTTAATAACTATGGAGAAAAAAGATGAAAAAAAAATATTTTTTCCCCTTAATTGCATTTCTCTGTTAGAAAGAGAGTGAGAATACATCCATAACTAACAAAGAAAACACCATTCTAGTCGTTCATGTGGATGGTCCCCAGAATAGGCCAGTTGTTATATTTAGGACTAATTTGACCTGCAGATGGAATTTCAGAGTAGGAAGTTCAATTTTGACGTAATCGAGTGAATGTATCCTATAATGTTGGGATGGTAGCTGAGACTAAAATGGAAAATGTTTATTCTACTCAGGAATGCATTCTCCCTACTAATGCCCTGTGAAGTCTAAATTTCTTGTTTTATAATTTTTATAAAAGGCTGATAAATTATCAAATACAAAAACTAATTTCAATTCCTGACATTAGTCAGGAATTCACTTTCTAGGATGGGATTCTAAAAAATAGAGAAGCAAAAAGTGGTTTATGTCCAAGGATGTCTTAGGACATAGTGGGTTTATTTTTATTTGTTAAATGTTATAATAACAATAAACTTTCTTTTTTTTTTTTTTTGAGAGATTTTCACTGTAGGGCGTGTGCGCTCACCAGACAGACAGAGAGAGACATAGAGACAGAAAGCGAGAAATCACCCCCCAGGGGGGATGGTCACGCCGCAATCCCTTCTCCTCCATTCTCCTCTCGGGATCTTGGGCACGCACGCACACGCGCCCGGCGTGAGTTTTAAGCCACCGAGTCCGGGACACGAACCGCGGTCGACTACGTGGGAGTCCAGCGACATAGCCATTACGCCAACTGCTGGTTCCATAACAATAAACTTTTATGGGATAACTTTGTGTCTGACCTATTTTAAGCCCTCTTACAGTATTTGTTTCTCATAACAAGCCTAGGAGGTGGGTGTTGTTATTATACCCATTTTACAGATGAGAAAAACAGTATTCAAAGAGATGAAGCAAATTGCCCAGGATCACACATCTAATAAAAATTGGAGCTGCGATTTTTTACCTCAGAACACATAGTTTTAACATCTATATTATATTTTTTTATATATAATAGAATGAGCAAATATATTTTGGTACATCCTTATGGTAGGATATATTCAAGAGCTAACATTATCATTTTAAAGGATAGTAAGACAAGATGAGAAAACAATATAATGAATAAAGCAATGAAAAATAATATAATGAATAAACCAATATAGTGAATAAACCAAGATACAAAATAGTGCATGCAATGGATCTTAATTGTGTAAGACTCAAAAGAAATAGTCTACAATGTGAATTAGACATATTTCTGGATGGCAGATTGAGTTTTGGTAGTTTTGTATTTTCTAGTTCTTTTTATGAACATACTTTGCTTCTGTGATGATGAAATGTAGCAGATGTATAAGAAGAAGGAACTTTACAGTTTCATTCGTTAGGAAAATTTGATATAATGAACTTGACAGTTGCTCAGGAATTTGCAGGCAAATTTGCATAGGGAACAAGAATCTTACTCTACTCAGTGATTTATAGTTACTTAGACCTATAAGGAAGAATTAAGGTGACTTTACCTGTGTAGCAGTGAAATGCAGTAGAGGCCTCTAAAATAAAATCACCATGAGGGCAGAAGAGAGCTGGGGTCAGTGGGGTGACCCCTGTGGTTATGAATCTTTCCATCGGGACAGTACATCCCTACCGGGTTGCTTTTGGCTATGTTTGGCACAACTTGACTAAAATTGGCTGAAATAATGGGGATATTTATCTTATCTCCCATAACAAGTCCAGAGTCAAAGTGGTTCTATATTTGGTTTGGTGACCCAATATTCAGCAACTAACCTAGGTACTCTCCATCTGTCATCTCACCATCCTCAGTGTGTTCTCAGTATCTCCCCTCATTGCCTCATCGTGGCTGCAGTAGTTCCAGATGTTGCATGTAGACATTCTCACATTCAACGTGTAAGGAAAGTTGCCCTTCCATGTACTTCTTCTTACTATAGAGGTAAATATTGTCTGCACAAGTTGTTCTTGTGATAGAATGTATAGTAGAATTTGACCTGGCCCTCAGGTGAAGCCGTTGTGTATTCAAACACTGTAAATTGGGAACCCCAGCCAGATTTCACAGGGAACATCCTGAACAGGCGTGATGAATGGGGGTGAGGGTTGGAGACCACTCTTCTGGATGAGATAAAGATAAAGCATTCCTGAGACTTCTGTGTATCACAAGAGGGAAGGCCCAGGTGGGATTCAACTTGTTTAATGGGCACATTTGATGGTCACATTAAAGAAAATGTGGCCTTACATTACATTGGTAAAACGGGATTCTGTGATTACATTTTTGGAAGGATGAAATGACCTAGTTATCTAGTTAGGACATAAGATGATATAGTAAGATTTTATATTTTTTAAATAATATAAAATAAAGAATAAATATAATTTAAAAGCTAAAAGGTAAAGAAAACAGGATAAAACAATATTAGCTAATGCTTATGTAAAGAATAAAAAATTCTTTTGCTAAAATAAAAAATTTTAAGAATAAAAATGATCAAATACAGAAGCCTGACGGTGGCACAGAGATAAAATGCATCACCCCGACAAGCTGACCTACATGAGAGGGTTTCCGGTTCATTTCTAGAGACCTCCCTGAGTATGCTGGCACTTGCTCATGCTTCTAGACTTCCTGAAGCTGGGGTTGGATCACGGGGTCAAGCTCCTGTTGGGAGTGTCTCTCTCTCCCTCATAGAAGAAATAAACATCTTTTTAATAACCAAATTTGGTAATATAACACATTCGGTTAAATGCACATGATTAAAAACAGAGTCAAAAAAGAAAAATAGAAGAAACACAAATTCAGTTAAATGCACATGATTAAAACCAGAGTAAAAAGAAAATAGAAGAAATACAGTCCAGTCAGTGGCACAGGCAGTGGGGTGCCACTGTGTAATGCTAGAGCCATATGGGAAGGCCTAAGGTTCAAATCCCAGATTGATCTGAATACACAAGGCTCACCCATGATCCTGGTTGGCTAGAAGTTTGGGGGAAGGATTGCAATGTAGCAAGACTTGGTCCGGAGTGCCCGACTCTCTTCCTTTCTCTTATTAAATTACCATTAATTAATTAATTAGAAGAAATAGCCCAGAAAGACTGTTTTTTTGTTTGTTTGTTTGTTTATTGGGGTTTTTTTTTAGAGATTTTTGCTGTAGAGTGCATGCACTCACCAGAGACACAGGGAGACAGAAGTGAGAAATGACTACACTGCAATCCCTCCTCCTCCATCTTCCTCTCAGGATTTTGGGCAAGCGCACACACGCACCTGGCATGAGTTTTAAGCCGCCAGGTCCAGGACTTAAACAGTGATCAACTATGCGGGAGTCCAGCAACGTAATCATTTCACCATCTCCTGGTCCCAAGGCTGGGGTTTTAATGACTTTAGTTTATAGCTCTTTGGGTTGTAGTAATTGTAGAAAGCTAGCAAACATCTTCAATTTCTTATAGAAGTCTAAAATTTAAAAATGGGTGTCATATAGCCTCTTGCTAAAGGTAGGTATCTCCAGACTTTTATTTTTTTATCCTTCTGGGAAAAAATTGCCTAACTAGCTTTGACCTGGCTCCAGCAGTTTTTCCTGTTTGGTCCCAGTAGAAATGCAGCCTCTGCCTGGTCCTGCTCAGGCAGGCCGAAAGTCCATATTTAGTTCTGGGTATTTTAGTAAAAGCATCACTTTTCAATGGATAATGCACAATTAACTAAATCATGTGCAAATCACACTCACGCCTGGGGAATCCTAACTATTTAGTCCACAAAGGACAACTACCCAATTTGCAAGCACAGCATCCCAAAATAAATTAAGAATAACAGCACATGTTAAATTCCCAAATGATTATGGCTGTCTTCTCTGTGTTCCTCCTAGCATCCAGCAGCACCCTGTAAACTCTTGAGGGTTAGAAACTCTGCTTTGTTTTCAACTTTAGTGTAGTCTCTCCTTATCAGCCACTTGCAAAAGCTGCTGTTCATACTCAATGAAAACTGATAGTCTGGGACCAGCAGTTAGTGTAATGGCTATGTCACTGAACTCCCATGTAGTTGACCATGGTTCGAGTCCTGGACCCGGTGGCTTAAACTCAGGCCGGGCACGTGTGCGTTCATTTCCAAGATCCCGAGAGGAGAATGGAGGAGAAGGGATTGTGACGTGGCCATCCCCCCTGGGGGGTGATTTCTCACTTTCTGTCTCTCTGTCTTTTTGGCGAGTGCATGCGCCCTATAGCAAAAACCTCTCCAAAAAAAAACCCCTGATAGTCTTACCTGCCTGCACTTTCAACCCTCTGTTGGAGTCCTGACTAGGTGTTGATAAATTTTAGTAACTCTTGATAATGGATCGTTTCTAAACTCAGCCTTGAATCTTATATCCTTTAAACACATTTTAAGTGAAAGTAATATTTTTGTTACATGACTGTATGTTAATTTTAAAAGCTGAAAGTATGGATAAATATGAAGAAAAAATAAAAACCATCCTGTTGGGTTGGCCCTGTAGTGGAGTGGTTAAACACTGTGTACTGGGAGCCGAATCCCACATGGCCAACTGCCATTGAGTCCCAACCGTGGTAGCTAAAAAAACCCACCAGTCATATGTATGTGTATGTCTAAAATCTTGATATGAAGGACAAATGGTGGGAAAAGAATCGTGGTGTGACATCGTACTGTTGGGGATGCTTTCTCTTTCTCTGGCAAGTACATGCAACCTCTGGCTATTACAAAACAAACTGTTAACATATTGTTACAGGTTCTTTTGGCTTTGTGTTTTTACTTAGATGCATAATTTTAATTGTTTCAACATTCAACATATGTGAGTATGCCAGTTCCTGAGATTTTTGTGTAAGGAATATAGCACTGGGAGGAGGGGAACTCCTTCTCTTATGGAGCTTACCTTCTGGAGTCTTTTATTAAAATGGAATCATTCCATACCTACAATTTAAACACCTGCTTTTAATCAATCATATATATGTATATATATATATGTATATGTAGCATGCATTTTCATGCTAAGTATAAATTCATGCGTAGGGTGTGTGTGCTTGCTGGAGAGAGATAGAGAGGGGCAAAGTGAGAAATCACCCAGCAGAGGTGATGGCCATGCCACAATCCCTTCTCCTTCATTCCCCCCTGGGGATTTTGGACATGCACACATATCCCCCAGTGCATTTTTCAAGCTGCGGAGTCCAGGACTTGAACTAGAGTCAGTTATGTGAAGCTACTCTGCCACCTGCTGGCCCACCAGAGTATGAAAATTAATCACCTCAGGATGTGATGATTCACAGAGGTTCCATCATGGAAAGGGTTTGGAACAGTATCTGGCACTTAGCAAGCACTTGACAAAGCTATTCTTCTACTTCTCTTTAATTATTATTATTGTTGTCATTACTATTATGAGTACAAAGCATAACCTTGTTATTTTTCTTCCTTAGAGCTCCAACTTCTTGCTGAGCTCACAGAGCATCTGAAAGCTTCTGTTTGAGACAAGCTGGCTCAAGTTACCCTTCAGTGGATCCTAGCATTACAATCAGGTGACTCTGCCAATGCAGAAAGCCCTCTGCGGCTTTGTTCTACTGGAGCAGTTTGGCAAGAGGGCAGTTGTTTAAATATGAGGACACTGTAGCCTCCTTCTGCACAGTCAGGAACAGCCATAGGGACTGGTCCAAATTTAGAGTTGCTCATGTTCACAAAAGCCTGGATAGCGCCAATGGCTGCTGAGTATTTCAGGGATGCAGTCTCGGTTCATGTAGTCAGGATGGCAGCAAAGGATAAATTACCAGAGGGAGAAACCCCTTTAGTTTCCGGGATTCAATAGAAGAGGAGATGACCCACTCATATTTCTCACAGACTAATTCCCAGGAGTCTCTTCTGGCTAAGACTTAGGCTTCAAGTTTGTTCCTTATCATATTTCTAAAAATGTACTCAATAATAATAAAATGTGCCAAGAAGATTCTTTCTGCCTAAATACACTTGTAACTAGTCATGAAATATATTTACTGAGAAGTTACCTTGTGTCAGGCATGCTATACAGAAACTTAAATTCAAAATGATAAAGATGTTGGGGGGTGATGAAATCTACATTACAGATAAGAAACCTGAGGTTCCAGGAAGTTACCTACCCAAGGTTACAAACTAGAGAGTGACTGAGAAAGGACTCAAATCTAAAGTTGCAAAACTCTGAATGAAGCCCGTGAGTTTTGCAATATTTTATATAGCTTCTGAATATGTTAATGTAGAGGGGAAATATGAAAGGTTTTCAATGCAAATTGTGTGCAAATTATCCATTTGCATTAAGGAAGCATTTACTGAGGCTGTAAAGCTTGTCAGGTGTGTAGAGGTATAAAAAACATCAACAAGATAAAGTCTATACTTTTTGTAGGTGATTGTACCCTAATTAGTATAAATAGATGCTATGGCAGAGAACCTTATTCTGATTAGAGAGGTGGTTTCTTATTCTGATTAGAGAGGATCAGAAGATTTATCACAGATGATGGCAGGTACCCCCGGCTGGGAGGCCAAAGAGCATTTCAGCAAGTGAAGAAGGGTGGGAACAACATAGCAAGGCACAGATTAGATACGGAGTTGAACTGACTGAGAAAACTGAAGGAGCAAGTGTCGAGAGATTCACTGGCCATCCTGGAAGCCACATCATTGCCAGGAGAACAGTCAACAGGGAGTAGATGGAGCAGGAAGGTTGAGCTGGGTTAGATCCCAGCACAAAGGTGGCAGTTGGGAAAGGTTTGGGTGCAGCATGACTGAATCCCAGGGTTAAGGGGATTGTGCAACAGCCGGTTGGAGGGATGTGGTAGTACTGAGGAAGTGACTGTGTGTGAAACTGGACGTCCCCAGGTTCCAGATGGAACCATGGAGTGGTGATAGGATTATTGTGACACGCTCAATATGTCCATGCCCAACAGGCTGTCCTCCAGTTCCGAATCATTTCAAACTCTTCAATCTGATGGTAGGGTTACTTTTCAGTGGTGTCAGTAGAGACAGCATCTTTGATGACAGAGACAGGGGTGAGCAGCCTTGGTTTAGTGGTATGACTACCAAAGAATAAACCCCCAAATGTTGGCGTTAATGGAAGTTTAAAATCTTCCCAACGTAAGGTCTTTCCTGAGCAGCTTAATAGAGGCCCTCCTGTAAAACATGACCAAATAAGGAGCATTTGTTTGGAATGATCTACTAATGGTGCCTGAAAGTATTTGACCGTTCCTTATTCAGGGTTTTATTGAAGCCAAGGAAATGTAGGAAGACTCTATGGAGATTTTACTCAGTTGCGTTGTTTTTGTTTTTAGCAACAGTACTTATTGTTAGTTTAAACATGTAAGTGGAAGATAAAGTATTATTCTGGTAGAAATTAAAAGTAAAATGTCTTCTCAAAGGGGACTGTACTGTTTTATTATTGGGAATTATTTACACATAGTATCATTAAGTTTGCCTTTTTACATTGAAAAAGTACATTAATAACTGTGGCACTAATATATTTAATTACCTAATTTATTATGAGCATTTTGGTTTTTTTGGAGGGGTTTTTGCTATAGGGCACGTGTGCTCACCAAAAAGACAGAGACAGAGAAATATAAAGCAAGAAATCACCCCCCGGGGGGATGGCCATGCTGCAATCCCTTCTCCATTCTCCTCTCAGGATCTTGGGCACACATGCACATGTGCCCGGCATAGGTTTAGGCCAGCGAGTCCGGGACTTGAACCACAGTTGACTACATGGGAGTTCAGCAACATAGCCATTACACTAACTGCTGGTCCCATTATGGGCACATTTTGATTATTTAAAGCATGTTGGTTCTAAAATGTGCTTCTTCTTATAACAAAATTTTTTTTTTGGATGGGTTTTCGCTATAGGGCGCATGCGCTCGCCAGGCAGGCAGAGAGAGAGACATAGAGACAGAAAGTGAGAAATCACCCCCCAGGGGGGATGGTCACGCTGCAATCCCTTCTCCTCCATTCTCCTCTCGGGATCTTGGGTACGCATGCACGCGCACTCGGAGTGAGTTTTAAGTCACCGGGTCCGAGACGCGAACCGCGGTCAACTACGTGGGAGTCCAGCGACATAGCCATTACGCAAACTGCTGGTTTCCAACAAATTCTTGTAGTTTTGAGTATCACATACCGAATGTGTGATCATATGCTTTCACTCTAAAAATCCTACTGTGAAAGGAAGTTATTTCACCCAAACGCTGCCTAAACTTGCCCTGTTCTCTAGAGTAGGAGAGGCTGGGAGGACGCAGATTCATCTCTGTGGCTTTCTAAAGTAATTTACTTCTTTCTGGTTTTCATAGATATGGAATTATTCCCCCTCCTGCACTTTCTAGTGGAAATGACTCTAAATATGTACTGCACAGCTATAGACATAGAGAGTGTTAGAGATATTCTTGAAAAATTTTTGAGGACTCCCAGGATATATATCATAATCATGTAAATAATAATTTTATTTTAAGAGCAGTTGCTAAAGCTCCACGTTTTTCTTCATGGTAAAGGTCTCCAGTGTTCTTGAAAAGCTACCTCCAGATTCATGTGTTTGTTGCATATTTTCCATACCAACTTTATAGTGTAATGACTTCCAAAGTCAAAAGAGTTAATCTATTTATTACCTTAAAAAAAAAAAAAGTTACTGTTATATGGAAGAGCTCTAACCATCTTATTTCAGCTTGTAAATGCCTCAATCAGTTAAGTTTATACTGACATCTAGAGGCCAAGTCTTGACACTACATGCCTGTCAAATTGGTGCCTCCAACCCTCTTTAAAACAAGTAAACATTTGAAATGTTAAAACTATTAAGAAGGGACCAGCAGATGGCACAATGGTTATGTTGCTGGACTCTCAGGTAGTTAACTGCAGTTCTAGTCAGGGGCCCGGTGGCTTAAAACTCACAGTGGGCACATGTGCGTGCATGCCCAAGATCCTGAGGGGAGAATGGAGAAGAGATTGTGATGTGACCATCCATCCTTCTGGGGGGTGGTTTCTTGCTCTCTGTCTCTGTTTCTCTCTGTCTCTCCAGGGAGCACAAACACCCTATAGCAACAACAACAACAAAAAACAAACAAAAAACCCAAACAAACAAACAAAAAAACACTATCAAAAAGCAATAGAGGGACCAGCAGTTAGTGTAATGGCTTTGTCGTTGGACTCCCATGCTCCTAAGTAGTTGACCGCGGTTCGAGTCCCAGGCCTAGTGGTTTAAACTCACGCCAGGTACATGTGCGTGTTTGCCAAGATCCCGAGAGGAAAATGGGGGAGAAGGGATTGCAGTGTGGCCATCTCTCCTGGGGGGTGATTTCTCACTTTCTGTCTCTCTGGTGAGTGCACACACCCTATAGCAAAAATCTCTCTCAAAAAAAAAAAAAAAAGCAACAGAGTTTTTGTTCGTTTGTTTGTTTGTTTTCGTATCTTCTACATAGATCTCTACTGCTTGGAAAATTTAAGTGTAGATCTAGGGAGAGAATAACAGTATCGAGGATTAATATTTCTTGAGCTTCCTCAAGCAGTGAGCTGTATCAGGCAGCACAGTGATGCTTTCCTTGAGGCAACTTACTGACTCTTCAGACTACCCTATGAGATAGGGACTAGTACCCCCCAGTAATTACCCTTAAGATAAAGGCTCAGACTGATCATTAACTTACAGTGTCACTTAACTAATCCTAGTGGAGGAGCACTTGAACCCAAATCTGCGTGAACCGAATTCCAGGGCCCGTGCTCTTGGAGATGAACCCAGTTCATGTTGCTCCCTAGGTTGTCCATCAAGCTGTTGTTGAGAATCAAAGAGAATTCCTGTGAAGAATAAGCAGTCTGAGTAAGTCTAATGAGAAATCAAGGTATATCTCTTCATAAGTCATAAACACTAAAATATATACCAAGAAAAGTTTCTTAGAAGGAGAGTCTGTGGAAGGAAACGGGAGTGTCTCAAATATAACTTATGGTCAACTAAAACTAAATCCAAGGTCTATTTCTGAAGTTCTTGGGTCAAGTAAGTTGGGCCTAATGAAAGGTCATTTATCTGAGGCCCACATTAGTGAAGGGTCTAAAATACAGATTTCCACATGGGATGCACTGACAACATTGAAAGATGAGACTTTCAGAACATTTTAAGTTTGTATCTCATTAACCGACTGTCCAGCCTCACTGCATTTTATGAATAGATAACTTGTGTAATGGCGTAGTATTTAAGCTACTTAAAATGATCTGTTAAATATAATAGCGTAGGGGCCAGCAGGTGGTATAGTAGTTAAGGCGCTGGACTCCCACATGGCTGACTGCACTTCCAGTCCTGAACCCAGTGACTTGAAACTCACACTGTGCACATGATCGTGTGTGTTCAAAATTCCAAGGCAAGCATGGAGGAAAGGGATTGTGGTGTGGCCATCCCCCTCTCGTGGGTGATTTCTCACTTTCTCTGTTTCTGTCTATCCTTCTTCAATGAGCACAAATGTCCTATAGCAAAAATTCTCTAAAATTAAAATTAATAGATATATAAAATGTAATAGCATATTACATTGCACTATATTTTGACATTAAAATATTAATTTATTAAATGTATAAATACTGTAAATATTATCACTCTATTTTGGCATTTTAAAAACTTTTTAAGAGCTTCTATAGATGGAAGGTGCCCAGATCTCTGTTGTCATTTTAAATGCCCAGCATGGACAGCGCTAATAACTGCACAGTTTCACCTGGAACATTTAGCTAACAACATGTTGGAGCCGGCAGGCTGCCCGGAGGTTAAGGCACCTGGATCCCAAATGGGTAACTTTGTAGTTCTAGGCCCCTACCGGCGGCTTGAAAAATTGCACTGGGCATATGTGCATATATTCCCAAAATCCTGAAAGGAGAAAGGAGGAGTTGGAATTGCAGCATGGCCAGCCTCCTCAGGGGGAAAAGAATAATAATGTTAAAATAAAAAATAATTCTTAAAAAAAAAAAAAAGAATACTCGGGGCCAGCAGGTGGCATGGTGGTTAAGGGTGTTGGATTCCCACATGACTGACCACAGTTTTTTTTCTTAGCAAACTAAGGGAAAAAAACGTATTATTCTTTGCTTTAAGGACCCTCCTCTCTTTTTTCTTTTCTCTTCTTCTTCTTTTTTTTTTTTTTTGAGAGGTTTTTTTTTGCTATAGGGCGCGTGCGCTCGCCAGACAGACAGAGAGAGACATAGAGACAGAAAGCGAGAAATCACCCCCCAGGGGAGATGGTCACGCTGCAATCCCTTCTCCTCCATTCTCCTCTCGGGATCCTGGGCACACACACACACGCGCCCGGCATGAGTTTTAAGCCACCGGGTCCAGGACGCGAACCGTGGTCGACTACGTGGTAGTCCAGCGACATAGCCATTACGCTAACTGCTGGTACCCAAGGACCCTCCTCTCAAACTCAGCCTTCCCTTCTAGTGAGTACTTTCTTTAAAGTATCAACAGGCCTTTGTTAATAAATAAAATACCTCAAAAGCTAAAGGCACAGACTGATGATAACATCTAAGAAATTAAAAGAAGAATTGTAAATATTTTGCATTTGGAAAATAGCTGACTGAGAAGTGAATTTTACTCAATGCCTGTTGGCTAGCGAGGTACCTGTACTTGGCTAAAGGGATTGAGCTGACTTCAGTGTCTCTTAATGATTTAACACTTCCGACAATGAGGGTATGCTTTTCCCAGAAAGAAAAAGAAGCATTTTTGTTCCATTAAGTGGTGACAATAGATAGCCCCAAAGAGGGAAAGTTGACGGATTTTTCTGTTGAAATTCATTGTAGGATTGGCAATGCCAGTCGGCACAGGTTCCCTCTCCTGCTCTTAGCCATATGCCCGTAGGCCGTAAACACATGGGTGCTTCTTACAGTTCTTCCCTCCATCTTTTCTCCTGTTACAAACGCCTCGACTCAATCTGTCAATGATAGCTGTCTGGCAAGAGCAGTGTCTGTCTACCAGCTTGGGAGAGAAAGAAAGATCTGCTGGGACTAAGACTGTTCGCTTCTCATTACAGAACTGCAGACTGTTTCTCTGACCCAATTAAAGACACTCATTTTGAAGCCCTTTATTTTTCTCTGTTAGGCATTGTAATCTGCCATGATTATTACTATTTATGTAAATAATAAGACGGAGGTTGGGGTAGAATTTATCCAAGCTGAAAACCTGAAGTCCTCCTTAACTCCTTGCATTCTCTTACATGTACCCGTTAACTCTTATATAACATACATATAATGTATTTATATATATACTTATATATGTTTATATATAACTCTCATATATACATTGTTTTATATTCTTATATAACTCATATACAAATACATTTTATGTACACTTAGATATATATATAATTCTCATATGTATGTATGTGTGTATATATATGTATATATATGTGTGTATATATGTGTATGTATATATGTGTGTGTATATGTGTATGTATATACACACACACACACACACACACACATATATATATTAGCCACCTAGTCTTTTTTCTCCTTCACAGAAGAACTCACATTCTTCAAGATCTCAATTCATGTTTCACTGGCATAGTTTAGGTGCTTATTTTTCCTCTAAACATCTAGACAATTGTAATTTTCTTTCTCCAAAGACATTCCCTCAAATGTGCCTTCTACCCTACAGTTTGAGTGATCTGGCTAAAGGTGGTATCTCTTATTTTAAATAGACCTAAGTTTTAACTACAACCTTGTCACTAACTGGGTAACCTTGGGAAAATTCTTTACTCTCAATTTTGACATCAGTAAGATGAGAAGAGTAATTATCCTTAGCTCATAAAGCAGTTGTGATAGTAATAATGTGTCAGAATCACAATGGGAAGTAGTACACTCAAATGTAATAACGGGATCATTTAATAAGAGGACTGTTTACAGAGTTGTATTACAGGAAGAGATAAGTATTTAGAAGAGATGGCACAGCACCCTAATTCTGGAAAAATAAGGAGTCATGGGTAACTTTAGGCCCAAAGGAGAAAAGAAAGTAGATACCTGAACCCAAAGAAAGTAGTTGAAGTTTCAGGTGGGGCCATTGGGAGGTCCTTCAATAGAATACAGCTGACCTTTGGCCACCCAGCAGAAAGCTGAGGGATCAACACTGAAATCTGGGTACCAGCAGGTGGCATGGTGGCTAAGGGTTCTGGATTCCCACATGGCCGACCACGGTTCTAAATCCCAGACCTAGTCGCTTGCTTTCTCACTTTCTCTCTCTCTCTCTGATCAAATTGGAAAATAATAATAATAAATAAAGTTAAAATAAAAATAATTCTTAAAAAAAAAAAAGAACACTCGGAGTGAGCAGGTGGCACAGTGGTTAAGGGTGTTGGATTACCACATGGCTGACGACAGTTCAAGTCCTGGACCTGGTGGCTTGCTTTCTCACTTTCCTTTTTTCTCTCTCTCTCTCTGTCCCTCTCTGGTCAAATAAAAATAAATAAAATAAAAGTTAAACTGTGTTGTGCTTAAAACACACACACACACACACACACACACACACACACTGAAATCTGTCTTTCTCTCCTTTATCTCATCTACTGTTCATGAGTCCTATTCACCAAGCCAAATGGAAGTAAAAGGGCAGGGCAGCCAACTGGTGGAGTCCACCAAATTTGGTGTGCTGGGGCTCAGGGCAGATGAAGAACAGTGAGGGGTAGGACTGGGAGAGCCAGCAGGGAATATCTAGAGCTCAGTGCATGGAAAGTGCTTACGTACTTCTCGTTCAGGATGTGAACGTTTTTGCTCCTGCAGTAATAACAAGGATGAAGAGGATACAATAAAAAACATAGTTGTCTATAGAGCTATTGACAAGTGGGCAAAAAGAAGCAATGAAAAATGAATTCACAAGAATAATGAGCCCTTCAGAGGTCCGCAGAGCCAGTGGTGGCTCACCCTTGGGGCGAATGCAGATGTATCTGGTTGAGGACAGAGCCTGCCAGAGATGAACAGAGACAGGGATGATGAGAAAACAACTGAGCCTTTACCAACATGAGCTGGTGGGACTAATCTGAGGAGTCCAACTCCAGACCAAAATCCCACGTATGAGCATTCAGGCTTGACCATAGGCATTTACAAAGCTTTGCCTAGAAGGGGTTATGGGGAGAGCGCAGGTCTTTGTGCATTGCAGCCTCTGGCAGAGGTTACAAGAAAGTACTTAGGGCTCCTGCACCAGATTCCACATAGCAACTGCTTTTCAAATACCTGGCCCGATTATCCTGGAACAAGCTGGACACATGTGCCAGTGCTTGAGATCTAACGGGCTGGAAGGATGGAGGAAGGGGACTGCAGCATGACCAGACCCTGTGAGAGTCTGCCCCTCTCTCCTTCTCTTGCACATATGCTCTATCATGAATAAAGAAAAAGTATTAAAAGTAAAAAGATAAAGGACTAAGAAGCAATGATTTCATTTCCTTATTCCTACTTAAAATAACTATATGTATGCAGAAGAAGAAATTCCTAATGATGATAGAAAGTAGGGAAGATGCTTCAAAGGATTGAACATTTTAAGAAATTAATAAAAGACAGCAAAGTGTGAGAGAAACAAAAGCAATGGGCAGACGTGCCATCCAAGACAGGCTGGGAGAAGAAGGCAGCTGCTTAAGAGAGAGATTTCGCCTATGTACTGAGATAATTAGCGCAGGGAGAACGACCTGGTTATGAACAAAGTCTTATATTAAGGAGATGCAAAACACCTATGTGAAGTGCTATTTTGTATAGAAAATAGTTCGGCTGCAGGATTTGATTCTACTTTGAGTTAGTGAGAGCCAGTTCTGAATATCCTGTGATCCTCTTCCAGATGGACCCCCATGAAAGACACCAAAAAATTAAAAAGAAATCTCACAGGAATGAAATGCAACAAAGTGTGTGGCCCCCAAAATGAGGATCCTCATTTCTGCTTTTGCCACAGTAAACCTGTTTGCCAGCTCATCCCTAACCACCTTCACCAATTAGGCAAATTAAAATTCCATTTCTCAGATATACTAGTGACATGTCGAGAATGGGAAGTCAGCCCTTCCCATTCACCTTCCCACTCAGGGGAAAGGAGATTTGTATTAACAAACCTTCCTAACTTTGCGGAAACTCATACCTATTGCTTTTACTAAAAACCCAGTCTTCCATTCATAAAGAAAAATCAAGAATCACTAATTTGAGTTCATTTTTAGACACAAAGAAGGTCAGAAAGGACTTCAGTCTCTTACTAAAGAAACTAGAAAAATTAGAAAAATAAGTGCTTGGTGCTCACACACACTCTCTTTTTCTCATCTGTTACATCTGACATATAAAAGAAAGGATGATGCTTGGGACCAGCAGATGGCTTAATGGTTACGTTTCTGTACTCACACCTAGTTGACCTCAGTTTGAATCCTGGACCCGGCAGCTTAAAACTCACTCCACATGCATATGCATGAGTGGCCAAAATCCTGAGAGGAGAATGGAGGAGAAGGGACTGTGGTGTGGCCATCTCCCCTGGGGGGTGATTTTTCGCTTTCTGTCTCTGTCTACATTTTAAGAAATTAATAAAAGACAGCAAAGTGTGAGAGAAACAAAAGCAATGGGCAGACGTGCCATCCAAGACAGGCTGGGAGAAGAAGGCAGCTGCTTAAGAGAGAGATTTCGCCTATGTACTGAGATAATTAGCGCAGGGAGAACGACCTGGTTATGAACAAAGTCTTATATTAAGGAGATGCAAAACACCTATGTGAAGTGCTATTTTGTATAGAAAATAGTTCGGCTGCAGGATTTGATTCTACTTTGAGTTAGTGAGAGCCAGTTCTGAATATCCTGTGATCCTCTTCCAGATGGACCCCCATGAAAGACACCAAAAAATTAAAAAGAAATCTCACAGGAATGAAATGCAACAAAGTGTGTGGCCCCCAAAATGAGGATCCTCATTTCTGCTTTTGCCACAGTAAACCTGTTTGCCAGCTCATCCCTAACCACCTTCACCAATTAGGCAAATTAAAATTCCATTTCTCAGATATACTAGTGACATGTCGAGAATGGGAAGTCAGCCCTTCCCATTCACCTTCCCACTCAGGGGAAAGGAGATTTGTATTAACAAACCTTCCTAACTTTGCGGAAACTCATACCTATTGCTTTTACTAAAAACCCAGTCTTCCATTCATAAAGAAAAATCAAGAATCACTAATTTGAGTTCATTTTTAGACACAAAGAAGGTCAGAAAGGACTTCAGTCTCTTACTAAAGAAACTAGAAAAATTAGAAAAATAAGTGCTTGGTGCTCACACACACTCTCTTTTTCTCATCTGTTACATCTGACATATAAAAGAAAGGATGATGCTTGGGACCAGCAGATGGCTTAATGGTTACGTTTCTGTACTCACACCTAGTTGACCTCAGTTTGAATCCTGGACCCGGCAGCTTAAAACTCACTCCACATGCATATGCATGAGTGGCCAAAATCCTGAGAGGAGAATGGAGGAGAAGGGACTGTGGTGTGGCCATCTCCCCTGGGGGGTGATTTTTCGCTTTCTGTCTCTGTCTCTCTGGTGAGCACACATGCCTATAGCAAAATAGCCAAAAAAATAAAAAATAGAAAAAGATGAAGCTAAGATAACATTTAAAAAGAAAAAAAAGCTGTTACATATGAAAGTCATCTCAAAGTGAAATCTTCATCCCACTTAACTTCAGTTTTAAGAAACTGTAAGGTTTTGTTTTAATGCTAAACTAATGTGTAGCCCCCGAGCCAGTTGACATCAAGAAAAATGACCTTGGAATGGACACATTAAGGTCTGTGAGAAAGATTAGTGCTTGTAAAAAACTATAATTTAAAGAGACTGAGGACAGGTTATACCTCAGACGTCAGCATAGAGCAGTGTCCTTCCTACTAACTCAACGTGGTCCACAAGTTTTTCAGAGCTTCCCCTCTACCTGCCAAATAAGCTAGCTTGATGACATTTCAAGCAAGACATGGTTTAGGAAGGCATTTATGGTTCACTATAACTCACAACTTTAAGTAATAGTGAAATTTTTATTTTTATGTTGTTCAAGTGTATTTGACCCCTTAAATTTTCTCTCACCTTCAGTTAACTATATTGCTTTCTCGGAGTAATATCATGACTGCACTATGGATCAAATTATAATATTTTGATTTAATATTGGTCTACATTGTAGTTGGAACCTCCAGCTACAAGTCATAATGGCATAAAATAAATTCCCAGAATACTGTTGGCAAAAGACCTTCAAGAATAGAAGGCACTGGCCTGGTTATTGTTTTTAGAAAGGGGAGGAGAGATGTTAGAAAACATTTTAATGCTAATTAACACAAAATTCAGGTTAAATCTATATTTATTCTGGATTCTGTCACCATAAATTAAATTTGGGGGTGTGTTCATGGTTGTTTAAATGGTCTTATGGTTTTGTACATTTATAAAAACTTGATCTGTGTTACAGAAAATTCCAGTAGGTCTTTTAAGATTATAAGCTCTTTTTCCATTGAATGATTGAATTTGTTTTTCAAAATAATAGTGTCTAACTTGACTCCATGCTCAAGGTCTATATTATAATTAATCATCTTATTAAATAGATTATCTGTAATTAACAATAATAAACAAAACAGATTTGTTGGTGACCTCTTTAATAGCACATGAACTATAATTGGAACAACACAGAGAAGGTTATCATGCCTATTTGAAAAAATGTTCAAATTTATAAAGCATTATATACCTTTTTTTGAGTTTGTAGAGTGCTCTGAATGATGCTGTTCAGTGGAAATATCTGTGGTCATTAAAATGCTCTACATCTGTGCTGTCCAGCACAGTAGTCATCCAGCCACATGTGACTATTGGGCACTTGAGATGTCACTAGTATATCTGAGAAACAGAATTTAATTTGCCTAATTGGTAATTAATTTTAATTTAAAGAGACACAGTAGCTAGTAACTACAGATTAGAAAAAACAGTCTTGAGAAACATAACTATTCACTTTTGTCCTTTTTATTCCCTCATTGACTGTCTTTGAAAATATCACTCTTGGAGAGAGACACGAAAAGGAAAAATGAGAAATCATGCCCCGCCCCTGCCCCCCAGAGGGAATGGCCATGCCACTATCCCTTCTCCTTCGTTCTCCTCTCAGGATTTTGGGCATGCACGCAAATGTGCCCTGTGTGTTTCAAGCCACAGGTCTGGGACTCAAACCACATTCAGCCATGTGGAAATTCAGTGCCTTCGGCCCCACTACCTGCTGTCTTCTAAGCTAACCTTTTAATAGGTCATTTTCTGATGGGAACCAAGCTTACACTAATTGGTGTAAGATGTTTTCAGATGTTTAAATATAGTTAATGAGAAACTCAGAATGAATTGTTCCTAAGCATTATAACTTATTATAGCTATGTTAGAAGAAATACATATGACAAATTAATTTTACCTGTTTATAAAAAGAAGTGAATAGATTATGAAACCAATTGAATGTGATCTGAATATGTTTATTAATTAGGGAATCTGCCTGAGTGTGGAAGATTCAGTAGAAAGTGCCAAAAACTTTTGTTTGTGAACTCACTTTCTCAATTTGGGTTCATAATTTGAAAAGTCGCCACGTAGGAATTCATAATTTAGATGTCTTAAATCATTTTATAGTAAGTTGGTCTTTGGTGTTAGACTACAAAACTCATAAATACTAGGAGTATTTCAAATACAGAGGATATTAAGCCTCTTAAAATTGAGGACTTCATGCCAAGACACCCCTCTTGAAATTTTCAATGCCGTTCAGTAATTTTGGTATATTATTAATAGAGCACTAAGTAAACTACCTCTACAACACCTAGTTCTTTATGTCTAAGCTTAGTTTCAAATAGGTCATTTCATTTATAAGGAAGTATTGTTCATTTAGATATCTGGCTTTAGATAGTCTTCCCAAAATGTTATGTATTCATGTGAAAATAGAATTGAACCCTGTCTTTCTGCCTACCGTTTTGAAGCCTTCCCATCAGGATAGTAACTTTTCTGTCAGTTAATTCTGTTTATGATCTCTTAGTGCTTGGTGCTGTGTTGAGGTGGTGATGTTGCTGATAACCCTGCATTTTCATGTCTTCATATTCTCTGATTGCCTGTGACCATTACTGAAGATATTTTAGTATGCTATTCCGAACTTTGTAAATATTGTGGGAATTCAATAGGGTCTGGTTAGCAAAAACATCCCTTTGGTTTTTTGCAAATACTTCAAGCTCTTTTTTAAAGGACTTTATTGTTAAGTTTCAATTAAAATTAACATATTGCTTCACATTTAAATTGTAGCTGTGGGTCTAAATGATGATATAACACAATATTTATTTTAAATGCAGATGAAACAAATTTTTTGATTTATGATTTCTCCAGTAAGACAAACATGTTAAATATACACATTTATTCAAGCAAGTTTAGTGGGATTAAAAGTTTTATATAATTGAGGTTAATTATAGAAACAATTCAAGAGCTTTGTAAGAAGTGTGTACCTTTCCTACATGGTTAATTTAATGAGATTAATGTCTTACAACTAGTAACCCATGAACTATTGGGTTATTGGAAAAGTCATGACACTTTTTTGTGTAGAAAAACAGAAAAACACATCATGAGTCTTCCAACAACCTAAGGTTTTCCCGTGAGCAATAATTTGTACAAGTATATAGTCAGAGAGTCGAACAACTTGAGTAAAAATACCAGGCAGGTCAGCAGGTGGGGTAAAGGTTAAGGCACTGGACTCCCACCTGGTCGATCATGGTTTGAGTCTCAGTTTAAAACTCTCTCTGGTGTGTATGTGTGTGTGACCAAAACATGGAGAGGAAAATGGAGGAGAAGGGATTGCAAAGTGGCCATCCCCTCTGAGGGGTGATTTCTCACCTTCTCTTTTTCTGTTTCTGTCCAGCAAGTACATGTACCCTATGGGAAAAAAAAAAAAAAAAAAAAACTTAAAAAAAAAAAAAAAAAAAAAAACAGGGAGAAAGAGAGAGAGAAATAAAGAAAAAATACCAGGCAACAGAAATGCAGCATTTATTGGGATCACTGCTAAGACGTTTATGTTCTGCAGGGTGGGGCTACATGGAAGGACCAGGTTCAGTTTCTGATCAACCTAAATGCCAGGTGCAATGGCTGAGCCTGTAATCCCTGTGACTTGTGAACCTGAGGCAGGAGGGTCATGGTCAGGAAGGTGACATGGACAGCATGGCTAAATGCTGTCTAAAAAGACAAGGCGTGGCGGTGTACATCTGTAGTTCCAGCTGGAGATGAAGGGGGATTGTGACATGGCAAAATTCTATAATATGAAAAATATCTATTAAAAACAAAGAAAATACAGCATTTACCTATTTGATAAGGAACTGAATTGTGCCAAGTTTGGGAAGAGTAAAACAATCAACTAATATAGTCATAATCTTGAGTTCTGAGGATTTGTTTTAAAATTTCTACTCTCTTTTTCTTAAATATACGTATTATATACATATTATAATTAAATTGGCTAATTGCAAAATACTTGAATTTTACTTGATGCTCCAGTTAATTAATAAGGTAGTGGAACTAATAATATAGGTTAAGGGCTGGCCCTGTGGCCTAGTGGTTAAGGAAATTATGTCCCACATGGCCAACTATGTGATTCAAATCCCTGCCCCAGCAGCTTGAAAAACATGCTAGGCACATGTGCCTACATGCCCCAAATCCAGACAAGATGGAGAAATGAAGAAGGGAGTGTGGCGTGACCACACTCCATTGGAGGGTATTTTCTCCCTCTCCCTGTTTCTGTCTCTCTCTGGTAAGTGCATGTGCCCTCTGGCAATATTTTTTTAAAAACCAGTGTATGAGTCTTATACTTCTTTCTAGTTATTTTATGCTTATTGATACATTGTAAATGGATTTGTTTTCTTCATTTCATTTGCAGGTTGTTCATTGCTAGTGTATAGAAATGCAGCTGATGTTTATATATCTACTTGGGCTCCTATAGCTTTGCTGACTCATTTTTTCTAAATTTTAATTATTACATTTTCAATTCTACAAGTTTTGTTTATTCTTTACACTCCTTCATATACTTTCTGGCTCCTAAATAAATATGCCTAGTTATGTATTCAGTTGTTACGAAAGTGCTGTATTACTTTGTAAAATGTAAATTACACACTAACAATAAAAACCCCTACAGAGAATTTTGTAGCATGTAGTATTCATGCTACATATCAGCTATTTTCTTCCTGATGGGAGAAAGTTAAAAACATGGTAGATATTGCCTGGCCTGATCCCTTGTTCAAGCAATCATACCAAAAGATGAAGGCTTTGACGTCTTCTGTAGCATAATGCTGCACAGTGGTTTTTCATCTTTTAAGCCCCGAGCACCTGAGTGGACGTTGTAAACCTATCTTAGATGATCTCATCCCCCTCTACAGTTCCATGAGGAACCTCGGGACGGCTAAATCCCCTTTCTTATTATTTCCATGTCTCACACAGTGGCCAAAACCCAGAAATTTTGTCCTTAATGATTCATAGACTTTGAGCATCACAAGACCGTTGGAGTTTCTCCTTTCTCCAAAATAATTCTCAGCTGAACCTTAGAGCCTGCACTTTCTCAGTCTCCCATGACCCTGCTTTCACCTAAGATTCACCTTCCTTCTGTGGCTGCCAAACCTTGTGTTGTCAACCTCACCTCTTTTGTCCTATGGATCACTTGGGAATCCACCCCTCCCTATGCTCCTCCAGTCCCTATGCCTTTGGCCCCTCCTCCTCACTCTGCTCCACTATCAGCTGTCCAAACCCTCAGTCTCTATGCCTTTGGCCCTCCTCCTCACTCTGCTCCACTATCAGCTGTCCAAACCCTCAGTCTCTATGCCTTTGGCCCTCCTCCTCCCTCTGCCCCACTAACCGCTGTCCAAACCCTCCATCTCCATGCCTTTGGCCCCTCCTCCTCACTCTGCCTCGAGCAATCATACCAAAAGATGAAGGCTTTGACGTCTTCTGTAGCATAATGCTGCACAGTGGTTTTTCATCTTTTAAGCCCCGAGCACCTGAGTGGACGTTGTAAACCTATCTTAGATGATCTCATCCCCCTCTACAGTTCCATGAGGAACCTCGGGACGGCTAAATCCCCTTTCTTATTATTTCCATGTCTCACACAGTGGCCAAAACCCAGAAATTTTGTCCTTAATGATTCATAGACTTTGAGCATCACAAGACCGTTGGAGTTTCTCCTTTCTCCAAAATAATTCTCAGCTGAACCTTAGAGCCTGCACTTTCTCAGTCTCCCATGACCCTGCTTTCACCTAAGATTCACCTCCCTTCTGTGCCTGCCAAACCTTGTGTTGTCAACCTCACCTCTTTTGTCCTATGGATCACTTGGGAATCCACCCCTCCCTATGCTCCTCCAGTCCCTATGCCTTTGGCCCCTCCTCCTCACTCTGCTCCACTATCAGCTGTCCAAACCCTCAGTCTCTATGCCTTTGGCCCTCCTCCTCACTCTGCTCCACTATCAGCTGTCCAAACCCTCAGTCTCTATGCCTTTGGCCCCTCCTCCTCACTCTGCTCCACTATCAGCTGTCCAAACCCTCAGTCTCTATGCCTTTGGCTCCTCCTCACTCTGCTCCACTATCAGCTGTCCAAACCCTCAGTCTCTATGCCTTTGGCTCCTCCTCACTCTGCTCCACTATCAGCTGTCCAAACCCGGGTCACTGTCACCTTCTTGGCGCTGTCTCCAGCCAGAACCTAGACTTTTTCCTTTTGATCCCAAGTACTTTGCTGTTTGTTATGATACTTGTTCATGTGTATATCCTTGCCCACACTCAAGTGTGAACACCAGAAAACATAAATCAGTGCTCTGTACCTAACAGGAATTCAAAATGTAAGTTATAAGTGTATTCAGATTATTTCATGTTTTTCTTACAATTTTTAAGGATGACTTAGAAGTATCACTGTGTTCAAATGAACTGTATTCAGTGACTTGGGAAAATTATCATAACTACATTGCATCAACTGTAAAATGGTATATTTTCCTACTTCTGAGGTTATTATAGGATTAAATAAAATAGTGCATGTAAAATATTTAGCATAAAATTGCTCAATATGTTTTAGTTATTGAAAATATTCAGCACAGTAGCTGGCGCACAACAAGCATTCAATATTCTGTAATGTCAGACAGAATAATAATAATTATTTAATATAATTATGTAATAATTATTATTAATACTAACTATATTAATTTCATAACTCCTGCAGTGCTTAGAGCAGTCATATAGGCCAGGTCCTCAATTAATTTGGTTAAGTACATTAATTAGAAAATATCTTTGTCACCTTAGGGCATTAGAGGATTTCCAAAACAAGATGAAAAAAATGCTAATTCTAACAGATGAACTACATTATAATTAAGAGCTTCTGTTTCTCAAAGGTTACTATAAAGAGTAGAAAGATGAACTACAAACTGGAAGTGATATCTACAACATATACAACTTAAAATAGATTGGTATTAAGAATTAAAATGTTAATTTTAAAAAGCCATACAAAATACTAAGAAGAGAACTAATGCAGTAGAAAAAATGGACAAAACTCATGAAGAGATATTTCATAAAAGAAAAATGGAAAGAATGGCCATAGACACAGGTCCTCAGCCTCATTGTAATGAGAAGTAAGCAGAGTAAAACTAACATGAGGTACCGTTTTACACGCATTAGATGGGCAAAAAGTTAAAATCTGACATTATCAAGTAAAAGTGAAAATCTAGAGAAATCAGCACTCTTAGTGAAAGCAGACATTAAGCAATTGCTTTGGAAAATAACTTGTTTGCTATGCACCAGCCGGGTGGATGAATAAAGCTATTGCCTTGGGAAGCCAAAAGGATGGTATTGGGGAGGTACATATGGGTAGCTTCAATTATATTAGCATAATTTCTGCTTTCTAAGTTCATGGAAGTTTATTATGATTATTTTTAAGAGAGACTTTTTGCTATAGGATGGGTGTGTGCACTCGCCAGCGAGACAGAGACAGAGAGAGGGAAAATGAGAAATTACTCTCCCCCAGAGGGATGGCCACACTGCAGTCCCTTCTCCACAATTCTCCTCTTGGGAGATGCACCTGGAGTGAGTTTCAAGCTGCCAGGTCTGGGATTCAAACCATTATCAGCTATGTGGGAATCCAGCACCTTAACCGCTACACCACCTGCTGGCTCTGGAAGTTTATTATTTTTAAAGTTATAATTATATAAATGACCTTGAATATATCAAATATTACATAATGAAAGTTGTTGGAAAGGAAAGATTCAATAAGCACAGTTGAGATTTTATAATGTTTAGTTATTTATTATATTCAAAATAAAATAATATTATAAAACTTTACTGTGGCTGTGACTCACATGGCAAGTTAATGAAGAAAACGTGTTTCTTCTCTTTTGTATCATCTCGTCCCACTACTTTAAAAAAGAAGTTTGAGATGTGCTTTTTTATTTCTCTATGAGAGAAGGCCAGACATATGAAGAATTGCTCCCAGATGGCATTCTTCCTTCATGATAGAACATTTTGAAAGTGAGCTCTTTTTCAGTTTTTTCCAAAACTTGTAAACAAACCAAACAAGAGTAATCCAAGCAAGACCAAAGATACTCTGAACTGCTATTATTACTAGGTAAATGAATGAGTAATTTTAGAAGGATTTTTACCTAAAGGCAAAAATTAAATCACATTTAAATCGTTGGAAGATGACTCTTGCCTCTCATCTTCTCTTTAATAACTGATAGCACATTAGTCTAAACCCTTTTTTAAAAAGTCTACAACTAAAGTTTAAGTACTGGCTATTAAAAATGATTAAAAACCAACTGGAAATTAGGAACTAGCACTTCTGGGTATGCTGAGCAGCTGGCACCTCCGGCTGCTGCACGTCCTGGGCCTTTACTTCCAGCTGCTGACCTGCCGGCTGCGTCTCATCTGCCCTCCTCATCTAATGAAGCCGTTGGTTGTGTCATCCTCCAAGATCCCGGCACAGCAAGGGAACCCAGTGCCCCCGCATCTTCCAAAAATCCGGCTACACATAGCTCTCTGCAGGAGAACTTTGTGATGAAAGAAAGAACTCAAATTCACAGTATGGTGAACTCATTAAAAAGTACATTAAAGAAGCAAAGATTGTGCCAGTTGAGATAACCATCAGTTTATTGAAGAGGGAAATGGATCACTCAATGGTTGCCAGTGCTTAGAAGAATAAATTCTTGATCAATGGGTTTCCAAGAAAGCAGGACAGCCTTCAAGGTTGGAACAAGACCATGCATGGGAAAGTAGATGCATCTTCATTCTGTTTTTTGACTGCAATAGCGAGATCTGTATTGAACGATGCCTTGAGAGAGGAGAGAGTAGTGGTACGAGTGATGACAACAGAGAGAGCTCGGAAAAGAGAATTGAGACCTATCCTCAGTCATCCGAGCCAGTTACTGACTTAGATGAAGAAGTGGGGAAAGTCAAGAAAATAGATGCTTCTGGGACCAGCAGTGAGCATAATGGCTATGTCGCTGGACTCCCACGTAGTTGACCACGGTTTAAGTCCCGGACCCAGTGGCTTAAACTCACACCGGGCACGTGTGCGTGCATGCCCAAGACCCCGAGAGGAGAATGGAGGAGAAGGGATTGTGGCATGGCCATCCCTTCTGGGAGGGGGTTTCTCGCTTTCTGTCTCTCTGTCTCTCTCTGTCTGGTGAGCGCACGCGCCCTATAGCAAAAACCCCTCCAAAAAAAAAAGGAAGAAAGGAAGGAAGGAAGAAAGAAAGAAAAGTAGATGCTTCTAAGTCTGCTGAGTCTGTTGATTACGTTTTTGATGAAGTTGTGAAGATTTTTGACAAAGAAGGCTAACTCTAAACCTAAAAGCATCCTTGGAATCATGCTCAAATATTGCTTTGGTAGCTGCTATCACAACCCCCTTTTAAGGCTATTTTAATATTTCATAATTACATCTCAAGTAATGGCTTTAGAGTATATAGTAAGACTAATTAAAAATTTTATGGCCTTTTTTTTTAATCACAGGTAGAAACAGTGAATTCAGGTTTAACTTCATCTTAGTTATGGTGCTCACGAAACAAAGAAGGGTATCAACTAGTTCTTTGTTTTTATTTAAAAAGAATATCCCTTTTACAGTTTGTGCCTTCTATGAACAAATCTTTTCAGTATGCATGTATATCCTAATGGTGACTACAATATGTTAGGATTAGGGCTCCCATTTCTTCTTTTTCTTGCAGATTAAAAATTTCCAACCTTAAGTGAATTTGTGGCCAATGATATGGAAAATGAATCATCATATATCATTGAGTAAAATGGGACATTTTGTGGGTTTTGCTATAACCATTCCTAACACCTATTTATGGAAGAAAAGAAAAGAAGAAACAGAGACATTTGCTGTTTAGCATAAGTCAAGTCTGAGTAATCCTTTGCTGTTACTGTTGGATGAGCCAGTCCTTGTTACTGAAACTTTAGTCTATACATAGTGGTATTTACTGCCTTAGGTACAACACAAAATCTAACCAAATAACATTTCTCTAAGCTGCAGATTTGGGGTTGCTTTTGTGAAAACATGTTAAATACACACACATATTTAATGACATAATCAAATTTATGCCTTCTATATCCCCATGGCTCTTAAATTAAAATTTTATTCTCAACGACATAAAAGGAGAATAAGAAAGCTATATCACCACCACCACCCCCCAAAAAGCTATGCCTGTCTCACAATTATTCATAAGGCTTGCACAAAAGTTCCCTTAGCTGCCAATGGTCGGGGGTTTTTTTGTTGTTATAAAGAATTATCTTATTTATCTTTATTTACTTATTTATTTTAATTTGACCAGAGAGGGACAGAGCGAGAAAGAGAGAGAAGAGAAAGTGAGAAAGCAAGCCACTTGGTCCGGGACTCGAGCCATAGTCAGCAATGTGGGAGTTCAGTGCCCTTAACCACCATGCCACCTGCCGGCCCCAACCAATGGTCATATTTTAAACAGCCTGATAGTGATAAAGGCCATTACAGCAAGTGAGGAATTCATGCCCATTTGAAGTCAGGTCTACACTCAACATATAAATTCAGTTTCCCTTAACTCTTAGTTAATATTTTAAAAAATGTATTTGGAGGGGGTATTTTTTTTTTTCAGTTGTGAAAGTGCATTTGCCAAAGGGGGTGAGGGAGAGAGAGAAAGCAACCCCCAATGGAAGGTGGTCACATTGCAATCCCCTCTCTATTTCCTCTTGGGATTTTGGGCATGCACGCACATGTGCACAATGTGTTTTTCATGCCACCAGGTCTGGGATTTGAATGGCATGGCCAGCCACGTGGGATTCAGCAACCTTAACCAACACACCACTGGTTCACCAGCTGGCCCAAAAAATGGTATAAAAATTTGTTTAAAAAAAAAAAGGCTCATTGACTCTTTGGCAAACTATAAATTGAGGGCTATCTCCATTTTTGGGTTGGTTGGTATTTAATTCTATCCCAACAAGCTAAAAATTGGCAGGACATCAAAAGATACTGATCAAACAGTTGACCCTAACTTGTTAATCAGGACCATTGAATGCTGCCGAACTGTCCGAATCTAGGCTTCCTACTGCCAGGCCGAGAGATGGATGATTCACTGGGGCTGGGAGAACCCAACTGTATGCCAACTTGCCATTCAGCAGGGCACTGGTGAGCACTGCCAGCCTACGTACCAAGGGAGGAAGAGTTCAGATCCCTGTTGTCATTTTCCTCAGCAGCAGAAGCCATGGGCCATGGTGACATTCAGACCCAAAACTTTTACCTCATGTGGGTCCCTGGAATCTAAGGCTCTCCTAGTTATTTTATTAAAATGAGCAAGTGAGGATGGTTTCTAAGCAAATAGAATCATCTTGCTGAGAATTTGCAGTCATCATATTCTCTGTCATAACTGAGAATATGCGGCCTATTTTTAGTAAGAGAAACTATTGGGTCATTGGCATTGCAGAGAAACAGAGAGCAGACAGGAAAGAAAAGTGAGAAAGCGGGACCAGCAGTTATGTTGCTGGACTCCCATGTAGTCAACTGTGGTTCGCATCCCGGACCTGGTGGCTTAAAACTCACGCTGGACGAGTGTGTGTGCGTGCCCAAGATCCCGAGAGGAGAATGGAGTAGAAGGGATTGCGGCGTGACCATCCCCCCTGGGCGGTGATTTCTCGCTTTCTGTCTCTCCATCTCTCTCTGTCTGTCTGGCAAGCGCACATGCCCTATAGCAAAAACCTCTCAAAAAAAAAAAAAAAAAGAAAAGAAAGAAAAGAAAAGTGAGAAAGCAACCCTCATGGGGGATGGCCCTGCCACAATCTCATCTCCATATCTCCTCTTGGGATTTTGGGCACACATGGACATGTGCCCAGCATGTTTCTCAAGCTGCTGGGTTGGGGACTAGTACCACAATGTCAAATGTGTGGAATCCAGCCTCCTTAGCCACCGTGTGACCAGCTGGCCCTGGTAACTTGTTTTTAACCAGAAATTTTTGTATGTAGGTTCTAGCTGCGTTCCAGAAAATCTTGTGTACATTATAGTTCTCTGTCAGGAGTCCTGGGCAATTGGACTGGCGCAGCTCGGCCACTCATGTCACCAGTATGTAGGAAGTCTAAGTGAAAAAACCCTTGCTGAGGCCAGCTTCTAAAGAGAAAATGCACGTAGAACTTGTTATGGAAGAGACAAATACTCGAAAACACAAATTATATGGGAAGTTGCAAGTATTGCTATAGTGTTATCTTAAAATAAAAGCAGAGTTTGAATAGGCAAGATCAAGTGGTTATGGCTCATGTAGACAAAGTTCCATGTTATGAAAAAAAGTTCGGAACCAGCAGTTAGCATAATGGCTATGTCGCTGGACTCCCATGTAGTTGACCGCGGTTCGCATCCCGGATCCGGTGGCTTGAAACTCACGCCGGGCGCATGTGCGTGTGTGCCCAAAATCCTGGGAGGAGAATGGAGGAGAAGGGATTGCGGTGTGACCATCCCCTCCGGGGAGTGATTTCTCGCTTTCTGTCTCTATTCTATGTCTCTGTCTTTCTGGCGAGTGCACGCGCCCTATAGCAAAAAAAACAAACAAACAAAAAAAAACACAAAAAAAAAAACCCAAAAAACCTTTCCCCCCCCCCAAAAAAAATGTTAATGATTGGCATCCAAAAACACTAGATTTGTTTATACAAATACAAAAATGCAAAATAAAACAACTCACCTATTGTGGTTAATAGAGATGGCACAAATAAAAAGGAGTTCTTAAAATCCCAAATACTTTTACTTCTATTTCTTAAGGGAATTATCCCATTTTGTACAGAAAAAAAATCAGCTTCCACAAATTGAAATTAAAAAAAGAAGAAATCATTTGATTAAATTTACAGTCTTTTGTGTGTGTGTGTGTGCTTTTTAAAACTGTATTTTAAGTCTCAAAACAAGGCCCTAGAAACCCCCAGTTTCAAGTATGCACCAAGCTTGGTCCACTCCTGTGGGAGTCTGGGGGGAACTTTGTACAAGTTTGGGTTATTCATTCACCAACATTAAAGCCCAGGATAGATGTGATGAAGCAGGCTTCCTTCCTCCCTGGCATATACTGAATTTCAGAGAAGGGAGTGGCCAACATGGAAAAGGCTGGAATTCTTCTTTGCAACTGGGCTGTGATGAGAGGGTTCCTGTTACGAACATAAGCTACTGTGTTTTCCAGATTCTTCCTTTCTAGTTTCTGAAATTGGACATGAGAATCTTCTCTGAAGATACAATTAAAAAAGCCAAATGCACATGCTTCCAACACACTGTGTTTTCAGATATGCTGGATCTTGTTCAGCTGGCGGAGGAGCTGTTTGATGCGTTCACCCCGAGAGCCAGGTGGGCTCGTCTCCTTGAGGAAGCCCACTTGGTTCTTGGTGGCATGACGGGCACCGAAGGGTGAAAAGGGCAGAAGAAACATGAGATATCTTGGAAATACTTCCCCGGGAAGGCAATTTCATGAATGAGGTCTTCTAAACACATGACGCCAAACCTCCCTAGATGCTCCTCGATCACTGGTGGTGTCTGTCAGAGGGGCGGTCTTATTCTTGACCTTGGCTTGCCCACTTTTCAAGATGAGTTCCCGGACAGATTTCAGATTTGGAAATCCCCAGGTTACATAAGCTTTCACTATTTTTAGGCTTTGAGGAGTGACTTTGGCAAAAACATCACTGAGAATTTTCTTTAGACACAGTCTTGCGCTGGTCTTCTGCACCACTGAACTCACCCCATCAGTCCTGTTGATGCGCACAACAAAGGCCAGTGAATGTTTGTGTGGCATGTCCAAGGCATTTCCAAGGTTTCACTTCAAGTCATCAGAGACATATCATGTCACGCTTCTGCTGCCAGGAATCATTTAAGAACAATTCCTGTCGCTTAAGTCTGGGCCCTCTCTCTTTCCTCTGCTCTTTTTCTTGCCAAAAGTACTTGCTTTGCTTGGTTGGCTTTTAGGGCTTGATAAGCTTTTCTCTTTATCAGGAGACTTTTTGGAACGAAAGGGATCTTTCCCCTTTGCTCTGGCTCCGCCACCTTTGCGGTGCTACTCTAAATTTACTTTCCCTTAAAGCAGTATAGGAAAATTCTTCTTTCTCTGTTTGGGTTAGGGGCTCACACACTAATACAGGAATAGAGTAATGATAAATACAGTCAGTAAGCTTGTGTATGCCAATGATAACTTGCAAATTGTGCCTTCATCCACTCGATATACATCTACCAAATAACAGGAATATACTAGTGAACAAAACAGTGATCTCTGTCCTGGTGGAACGGAGGTTCCAGCAGGGTGGTATAAATAATAAATATAAGCAAATTATGTACTATGTTAGGAGTTGATAAGAGGCAAGAGGAGCACAGTGAGGTGGGAAAGGAGTGTTGGTGAGGAGATAGTAAGGGGGAAGCCTCACTAAAAGATTAGATTTAAGGGACCAACAAATGGCATAATGGTTACATTACTGGACTCCCATGTAGTTGACCATGGTTCAAGCCTCAGATCCAGTGGCTTAACACTCATGCCTGGCACGTGTGCGTGGGTGTCCAAGATCCAGAGGAGAAGGGATTGTGGTGTGGCCATATCCCCTAGGGGTGATTTCTTGCTTCCTGTCTCTCTATCTCTTTGGTAAGTGCACATGCTCTGTAGCAAAAATCTCTTTAAAAAGGAAAAAAAAAATAGATAAGATTTGAGCAAAGACTTGCAGGTAGTGAAAAAGTTAGCTAAACAAGTGTTTGGGTAAAGAGCATCATAAGAAGAGGAAACAACTAGATCAAACATTTAAGGTAAAAGCTTGGAATATTCTAGAAACAGTAAGCATGGTGGCTGGAATAAAGCTAAGGGCAGAGTAAGAGAAGAGAGAAGGAAAGGAATAAGGAGACTCCAGAGGAGACCCAGTGGTGGCTTAGTGAGCTAGATGGAAGTAGTGGAGATGATGTGAAGCTGTCAGACTCCGACATATTTCATGCATTTTTAAAGGCCCAGCTAACAGGATTTTCTGAGTTTTAAAAGTGAGTTTATAAGCATTATATCTTCTTGATGGATTAGCCTTTTACTACCATATAGTGCCCTTCTTTGTCTCTTCGAACAGTTTTTGTTTTAAAGCCTATTTTGTCAGAAATTAAACAATAGTTATATATTTAAATTAGAAATTTCAGTAATTGTTTTAAAAAGGAAAAAAAAAAGTGAGTTTAGGGGCCAGCAGATAGTGTAGTGGTGAAGGTGCTGGATTCCCACATGGGCAACCATGTTTCAGGTCCCCAAAAATCATGCCAGCAACATGTGTGTGCATGCCCAAAATCCTGAGAGGAGAATGGAGAAGGGATTGAGGTATGGCCATCTCCCTTTGGGGGTGGTTTCTCACTTTCCCCCTCTCTGTGTCTGTGTGTCTTTCTCTCTCCAAAGAGCACACATGTATTTGGGGTGGGGGTAAGAGGGGTGGAGAGTGAGTTTAAGAGAAAGAGCATAGTCACGAGTGACTTAACAGACTTTTCACAGAGCAAGTAAATGAATGGAGCTTTCATCAACTGAGTTAGGGAGGGCTGTAGTAATTGGGGTGGAGGTGTCTGGGGAGGGGAGCAGGTTTTTACAGAGCAAGTGTTCAATTTTGGAAATGAGTATGGGATGTCTTTTAGACATTCAAGTAGCAATTTCAAATAAACAGGTGGCCACACATTCTGAATTTGTGAGAAAGGCTTTGCCTGGAGATATAAATTTGGGAGTTCTTAGCATTTAGATGACATGTATGGCCACGAATTAGAAGAACCATGAAGGAAGTCAGTATAAATAGAAAAAAGTATTCAAAGATTATGAAAAAGAGGAGAACTAGCAAAGGCAACTAAGAAGAAACTCCTGAAGTTTTCTTTTCTCTGAGGTTTTCTCCTCAAATTTCTACCACTGTTGGAGCTTCCAGATTCTGACTTGTCTCATCAACCAATAAGATTACTGCTTTCTGCTAGTGAGGCTGGTCACTTTAAGGTTTAGCAGAACGGCAGCCATTTTGAAATTAAGGCTTCTAAGGTGAAAAATCTGACCAAGTGTTGGGATATAGGGAGATCTGTTTGAGACATGGCCAGATGAGAAACCAGGAATGGGTAATTACTCAGGGAAAGCAGCTGACTGTGATTGATGGCAGTGGGGAATGATTTGCATCTGCTTGTATCTCATGCCTGTAAATACAGAGAACATGTCCCACTTTTAGGAACACTTTGGTGGTACCTGCTGATGGGCTCTCTGTAACTGGTTACACAAAAAAACTCGCCTGCAGCCTCTGCCTCTCATTTCATTGACCACAAGAAGAAAGAGAGCGTCACACTAGGATGGTAATACTTGGGGTCATTTTCCCTTACTAAGCTAACTGCAAAGTGCCCACAGAAGAAAAAACAGGTAAATTTGGAACTTAGCTCATTTGTTTTCATTCAGTGTTCATTTCTGTTCGAATCCTGTCAGCTTTCCTTTACCCCTGTGCTTTCAGACAGTTTTTGCTTTTTGTTTTCTAGGGGCTTTGTTTATTTGTCTTTTTTCTTTTCTTTTCTTTTCTCTTTTTTTTTTCTTTTGGTAATGTTTCAGTTTGCTTTATAATTAGTAGAAGAGTTACTCCAAAACAAATGATTCTCTACTGACAATATCTCTTGGAGGTCCGATGTCCTTACAATGTCTACTTTGTATTATCCCTTTTACCTGTAATCATCTAACCACTTGGTATTTAGTTACCGTTGTTTTTCTGTCTCCTCCGAGTAGAGGACTTATTTTTCCCTCCATTTCTCTAAAGATGAAAGAAAAACAGTTCTATTATTTATGTAAGTTTGGGTTAAACACATTGGAAATCTTTTTTTCTTTTTTTAATTTTTTTTGGAGAGGTTTTCGCTTTAGGGCGCGTGCGCTCGCCAGACAGAGAGAGACATAGAGACAGAAAGCGAGAAATCACCCCCCAGGGGGGATGGTCACACGGCAATCCCTTCTCCTCCGTTCTCCTCTCGGGATCTTGGGCATGCACGCACATGCGCCCGGCGTGAGTTTTAAGCCACCGGGTCCAGAACGCGAACCGTGGTCAACTACGTGGGAGTCCAGTGACATAGCCATTACGCTAACTGCTGGTCCCTAGAAATCATTTTAGAAAGCCTATTTACAACTCTTTCACATAGCCAGCACATGTTTAGCTCCAAAATAAAATTCCCGCATCTCTTACCTTTAGAAAGATTTCAAGTTTCTCTGGAGTTATATTGGCATAGTTCTTCGTTAAAGCAGCTTTGGTCTCCTAAATGGAATGTTTCAGTTCTTCAAGAATGTCTGTGTCCAAGATTTGAAATATCTTTGTCCCTGTCGAGTAGTAGCCCACCAGGCAAGCATAGGTACTGGAACCTTGAGAAGCAGCCACATCTTTAAAAAACTAAAGAGCAGCAGGATGGGAGACAACAGGAGGTAAAATTGCTTTGAATGTCTCCTCCTCAGACACAGAAAGAACAAAACAATAAAAAAGTCTTATTTACATCAAGAAAAATACTCTTGCAATTAATCATCTATACCAAAGAAAGCAATCCTGAAACATTCATGGCAAAATGAAATTTAAACCCCACTTACATCCTGACATGAAATATCCTGGGACGTGAAAATGCAGGGGAAAAATAAGTTTCTAAAGAATGTTGGTCAACTTCAGAGGGACAATTTGCTTCAAGATGTTTATTCATTTAAATTGGCCTTTTAGAGGCAGATGAGTATAATACAGCTTGTTTTGGGGAAAAATGTTCACTGTAGGTTAAAAAATATGTGATATTTAATTTACCTAATCCAGATATATGGATGGATCATCTACTCTGAGATCCCTTTTTCCAGTCCTCATTATCCACTTCTTTCTGTGCTACTAAGTATGAGGAAATAAACCAATTTTTAAAAATTTATTTACTAGGTCCGTTGGTGGCATGATGGTTAAGACACTGGATCCCACATGGCCAACTTTGCTGTTCTAATTCCAGAACCCATACATGAAGAATATGCCAGGTACGTGTGTGCCCAAAATCCCAAAAGGAGGGAGAGATGGAGGAGAGGGTTAACAGTGTAACCGTCTCACGGGGAAAATGGGGGTAAGGAGGTGCTCTCTCTCTCTCTCTCTCTGTATATGCTTGTCTCTCTCTGGAGCATACATGCTCTCTGGAAACATTTTTTTTAAACTAATTAGGTTTTTTATGAGCACGTGCTGTGTGCACTCATGTGATCAAGGGAGAGACAGGCAAGCACCCTTCACGGGGCCTCAGCATATCATGATCCTCTCCTCCAAGCCCTCCGGTTGGTCAGGTCCTGAGAGCATATTGGTATCCTATTGCCTGTGCCAAGGTTTTAAACCAAGACTGGGCCAAAAACTTCTTAATAAATAGAAAAGTAATCATCAACTTGACAGGAACTGACTATAATCTTAAGACGAGGCAGTCAAATGATTGTTTTGGTTCTCAGAGTCTTTGGCAATATCCTTGATCTTATTTTTTTTTACATATTTTATTTAACTTTATTTATTTGTTTTAATTTGAGCAGAGAGGGGTAGAGAGAGAGAGAGTGAGAAAACAAGCTGCCAGGTCTGGGACTGGGATTGTAATTGGCCATTTGGAAGTTCAGCTCCCTTAACCACCATGCCACCTGCTGGCTCCCCCTTGGTCTTTTCTTAAACATAGTTATCCTATCAGATCAAACACATTTCCCTATCAGTCTCTACCATCAAAACTGATTGATGTTTCTATAGTACAAACCCTCAACACTGTAGAAAACATTACTGTGATTTATAACTAAAAGTACCATCGTATTTGAGAAATGTTATAGACAGAAATAAACTCTTCCTCAAATACATATGTTAAAGTCAATACGCACACTGGAAAAAACACTTAAAAATACTAAAATGTACTGATATTGACATAGATTATATCTATAGATTTCAAAAAGTGTTGTATCTCTTTATTTATAGATGTTATAACTTGTTAAAACAGTAAAAGTGGTCACTTTCTTCAGATTTGTGGTATGAGTACATTATCCTACCTCTACAAGAACATTGTTCATATCTTCCTTCTCCATGGTGCACTTGTTTGCATGGAATGGTGAAGCAGAACCCCTCTAAGTGATCTCAGCCAAATACCACAGTTCTTTTTGGAACCTTGGCAGTGTTTAGTTCTATAGATGCTCCCCTTCCCTTTGTTTGGATGTATTGGTTTCTTATTGCTGCTGCAACTAATTGTCACAAACTCAGCATCTTAAAAGGCACCTTGGTGTCTTAGAAGCCACAAAATTAGGGACCAGCAGATGGTGTAATGGTTATGTCACTGGACTCCTATGTGGTTGACTGCGATTCTAGTCCTGGACACAGCAATTTAAAACTCACGCCGGATGTGTATGCCTGCAAGCTTAAAATCCCAAGAGGAGAATGGAGGAAAAGGGATTGCACTGTGGCCATACCCCCTGGAGGATGATTTCTCACTTTTTGTCTCTTTCTTTCTCTTAGGTGAGCACACACACCCTATAGCAAAGACCTCTCTTAAAAAAAAAAAAAAAACAAAACACAAATTATGTTTTCAATTCTAGAAGTCATTAATTTCAAATGGATTTTACTGGTCTGAAGCGAAGGTGTGAGCAGGGCTGCTTTCCTTCCGGAGACTGTAAGGGAAAATGTTTCCTTGCCTTTTGCAGAGGTCATCTGCATTCCTTGGCTCATGCCTCTTCCTCCTCTGTCAAAGCTGGCAGAGTAGTGTCTTTAGATTGTCAAAGCTGACTTTTCTGCTTCCTTCTTTCACTCTTAAGAGCGTTGCAGTCACTCTGATAATACTAAATGATCTCCTTATCAGGTGGGCTGACCGGCCACCTTCTTTCCTTGCCAAATAACACAACCTATTCAAGGTTCCAGGGATTAGGAATGTACATCTTTGGTGGGCTCTTTTGCCTAGCATGAACAACATCCCTCCAGTAGCCAATACCCCAAAACTTCACCCCTACAACTTTAAAATCTCTGATTATGTGATCTCGAGCAAGTCACTTAATTTTTCCTGCCTTCAGTTTTCACCTGTAGTGGTGATAGTTTGAATCGCAGCTCTGCCATCCTGTGATGCTGGGTGAGTCTGTAACCTTTATGAGCTTCCGTTTCTTTTGCTGGGAAGAAAAGGACAGTAGTACCTAACTCCTAGGTTGTGAAGATTAATCACAATAATGTAGATTAAGGGGACCAGCAGTTAGCGTAATGGCTATGTCGCTGGACTCCCACGTAGTCGACCGCAGTTCGTGTCCCAGACCTGGTGGCTTAAAACTCACACCAAGAGTGCGTGTGTGTGTGTGCCCAAGATCCCGAGAGGAGCATGGAGGAGGAGGGATTGCAGTGTGGCCATCCCCCCCTGGGGGGTGATTTCTCACTTTCTGTCTCTATCTCTCTGTCTGTCTGGCGAGTGCACACGCCCTATAGTGAAAACCTCTCCAAAAAAAAATGCAGATTAAAAATCTTGCCTCAAATTAAAGGCTCAATAAAACATAACTCTTTTTAGTACCATGTAAACTACTAGCATAGGGACCAATACATAGAGATGATCACTTAATTCTAACTATAACTATTAATAAGTAGCTACTATAATGTTTTTAATCTGCCATAGGGTACATATATTCACTAGGGGGAGACAGAGAGAGAGAGAGAGAAAGCAAGAAAGCACCCACCATGGAGAATGGTCACACTGTAATCTATTCTCTTCCATTTCTCCCTCCTTTCAGGATTTTGGGCACATAACATGCACCTGGCATATTTTTCAAGCCACTGGCTCTAGTGGTGGACCATGTGGAATCCAATTTAGGTAAGTAACTACAGGCCACAGACTAGCCTGATACCTATTATTAATCATACTAATTATTATGCTTGATATGAGTTCTATATCATATTCATCTTGATATTTTCATAATAATCTTATAGTAATATATACAGTGACTATCACAATTTATATTATTTAGGTATGTACTCTATGGCTGCTATATGTTTAAGTAACGACTTATCTGGTTACAAGTGATATAAACTCAACTCAAATTTTCTTAAGCAAAAATAGGAAACCAGGCACTATGGTGTATGTAGTCTCAGCTACTTAGGAGTCTGAGGCAGAGAGAGCACAGTTCAAAAGCCAGTCTGGGGGAACCAGCAGTTAGCGTAATGGCTATGTCGCTGGACTCCCACGTAGTCGACCATGGTTCGTGTCCCGGACCCGGTGGCTTAAAACTCACGCCGGGAGCGTGTGCGTGCATGCCCAAGATCCCGAGAGGAGAATGGAGGAGAAGGGATTGTGGCGTGACCATCCCCCCTGGGGGGTGATTTCTCGCTTTCTGTCTCTGTGTCTCTCTCTGTCTGTCTGGCGAGCGCATGCACCCTACAGTGAAAATCTCTCAAAAAAAAAAAAAAAAAAAAGCCAGTCTGGGTAACTAACAAGACCCTGCCTCTCATCAGCTAACAGACACAAATCTAGACAGATGCTGTTGGTACTTATCCAAAAATTGATATTCCTGTCTGAGAGTTTTTATTTGGCCTTTGGAGCAGGCCCAGCCACCAAGCAGGACCAGTCAGTGTCAGAGAGTTAATGCCTCTGAAAGCAGCCATGACCTAATGATACACAAGGAGCTGATGAATAACTTGCTCCACTTTCTCACATTCAGAAAGGATAACTCTGGGCTGGCCCCATAGCCCAGTAGCTAAGCACTGTGCAGAGGATGTTAGATCTCCCATGGTTGACTTGGGATCAAATCTCAGCCTTGATAGCAACCTACTGGGCATGTTCACATGTGCCCAGGGTCCTGATGGGTTAGAGAATTGGAGGAAGAAGGATTGAGGAGTATTCAGGCCCCCTTGAGGAGTGCTTTCTCTCTCAGTCTCTACCTCTCTTTCTCTCTCTCTCTTTCTCTCTCTTTCTCTCTCTCTCTCTCTATCTCACATGTGCATGCACTTACTTTGTCATGAATAAAAGGGAGAAAATAAACAATTGAAAAAGCAAGGGAGGGAGGAAGGAAGGTCGGACAGACAGTGGTTCGAGTCCCAGACCCGGTGGCTTAAACTCACACCAGGCGCATGTAGGGCGCGTGTGCGTGTGTGCCCAAAATCCCCAGAGGAGAATGGTAGAGAAGAAATTCGGCCCCCAGGGGGTGATTTGTCACTTTCTGTCTCTCTGTCTTTCTCTGTCTTTCTGGTGAGCACACGCACCCTATAGCAAAAAAAAAAAAAAAAAAAAAAAAAAACCTCAAAAAAAAAAAGTGCTGATTTTATCTTTATATTTGTAGTTTGTTTTTATTTGTTTCTTCTGTAAGAGCAAGAGAGAAAGAGAAAGCCACCCCTAACAGGTCTTCATGCTGGATCCACTCCCAGCCCCAAGGAGCCAGGGTCATGGACAGAGTGCAAATGCCCAGCATGTACAAGAGACATCAGGACATGAACTCAGTACCTTTTTCTCCTGTCTTTGCATCACTGAGCATTGAGCTACATTTGTGTTTTAATGTATCAGTAAGTGTGTCTTGGTATTGACTCAAAGTAATTGCGTCCAATGATATGGCAAAATTTTCATTTCTCTAACTCCTGATGCCATTCCCCAAGGTAAGAGACACTTCTAACACCTTAATGTAGGCTTCCAACAGGCTGTCATTTGTCTAACGCAGGATGGAATCATACTGCCCTATTTTTGCAATCAGATCTGCCAGACAGTCTTATCTAAGAAGGGATAGATAGATGTGCTGGATGAGATTAAATGTAAATGAAAAATGTTGAGTGTATCTTACCATATGAAATGAGATATAGCCACTTCTGTTTTGTAAAGTAGGCTAGGGATTAGGATCACATCTGCATAATAACTGATGCAGAATTTCTGAATTCTGCAGAGCTGTGTACCTGGCTGCTGGCTTTGATTCACTTTCTCAAGTGGACCTAATGGCTAGAAATGATGCCATATGTGGGAGTTTTGTTTATACACAGTGGATTCCTTGACACAAGACCTCACTGATCATCTTCTTACTAAGTATGCATTGATGCCCCCTGTTACACCCCATCCGTGGCCAAGCAAACAAAGTCTAGTTTAAATCATCTTTATGACTGTTTTTCTCTCCTCCATGAAAGGGGATGCAAAGCATTCAAGGAAGTTCGCATCCATACTTTGGTATATTTGCTGTGCCTATAAAGGTTATAGAACTCCAAAAATAGAAATTGGTGAGCTAATGATAATTTAGGTTGTTTACTTTTAGGGGTACACTTGAGATTCAAGGGAGAAGCTTAATCATGAGTCAATGGATTTTAAGATTTTTATTGTGTGATAAAGTAGCCAAACTCTTTTTTAAAAAATTTTAAAATAAAAGACCTCTCAGTTGAATCTAAAAATCCAGCCAAAGTTGTTATGCAAAATAGTAAAGCTGGCCTAATGCTGACCAGCTGCCGCATGTACAGTTGGAACAACGTCAGTTTGTTCAAGATGACAGAGAACGTTGATTTTTAAATTTAAGAATTAGGAGAGAAAGTTCTGGCTCTATTAGTTATGTGTATGCTATCACTTTTAACAACTTACATCCAACATGTGTACATTAATGTGTTTGTTTTAAAACATAAGTTTTTGAACTTTCTAAACGAACTCTAAACTTAGTACTCTGGATTTGTAGATTTTTAATGTAAACCATTTGGGCTTTTTAAATAGCATTTGAAGTTCTCCAGCCTTAAAAAGACTTTTCTGTTTGGAAAAGATACCTTCCAAGCAATCAATTAAAATACTTGAAGTTATAAAAGTTTCCATTTATAAAGGAGAAAAACACTTCTTCAAACTTTTTGAAAAGTATATATATGTGTATATAAATGTTTTCCATGAAACACTAAAAAGTTTCTCAGTTTCAAGATAAATAGCTAATCAGTTCACGTAAGACGCTATTAATGCTAAGTCATTAGAAAAGTCATGACATATTTTTGCATAGAAAAGTATGTCATGACTTTTCTGATGCCCCGATATTATAAACTATTTAGGGCCAACCCCATGACCTGGTAGTGGGGGGAGTAAGATTGCACATGGCTGACCATGGTTCAAATCATAGCCACAGAGCCTTAAAAAACACTTCTGTATACATATGCATGTGTGCTCCAAATCCTGACAGGGTGGAAGAAGTGGAGGAGAAGGGATTATGGCCTAACCATGCCCCATTGAAGGTGCTTTCTCCCTCCCCTTCTCTCTGTCTCCTTCTCTGATAAGTACATAGGCCTTCTGGCAAAAACTTTTTAATTAATGAACTTATTAAACTGACTGATAATTTTGTTTTTAACATAAATTTCTGTGGAAAAATTTAATTCTTATACATTTAAGAGCGATTACATACCGAAATATTGGCTCATCAGGAAAGTCATGGTATAAATTTCCATGTAAAGTGTGTCATGAATTTCCTGATGACCTAATACATTAAGATATCATTTTACATATGTAAGTTGGAGTGTAGATTCAGCTGTATATAACAGAGGTCCAAAATTACAGTGTTTGGAATAAGTTGGAAGTTTATTTCTTTCTGTGCACTGGTCTGGCAGTAAATGGTGCAGTGCTAGTTTAGGAGACCTGTTTTATGAGATTCCTCAGGAACTCAGACTTCTATCTTATTGTTGTACTACTTCTAGGAGGCCCCACTGAATCTCATGTCCATGTTGCTCATCCCCTCATTCATAGTCGAAGCAAGGTAGAAGAAAGGGTGAGTGGAGAAGGGCACACCCCCTTCACTTTAAGGGAACAAGCTTAAAGTTGTGTACAAGACTGCTACTTATACCCCTTAGGCCATAACTTAGCTTCATGGTCACATCTAGGGCACACAAGCCTGGGAGTTTGTGAAAATTCAGTATCTCATTATAGAGGAAGACGAGACAGGTATTGTAGACAGCTAGCAAGCAGTCTGTTCCACTGGCTGCCCCTTTAAGCCACCCAGATATCTAAGTACACCTGACTTGCAAACAAAAGCTCTCTTTTTCTGAAGGAGAAACTCCCAAAGTCCTATCCAGTTACATCATCAAGTTCAAACTCCAGCATCTCTTGGTGATGGGTAATTCTCTCCATTGTGTGGGTTCTTAAAGTTATATCATTATTTAGAGAGAAAGAGAGAGAGCACGTAAGATCTTCTCATATAGATATATTTATACATAGCACCTAAGAATCTTCTTTTCCCAACGACAATGATAGATTTGGAACTGGAAGATGCCAAGAGAAAACACACCACATTCTTTCCATGTAATCAAGTCTTTCGGGGCAGGGACTGTGAAGCCCCACATCCTGGTGATGGAACAAGTCCCTGGTTCAACTTACAGAGAAGAATTTTTTGGTATCCATGACTTCTAGATCTGGGAGGTAATTCCTTGTCCATCAGTCACTGTAGCCACCTCTTTTTTTTTTTTTGAGAGGTTTTGCCTTGGGGTGTATGCACTCACCTGAGAGAGAGAGAGAGAGTGAGTCAGAGACAGACTGTGGGGGGCTAACTCTGGGGGATGGCCATGCTGCAATCCCTTCTCCTCCATTCTCCTGGGATCTTGGGCACGCACAGGTACACATGCCCAGAGTGATTGTTAAGCCACCAGGTTTGGGACTCGAACTGTAGTCAGCCATGTGGGAGTCCAGCGACATAACCACTACACCATCTGCTGGTCCCCCATTCACTGTGGCCACATCTAAAGGGCACAGAAGAGTGGACATTTCCTGAAGACTACCCAGCTTGTGCAGCCTGCTTCCTGTTGGAGCATATCTACAAATTCAGAGACTGCTTCAAGAAATAAATCTAATACATATAAAAGCATAAGTTCATACTGATACTTCCAATTCTAACCAAGTTCCACAGGATTCTTCCTCTCCTTGTGCCATTTGTATGTTTACCACCCATTTGTACTTCAGTAAGAATCTGTTTTCCAACAATATCAATATATCTATGCCTGTCTATCAATCTGTTTTCATTTGCTCAAGTCTAAGATGCAAAAAAAAAAAAAAAAAATCAGAATTACCACTTCAGTACCTCTGCTAACAACAAACCTACTCAGTAACGCTTAATATTTCTTTGTAGTTCTTTTATCCTTGAAATATATTCCCTTGAAGGTACACATCAAAGTAATATATTCAAAGTCACTTAGATTAATTTTTTTGTCCTGTGTGGTTATCATTTTGATATACAGTGAGATTCATTTGTTTCTGTTCGTATTCATATTTCAGAGTTTCCTTCATATTTTCTGATTATAGATTATTTCAGCCAGTAGGAAAACAAAATACAAAACTTAGTAGGAAAACAGGCAAAAGATGCAAACAGAAATTAACCAAAAATGAACCAAAATGGCCAGTGCATATATGAATTAATAGGACCTGCCTTAAACTGGCCATGGTGGTACAAAAGGGAAAGCTTCATGGGGGCTGGTAGGTGGCATGGTGATTAAGGGCACTGGACTCCCACATGGCCAACCATGGTTTGAGTCCCAGACCTGGCAGCTTGCTTTCTCACTTTTTTTCTCTCTCTTTCTCACTCTGTCCTTCTCTGGTCCAATGAAAATAAACAAATAAAATGGATAAATAAAGTTAAATAAAATATTTTTTTAAAAAAAGGGGGGGAGGGACCAACAGTTAGCATAATGGCTATGTCACTGGACTGCCATGTAGTCAACCCTGGTTCGAGTCTGGACCCGGTGGCTTAAGCTCATGCCAGGTGCATGTGCATGCATGCCCAAGATCCTGAGAGGAGAATGGAGGAGAGGAAATTGCACCATGGCCCATCCCCCCTGGGGGTGATTTCTCGCTTTGTCTTTCTCTTTGAGAGCACATGCCCTATAGCAAAAACCCCTTAAAAAAAAAAAAAAAAAGGCGGGGTGGGGAGGGGAGAGAGGAGGACTTCTTTACTGCGCAGTGGCTGAGGTTTGTTTCCCAGCCCAAAATAAACAGGCCAGGCATGATAGTGCGTGCCTGAGCTCACAGCTACATGGGACAAGAGAATTGCGATGACAAGACCCTGTTAAAAATGTGTGTGTGTGTGTCTCTTCCTTCCATACTCAGAAAAAAAAAATAGTACCTACCTCATTGAACTATTTTGAGAGGAAAATAAGTTGCTTAAATGCCACAGTGGTTAGCCAGAGTAAATCCTAAATAAACACTAGTGATGACAATCTTGATCATTCTCCCAAGTAATCTATTAGGTCATCAGAAAAATCATGATGTGTTTTTCTATGTAAAAATACATCATGACTTTCCAGACAACCCAAGCAAAATAAAACAGTGATTACCATTTATCACATTTCAGATTATACATGGTTTTTGTTTGTCTGTTTTTTTTTTTAATTCCGTTTATTTATTTATTTTGAGAAAGAGAGAGAAATAGAAAGAGAAAGAGAAAGGGGTCTTGCCACAGTCCACTCCCAGCCTCAGCCACTCAGGGTGGTGTGCCTGTATGTGTGTTCCTGGCTGTGCAGGGAGACCTTGCAGTGGGAACCTGAGACCTCACCTGGCCTCAGCGCTGCAGTGTGTTGCTTTACCACTGTACCACCACAGCTAGCCAAAATTATTTTTTATGCAATGGTAAATGTAGTGTTGATGGTATTAAGAAAATAACTATTCTCACATACTTGTGGAAATATAGTTATTACATCTTTGCTGGGCAACTTAACAATATGTATTAAGAACTTTAAATTCTTAGTAATGACATTTTAAGACAAATGTAACAGTATAATCAAATAAACACAGCAAGATGTATTGGGTGGTTGGAAAAGGCATGACTAACAGTATAATCAAATAAACACAGCAAGATGAATTGGGTGGTCTGAAAAGGCATGACATATTTTTCAATGTAAAAATGCACCATGACTTTTTAGATGACCCAATCTGTATAAGGATGCATGCATGTTAAGAAACAAACCAAAAAAAAATTAAAAAATAAACTAAATGTCTACCTAAAAAGGTTTGGTTACATTTAAGATGCATTCAGACCATTTTATTTTTCTTTAGATGCCCTGAATAGTTCAACTGTTTTAAGCTTTTTTTTTTTTTCTTTACCACCAGACATTGAAAAGGATAATAATGTTTAGTGGAAGTTAGAAAGTCATAGATAGTTCCTGGTGGCAATTCTCCCCCAAATCTGTTCACCCTGGTCCTAGACTTCCATGGATCTGTATCTGTTTCCCTTCAGAATGGATATGTTTACTTTACTCCTCCTGGATCATAGACCATTTACATCAATTCCTGGCATGGGGGATTGTGTGTGTGTGTGTGTGTGTGTGTGTGTGTGTGTGTATGTGTGATTTTTGCTATAGGGGCCATGCACTTGCCAGAGAGACAAAGACAGAAAACGAGATATCACCCCTCCCAGGGGGGCTGGCCATGCCACAATCCCTCCTTCTCCTCCTGTCTCCTCTTGGGATTTTGGGCACACACACACATGTGCCTGGTGTGAGTTTTAAGCCTCAGGATCTGAGTCTCGAACCGCAGTCAACTCTGTGGGAGTCCAGCAACATAACCATTATGCCCTCCGCTGGTCCACCCAGGGATTCTTTAGAAGGGTCTGAAAGGAAAAGGTTAGGCTGGGTCCAGGTTTGGTAGAGATATTGACAACAGAAGCCCCAATGTGTCTCCAGATTTCTGCCCCCAACATAAATAGCTTTTTATACACCAGCATCTCAGGTAATGATTATTACATCAGAAAGGGCCGGGGCAGTATCTCTTTTTGATATATGTTTCACTTTAAGACCAAGAAAACAGAAGCAGGTCAAGTTAACATTAGCTCAACTGTTTTATCTAACACAGAGACAAGTTTAATAAATCAGAACATTCTGTCTGGGTCTTGCTGACCTTACACAATTATCTTTTAATTTGTGAGACTCCTCATTGTCTTAACTGAGCATGAGTGTGACCCCTGGTTGCTGCAGTTTTACAAGAAGAAAAACATTTGTGGAGGAAAGTTACCCCTTGCAGACAGATTCCTGTTCACCATCATAATCTCAAATCCCATGTTAGATCACCATGATAAAAATGTTAAAAACTCTTACTATACCACAAAATGGAGCCCTACACAGACATTAAAAGCCATAAGGTATTACAGATCTTTATTTCTTGATGTACAAATATACATCTAATAGATTTCAAAGTTAAACAAGTTATAGACAACTATGTATGGTGTTATTCCACTTATATAAACATCTCAGAGGAAGTACACAAACATATTAGCAATATTTATCTGAGACTTTAAGCTAATTCATGGTTGCTTGTATAATCTCAATATTTTTAATTTTTATTATTATTGTTAATTTTAATTATTATTTATACATTTACTTGCTCTACATCATTTAGATTGTAAAGAGACTTTACCCAGCAAGATATGTATCTCAGTCCAGGCCAGTTGAGAATACTATACATGTCCTCATCAAATAATAAACCATATATGTGTCCCACAAATGTCTTACCTCTCGATTTTTTCCCCCAAATTTTCCTTTCCTACACTCTTGCCCTCCCACCCTCTTTCTACTTTGTCTATAG
>NW_006159602.1:1492495-1518212 GCF_000334495.1 Tupaia belangeri chinensis | reverse complement strand
GTATGTCTTCCTTAGAGAGACTTTTGTTCAGCTCATTTTCCCATCTTTTAATCGGGTTAATCTTTTTTTTCTTCATGTAAGCTGCTTGAGTTCCCTGTGTATTCTGGTTATCTAGTCCCTTATCTGAGACACAGTTTGAGAGGTAAGACACTTGTGGGACACAGATAAGGTCTGTTGATGAGGATGTGTATGGTGGTCTCAACGGGGCTGGATTGAGATGTATATCATACTGAGTAAAGTCTCTTTACAATCTAAATGATTTATAGTGATTTAATGTATGAATAATAATAAAAAATATATAAATAATAAAAACAGAAAAAATTCTCTCCCATTCTGATGGTTAATCTCAATATTTTTTAAAATCTGGTTTTTTATTTTTATAACTACTTATGAATTTTTTCTAATATTAGTTAGAAAAAATATTAACAGATATTAAGAGAAAAATGTTAATAGCTTTTCGCTATAGGATGCATTCGCTCACCAGAGAGATAAAGAGAGACAGAGAAACAGCGATAAATCACCCCCCATGGAGGATGGCCACATGACAATCTCTTCTCCTCCATTCTCCTCTTGGAATTTTGGGCACACATGCACACATGCCCAGTGTGAGTTTTAAACTGCCAGGCCCAGGATTCAAACCGTGGTCGACTATGTGGGAGTCCAGCAATGTAACCTTATGTCATATATTGGTCCCAATCATTCTTAATTTATACGATTTCAATCTGTATCATTTCATCTCAACATTTAATCTTATTTGTGAGTTCTTAGCTATTTTTAACTCTTTACTTGAAAAAAAAAAATTGTTAGGTCCCATTCTTTCAGCTTAGAAGTAAAAATGAAGTCATCTCCTTTTAGGACTTCTACTAAGTGGTTTGAATCTTTATTTTCCTTTTACAGAAAGTACCCTTAATCCCCTGGGCTGGGGACCAGTGTTGGCCTGTGATCTGTTGGGAACCAGTCCACATATGCCAACCCTTGTAGGAGGAGTGGGCAGCCAGCAAGCGAGGCTTTGTCTGTGTGGACAGCCCCTCGTCATCTCTGGCATTACCACGTAGGCTCCACCTCTTGTGAAATCAGGGGTGATTTTAGATTCTCATGGGAGCACAAACTCTGCTGTTGTGTAATTAATTGTTTCACTGTGTATTGCAGAGAGGTAGTGGTAGAAATGGGGGTGCATGGTGGATGTGGTGCACTTGGGTCATCCCAGGACCAACCTCCATCCCCCTCATCAGTGGAGGGCCTGTCTTCCATGAGAGAAGGTTGGGGACCACTGCATTATAGAACATCTTATCAGACAGATTGTTTCAATGACACCGCCATAGGTTTTTAAGAATTTTGGGAACTAGCAGTTAGCGTAATGGCTATGTCGCTGGACTCCCACGTAGACGACAGCTGTTCGCGTCCCGGACCCGGTGGCTTAAAACTCACGCCGGGTGCATGTGCATGCATGCCCAAGATCCCGAGAGGAGAATGGAGGAGAAGGGATTGCGGTATGACCATCCCCCCTGGGGGGTGATTTCTCGCTTTCTGTCTCTATGTCTCTCTCTGTCTGTCTGGCGAGCGCATGCGCCCTATAGCGAAAATCTCTCAAAAAAAAAAAAAGGAATTTTTAAATTTTTTCTAAATCATCAGATCAGAGCTGGGAAACACTGTGGGGCAGGACAGATTCCCGTCCTCACCCCATCAAAACCTAACATATCAGCCTCTATGACAACCAACTAGTCCTGCCTCTTTTTCTTCTTGTGACACCTGAATTTGTGAGAAGGGCTTATTGTTCTTTTCTCTATTTTAGTCAAGGTGAGAGCTCTCCAGCCTACCCAGCAGTTTCAAATACCTTGAATTTCAGGAGGAAGGACAAGGATCTGGGCTTCTTTCTCCTGGGACTCTGGAATCCTCAGGCATATTATCCCTCTCCTCCCCAGTGCTTTTCACCTATGCACTTTCTCACAGAAAAAGGCACATCAACCTCTGACTGGACAAGGACTGTGCTGCATAATTAGATTTTTTTTATGATTCTAAAAATAATGTATTCTTTTAAGAAATTATGTGATAAAGGCAAATACAGAGGAAAAATACTTAAGTTATTAGTAATTCCAACACATGGAAATAAATACTACTAATATTTAGAAGAATTTTTTTTTAATGTTCCTATCTAAACCTTCTTAAGTATATAGAGGTTAAATTCAATGTACATTTACTTAACATTCACACTAAATTAATATTATATTAATATTTAATACATACTCATTACTTATATCAGAATTATCTAACCTCACTGGTCTTCAGAAATATAATTTTAGTTCAATTCAACCTACAGATTCAACCGGTTGCTTTATTAATTAAGTCCTTTGTTGCTATGAGTTTGCATTGAGCAGCTTAGAAAGATAAATGGTTTATAATGTGTTTTAAAGACAGCAAGTTCTGTTCCTAACTAGTTTCCTGAAATTCTCCTTAACTGTGGAATATTGGCAATTCCAAGATGATTGAAATCCAAAGTTTCATGGTAACTTAGAATTACAGAAATACAAAATTTACTCCTCTTTTGCTCCAAGCAAATGAAGTGCTTCATATTTCAGTTCAAATACTATTCACAAAACTTAATCTATCTCTGTACTTTTGTTTTGTATTCTCTCATTGTTCTTTCTGAGTTTTATTATCTGTTCAATTTTCAGAAATCAGTTCTCTGTCATTAACATAGTAAACTTAAATGATAGCTTCTGGCTAAAACAGGAGTAATATCTATGTGAAATCTACAAAGACAATGGAATTCTTCTGTCATTGGCAGAGATAGAGGAGTAATAAAATCTTCTAAGGGAGCTTAGCTTTATGATGTCAGGACAGGAAAGGCACATTCCAGAAGGTCTGACATTCCCTGAGCTCTGCTTCATCTATTGATCCCATCCTATCATTCAACCTTCTTAAAGAGCAACCCAAAACACCATCCCTTCATTTTGTTCCCATTATTAACATTTTCAAGTCTATAAGTAACTTGAGAAAATAAAACTCTGGAAAGCGTATCCCTTTAGATCAAATGATCATTTTATGAAGAAAAATTAGAACACCTGATAGGCTAATGCTCTAGAAAAGCAAAGGTCCCATGAAATTTCTCCTGTGGCTTAATTTACATACAGCCAAATGAAGTTCAAGGGCCCCACTATGACCAAAACTATATATAATAACTTAAGAAAGTTGGAATAAAATTGACATAGAACACTTACTGTTGTCATTTTTCTATAATAGCAGACTTCTTTCCTCTGGGATATGACCAACTGAGGAATACAGTTTATTCTGGGTCCACTTTCTAAGAAAGAATAAAATCTCATCTGTGTGCACATAGTCTAGGACAATTGAGTTTTTGGATGAGAAAGCAATTCTAGCTTTATATCCTTAATAGGAAACTTTCTGTAATATAAAATGCAGGGACAAAAAAATATATTTTTATACTACTGTTCTTTCTCTTTTCCTTTTAACAAAATACTACATGCCAACTTGCTAGCAAAGCTTTGAGAGCTTCTGTTTTCCTCTTTGAAGCCTCATTTGCCAAGGGTAGCTCTGGCAAGGATAGATTTTATTTCATATACACACCCAGCCAGATTTTCTCTCACTAGTAACATCTGGTGTCCCTGTAGTGTCCATTTGAGATCCATAATTACTTTTTTTTTTACCATATTAATGATTGTAAATATCTCTTCTACACTACCCTGCTTCTTTCAGAACTTTCTTCACTGTTGACACATCATTGTAAGAAAAATAATAAGACAGTTCCTAATCCCATGCTTGCAATGTTTGCCTGATGGAATGATAATCATCTACAGGAAGAATGATTCCTAAATAATGGTCCGAACAAAGTGATTCTAATACTAAATGAAAGCTCATTTTCTTAGAAACCACCAACTGATTGTTCTATCTTTACTGCCCCATAAAGATAACAATATGGCTTCTCTCCTAAGGGATGTATTTGGCTTTTAGTGTTGTGGAGGAAAAAATTTTAAATGCCAATAATTTGGAAGAAGACTATCCACTCGTGTTTCGCCTTCTATGTTTTTCTTTTTTCAAGAGGGCTAGATTTTCAGAGCAATATCTCACTTAGACTTGGGAAGCTATTTAGCTACAGTGGACCTGCCAACTCCTGATTCCTGAGTATTTTTGTTCCTATACCTGTCTGGGCACTTTTAAGCAAGAAAAACCTATACAAGCACCTCATAAATCACCCGTAGCCTTTTTACTGTCGTTTGATTCTAACTTCAACCCTTTTAAGGCAAAGGAAATAAACCAAAAGTCAATATTTACATTCATGGGTCTTTAGCAAATAATTCTAAAAAAAATATAAACTTTAAAATGGAAAAAAAATGTTATGAAATTTCACTGAGTCTGAGACTGGGACAGTTGTGGACACATTAAAGAATAGAAATCATAATAATGTCCTTCTTAACCCTGCCCAGAAAGTGAACCCTGTGAGAACAGGTTTTTTGTCTGCGTGTCTAAATTCTCCCCAATATCTAGAACAGAGCTTGGCACAAAAGAGTTCAAGAAATATTTGTTAAATGAGAGAAAATTTTAGAACACTGCATCATAACATGCTTCTCTGTGTGGCACAGTATGTAAGTATGGAAGATCTGAGAATGAGCAAAATAAGTGGACTGGAGTGGATGAAACAGACTTAGCGTAGAAGATAGGATTTGAGCTGCCAATGAAGGGGAGCAAGATTTCAGGGAGTAGAAGGGTCTCCACAGAATGAGAGTAGAGTAGGGGATTAGAACCAAGTCCGAGCCAGGTAACCTGTACAGAGATCCCCTCTGTCTATCTTTCCCACCATCTATCATAAGAGTATAGGCATTTAAATCTTTGTCCACATTGTAGGCCCTGCTTCACTTGATGAACTGTACAGCCACCCCTGTGTGAAGCCACAACCACAGACCACTTCTTGAGGGTCAGGTAGTGGTTTCTTTACAACTCTGTTCACAGGTGAAGCAGAGAGAAATACTTAGCACTCCCACCCTCTGTCACTTTTCAATCCTTAAGAATCCTTTCTCTCTCACCTTTACTCTCAAGAACCTTCTCTTTCCTCTCTAGAAACAAAGCATCATCATACTACTGACCTTAAACTTTTATCAAAGATAAGAAAAACTTGTGGCCAGCAGGCAGAATGATGGTTAAAGTGCTGGATTCCCACGTGGCTGACCACAGTTAGTCTCTCGGACCTGGTGGCTTGTTTTCTCACTCTCTCTCTCTGTCTCTCTGGTCAAATTGATGAATAGTAATAATAAGTAAAGTTAGATAAATGATTCCTTTAAAAAAAATAGATAAAAACTCTCTTACTGTGCTTCCCCCATGACAAACATTCCCGAAGTGGACTTCCAGTAGCGCCAGATGATCTTAGCAAATCAGAAAGTAGGGAAAACTTAAGAAAACATAAAAAAAAAAAAATTTAATAAACTAAGCTTCCACAATTTCTGCCAGTGACTATAGGACCTCTTTCTGGTTTTCTAGAGCCCTTTAGTTATAACTAAATAATGTAAAATTTGTCAAAAAAAAAAAAAGTTAGAAAGCAACCCAAAATCATGGATTCAAACCTAATTTGTGTCCTTTGGAGAATTTACAATCTGACAGAACATGCTGCAACAATGCAGCTGTTCCAGCTGCAACAGCTGGGACCCTTCTCACTGATGTCCTTGTTAATTAAATATTACAGCAGGGGCTGGTCTGAGAGTAGGACTACATGTGACTAAGATAATTAAATTGAGAAAAATACAAACTGAACTGAAGCAAAGAGATTTGGTTTCCTGTATGAGTCATCTAAAGAACGTGATGATTTGCCTGCTTGAGAGATGAAATTAAATAACTCAGAAAATTAAGTGACATTAAAATTCAACACCACTGATTTCTCTCTGCAGCCTGCTGTTTAGTCTCTTGAGACTGTCCAGTGTCCTAGCAATAAATAAATTGTGCATATGCTTCAACAGTGCTAAGTCAAAGAAAGAAAATATTATGTTTGATTTGTACAATAAAACCACAATTAACTGAAGCACCTGGAGAACAGAGTTTTATGATAGTCTTGGGGTTAGCTGGAAGATGCTTTATAAAGTAGATTAGATTCAGTGAACCCACTTTCCTGCCTCAGTATGCTGAGAATGGTGAATATAATAAAATTCCTTTTTAAAATAACAGTAATTCTAAAACTTACACAGTCTCTGTGTTGTGTTTAGGAGCACAGGGGATCCATCTGGCCTTTTGGCTTTCATTCTCTACTAGCGAAACCCAGAATATTAGCTGAAGAAGAGTCTTGATAAAAAGATCCATGTCTCCTAATTCCAGCAAACAGAAATTATAAAACACATTTATTAATTCACACCAAGCAGTTTTTCTTACTTTGGAAATATTTTTTTAATTTAATGTGTTCATTATAGAGAGTATATGTGTGCAAGAGAGAGAGAACCCTCAGTAGGGTCTCATCACACTGTGATCCTGTTCCCCTGACCCTTCAGCTCATCAGACTTTTAGGCATGCACACATATATCCAGCATGTTTTTAAGCTGACCCAGGGATTCAAACCCTCAGCCAACCATGTAGCTTTTAGTACTGCAATTCATTTTGCTACTAACTGTGCCACCAGGCTGGACCAGAAATATTTTCTTAACATCAGTGATTATTTTATAGTTTTTTGAAACCTATAGGAAGAACTTTCATTTGAATGAGAACTCTAATTATTTGAGCTCCAGTTTTTTTAGGCTTCTCTGTTCTTTCCATATGGCAGTGCTTTATAGAACAAGATAGAGGAGAATCTTACTAAAATTGGAGCCAGGAAGGAATACCAAGAGAGCACCTACATGAATTTTAGTAAAGAATTAATCATACTTAGATTCTGAAATTAATCTCCATCACCATATGCTAGCACATTTGCCACTATGGTATACGAGGGAGCATCCATTTCATAGTGATTAAAATTGGGATCATTGTTATCTCTCTTATCTTCTCTAAGCTATTAGAGTGTGTGTGTGTGTGTGTGTGTGTGTGTGTGGGGATTCAAACCCTCAGCCAACCATGTAGCTTTTAGTACTGCAATTCATTTTGCTACTAACTGTGCCACCAGGCTGGACCAGAAATATTTTCTTAACATCAGTGATTATTTTATAGTTTTTTGAAACCTATAGGAAGAACTTTCATTTGAATGAGAACTCTAATTATTTGAGCTCCAGTTTTTTTAGGCTTCTCTGTTCTTTCCATATGGCAGTGCTTTGTAGAACAAGATAGAGGAGAATCTTACTAAAATTGGAGCCAGGAAGGAATACCAAGAGAGCACCTACATGAATTTTAGTAAAGAATTAATCATACTTAGATTCTGAAATTAATCTCCATCACCATATGCTAGCACATTTGCCACTATGGTATACGAGGGAGCATCCATTTCATAGTGATTAAAATTGGGATCATTGTTATCTCTCTTATCTTCTCTAAGCTATTAGAGTGTGTGTATGTGTGTGTGTGTGTGTGTGTGTGTGTGTGTGTATGTGTGTGTGTCTCTGAGCTGAGCATCTTCCACAGTCCTGAGGTCAGCATTACAGCAGAGTATTGGAGGCTGCTGCTGGAAGACGGAATAGAGTTGCCAACTGTGCAGCTCTGACATGGGCAGGCATGAACACATGGTGCTCTTCTGAATGTTGGAAAGTGGCAAAGTCAACCTTCTACAGAGGTGGAGATGATTACTGATCTCCTGTCTCCTAAAGCAGCACCATTTTCTTCTTTCTTCTGATTGGTATCCTATCTCCTGGTTTCTCCACAATCCTTCCTATTTTCAGGGCAGTCGTTCCTAAACCTTGCTCCCATTCACCTCAGCCATTCTCACACCTCAGCTATTCAAAATGCATGTTGTTCTGCCCTTGTCTTGCAGGTGCCTGCTCTCAGCTAGTCAGCTTATATAATATGATTTGCTAAAGATAATTCACACTAAGGTTTTAGAGATTTTTTTAAACAACTTAGTATGTAACTTCTATAACAAATTCAGATTTAAAGTCAAACTGTATTTTAGCTTCCTTTCAAGTCTTTCCATGTAAATATCTGATGGTAGACTTAGAAAACTCAATACAGTTACTGTTTTTCCTTGGAGGAGAGGTATTTTCTTGTTTTTCCATATTTCTTATGACCCTACGGTGATTTCTTGTCTTCTGATGAAAAGCACCTCTCCTCCAAGGAAAAATAGTAACTCCTCTTCATCCTCAGACAGTATGATGAAATTCATGGAAATGTCAGATAAAGAATTTAGAATTTTTATGGTGACAAAGCTCACAGAGATTGAAGAGAAGAGAGAGAATGAATTGCCGAAGAGGAAGGGGAAAGGAACTGATGAGCTTCAGGAGGTGAGGAAATTCTTGCAATATCTAAAAGAGGAAATTCACACTACAAGAAAGAATCAAATGGACCTGTTAGAGATGAAGACTGTAATACAGAAAGTCAAAATCCCCCTCAAAAGTATTAAAAGCAGACTACATCATACAGAAAATCGAATCTCAGATATAGAAGACAAATTCGCTGGCCTAAAAAAATCCACCACGAAGACTGAGAAAATTGCCCCCAAAATGAGAATACTATACAAGAAATACTGGATACCATCAAATGTCCAAACGTCTGAACAATTGGTATCCCAGAAGGGGAAGAGACTCATAAGAGCATTGACAATCTATTCCACTAAATCCTGGAAGAAAATTTTCCAAACCTAAAAAGGCATCCAAAGATCCAATCCAAAGAAATACAAAGGACCCTGATAGAATCAACCCAAGAAAATCTTCTCCAAGATACATTTATAGCCAGATTGAGCAAAACCACAAAGACAAGATACTAAGATTGGCAAGAGAGAAACGGCAAATTACCTACAAAGGATATCCCATCAGGCTGACAGCGGATCTCTCATTGGAAACAATGTGAGTGAGGAAAGAATGGGAAAATATATTCAAAGTGTTGAGGAAAAAGCAATTGCAATCAAGGGTACTATAACTACCAAGATTTTCCTTCATATGGGAAAAAAAGACAAGAACGTTCTCAGATAAACAAAACCTGAAAGAATTTACCAACACCAGACCAGATCTCCAAGAAGTTCTGCAGGAAGTACTATACCAGGAAAACTAAATACAGTCACACAGAAATAAGAGTTCAAAAACTAAGAAAATGGCCAACTTAATCTTGGGGACAAGTCTAGAGTTGAATATTATATCCCAGAATTTAATTGGGAAAATCTAACCACAACAGAAGATAAAGTACATGAGATTGAACTGGTGAAATAGAATTTTATGACTTTCGACTAAAACATTGCTGATTTTCTTCTAGGCTTTGTTTTCCGATTTTAAGGATTTTTGTTTTGTCTTGAGCTGCTGATAGGTTCATGTACATACTGTTTGAACAGAATCCCAACCTGTTTCCTGACTTTACATTCTAAACATATTCCCTTAGCACTTCTTTGATTTATTAAAGCTAAATCTGCTTTTCTTGAAGTTAAAAAAATATAGTTAAAAGATACATAATTAATGACTGTAGTAAACTGTATAACATGGGCTAGGTGCTACCTTATAGTATATTCATTCTACTCAGAGTTTCACGCCTAAAGTCAGACATGTATTTATAGATATGTACATATCAGCAGAGCTTGCTATTGAAATAGATTATTTAAGAAATTTTGTGACTCAATAAAATGTGGGGGGAAAAAGAATGGAAAACAACTGTGGACACCTGAGATAGTGTAGAAGGAGGGTGGGAAATGGCAGAGGGTGAGAAATAGGGGGAAAAATGTATATACATATATATATGAAACTAGAAATGGAAAATTATGGATGATAACATGTATGATTAAGCTACTATGCAGCATATTCTGGATGGGAAAATCACTTTTTGTATGCTGTGACAATGTTCAGTGCATGAATTTAAATTAATTAAAAACAAATTTTTTTCAAATATTAAAAAAATTTTAAAAAAGAAAAACTAAGATGTTTCATTAACTAATACAATGGGGGGAAAAGAATGGAAAGCAAAGGCGGATACCAAAGACAATGTGGGAGGAGGGTGAAATGGAAAAATATTTGCTGATGATTACATGTATGACTAAGCCACTATACAGTGTATTCTGGATAAGAAACTGCATTTTGAATGCTGTGATGATATTCAGCAGTGAATGACTATAAAATAAATTAATAAAAATTACCAAAAAAGTAGGTTTTTCTTTAAAAAATAAAATATGTTAGCATAATGAGTATTTAATTGCCATTTTAAATGGTTCAATAAACATATTCTTAAATTAAAAAAAAAACTCAATACAGAAGTTTGAAGGGAAATGAGAACTTTTCTGACATTCCTAAATTGCCACCATGAAAGGCTTTTATAAGCAAGGCAGGGCTTGTGCAGCCTTCCCTAATATTCAAGGGCAGCTGCCATTGTGGTAGAATTATGGTCCAATGAACTAGTTGCTTTCTAGGAGGCCCCTACCAAAGTGTCAAAACCAGGGGTCACAAAAAAGTCAGCTTAACAGAGCAGGCTGTAAGGGAGTTGGTAGCCAGAGTGCTATGACCAAATCCTCACACTGCATTTTTTTTCTCCCTGTCTTGCAGCCTGATTTTTATTTTATTTTTTGCCAGAAGGTACATGCTCTCACTGGAAACAGAAAGAGAGAGGGAAAGCAAGAAAGCACACCTCTCTAATTATTGGGCACAGTCATAATCTCTTCTCCTCCATCTCTTCCTTTTGGGATTTTTGGCATGCACGCACACGTACCTAGCATGTTTCTCAAGCTGCTGGACTAAGGACTAAATCACATGGTTAGGCATGTGGGTTCCAGCTACCTTACCCCACCTGGCTGTGGGCTGGCTTACAGCCTGATTTTTAACATGACTGTTAGGGTTGTTAACAGCACCAAAGTGGGTCACCAGAAATGAGATGTATACCTCAGCTAATCTGGAAAAAACTAAAGTGACAGAGATCTGTTTATTTTAATTTATTTAAAACAAGTCAAGCCCTGTTTACCATCTCTGGTTGTGTTGCTTAGAAACCTCATAATTCTGACTTGAATCCAAGTTGCAAATGGAACATTTGGAAAACTATGGAAAAATGTTCTTGGAACTTTCTCATTATTCAGAGAACTTTTCCTACATTTTTTACTCTGCATATCTCTTACACATATGTACAAATGCATAAATTATACTTTTAAACTATTTATTTTGGCTTGTCAGGCTGTAGATCATAAAGAAGGAAATATTTTCTTCTTTTCCCTAAGTTTTTACATCAAAAGATGAAAGAGCTACTTCTGTTAAATTGGTGGCATAGGAAAGAAACTTTTCCCTCTTTTGTTGTCCCATCACTTATTCTCCCTAGGGAAGAAAAATGGTAAAGCTGGTACTCAGATTGGCCAGGGTCAATGTGTCAGCAAGCACAACCCATACGTGGTCTTCCTCTTTATCTCTGGCCTTCTGTCTCTAAAGAGAAGATCTACCTGCAGCTACCTGTGCTCACCTCTCCTCTATGCTGTAGGTCTGCTAGGACGTGGCCTATTCCTGCAGGAAAAAAGCTAGTGCTTGTCCAACTGCTTGCTAAGACTGGATTGGTAAACGCAGTTCAGGGCCCAAGGACTAAGGAGGCTCTTTGGGATTATAGTCCAAGGTACATTCTCCAGTCTAGCCTTACCAATAATAAAGTTATTTGGGTTTCATATTTCTACATCTATTTGTCACACTGTCCAGAACTTGAGAGAAGAGTATGATTCAATCAAACCTCAACAGATTGGTGTAACAGATCATAGAATAATAACATCTCTATACCTAGGGAAGATCTTAACTGAACAATTCCTTCACGTTCTGTAGGTAAACTAAGACTTTAAGCTACTTGCCCAGATAGGCAGTGGTGAAGCTGGGACTAAAACTAAGCACTCTGGACTTTGGATTCAGTCATTCTTCCATTACTGTGATGTTCTTCAGAGCCAGCCTTGGCCACAAGCACTTGAAATCCTTTTATCTCTCTCCTGCCATCATCTTGGGGGACCTCAACATCCGAAGATCTTTTTATAGCCATCAGTTCTCTCAGTTTGGACTTTCCTACTCTCCTATGAATCTTTGCCTTCACCTTACTTGAGCTAATCACTCTAATAGTAATGCACAGGATAGTGTCAATAGCTGAAACTTCTCTGCTGCCAAAATCATTACATACTTAAAAGAAATTATTTTAAGTTTTTCCCATAGGGTGCATGTGCTGACTGGACAGAAAGAGAAAGACAGTGAGGAATCATCCCCCAGGGGGATGCCATGCCGCAATGCCTTCTCTTCCATTCTCCTCCTGGAATTTTAGTCACACACACACATTGAAAATCAGGCAAGATTTTCAAGCCTCCATGTTCAGGACTGAAACCACAATCGATCATGTGAGAGTTCACCGCCGTAACCACATTACCTGTTGGCCTCTAATTTATATACTTTTATTTTTTTCCTATCCTCCTGCTTATCTCTCCTGCTTGCTAGCTACATCACTACCACAGCAACTATTTTTCAGTCACATTAAGACGTTTACCAGCTGACTATTTTCTTCTCATCGTTTACACACTGGTTTTACTTTCCGAACATCCAGCTTACATCCTAGGGCCCTTCATTTATTCCCCAAATCAGTCAGTAGGCTGATTCTGCCCTTTCACTAAATCATAATAGATCTAACTATTCAACTTTTCTGTTCTTGAACATGAGCAACTGAATATTGCTGGCAAAGATCACACAGCCAGGAGGATCAGACCTCTAAAATCCAAGTCTCCAACTTTTCCATGATAGCGGAATCTTCCAACAAGACATATTTCTCTGGACATTTCATTCCCACATCACCTGCAATGACAATTCCATGTTTACAAACCTCTGAATCTTTCTCTCTCTCATCACTCAACACAAGATGCCTCGTTGTTTAGGTCAAGTATAAATCACCAGGCGAGACTCCTCAACTTGGTATAGTCAAACTCCTCTTTTCTTCCTTTCTCTTTTCTTTTCTTCATCATAGTGGGACAGGCTGGCCCTCTATTCAAAATCAGTCCTTCAACTCATATTCAAAAATCCCTTTCTCTCACCTCCTGAAACGTCTGGGCAGGAGTTTCTCTCCCAGTGTGCCACACTGTGTAAGTGGCCATTGAACTCTTCACACAGCTACCAAACTAATCCTTGCCACACTAAAAGATACCTACTGTCATGAACAAATCTATCAATGTCTTGGGATAAAGGTCCAGCAATGTGGCACATTGCAGTATTCAAAAATGTGTTCTCCCAGGCCAGCAAGGAGAATCGAGGTAAAGGCAGCTGAATCTCACATGGCCAACTATGTGGTTCAAGTCCCAGACCTGGCGACTTGAACAAGCCAGGTGCATGTGTGTGCATGTCCAAAATCCTGAGAGGAGAATGGAGAATGGATTGCCATGTGGCCATTCCCTCTTGGGGGGTGATTTCTTACTTTCCCTCTCTCTGTCTCTCTCTGGTGAACACACACACCCTAATATACATGCCAAAAAAAAAGTTTTTTTCCATTTATATAAAAATCTCTCTTATAATTGATTATTTCAATAAGAATTTAAATATGCTGAAGTTTCTACCATCTTCAAAACAGACAAACAGGGGCCAGATGGTGAAGCAGTGGTAAATGTGATGCTCTGTGAGGCAGTCTCATGTGGGAGGGTTAATGGTTCAAGTCCAGAGACTTCTCTGAGTACCAGAAACAAATGTGCCCATGATCTAGGACTGACTGAAGGCTCTGACTCTCTTGTTATGGAACAGATAAACTCTTCCTCAGGTTAATAATCCATCCTCACTAATCTTCCTGTTTCTCAAGTACATGGCCCTCCCTCACCAGTTCCTTCTGTCTAGAATAGTCTTCTCCCTGCTTCTCTGTGAATGACCAGGAATCATGTCTTACTGATGCTAAACCTCATAAACATCATCAAAGACCTGAGTTCTTTCTACTCCTTATTGCACCTTTCCCAGCCTGTTTCATTCTAATCTAGATTCTTTCATAGTATTCTTAACCTCAATCCTTTGTCAAGGTAAGTCTCATTAATCATTCCAGTCTCAACTTAAAGTCACCAATTAGGGCAAGCAGATGGCATGGACATTAAGGAGACTGGATCCCATATGACCAAAAACATGGTCTGTGTCCCAGACCCAGCAACTTGAAAAACATGCCAGGAGTATGTGTGTGTGTGCGCCCACAATCCCAAGAGGAGAATAGAGGAGAAAGAAAAATGTTTTAAAATAGGTTAAGTTATAGTAGCAGAAATTCAGTGAAAAAATGAAATCTGATCAATTAGAGACTGCTGTTTGGGGGGAAACCTGAGAAATTTTTCAAGGTTGGAATTAGATTGCTTCTTACCTACCTGCCAAGAGAATTCAGAAATTACAAATGATCACACACTTGGCAATAGCTATGAGATAAATCAAGTCCCTGGTGAGGAAATTTAGGATTACCATCTGTGGAAAACCTGAACAAAGCAAGGAAGGAAAGCTCAGCTCTTTAAAGCTTTATGCTATCTCTGGTATGGTCTTATTTCCAAGTTTCTGCCATTTTCAGTTTAGAGTGAGCATGGTGCTATTGCTTTCAGAATTGTCAGAAAACAGTGTCAAAACACCATTAGATTTACAATCCAAGTGGGGGCATGAGCGACATCTATTTTAAGCAGATATTTTGTACATCATAATATCCAGATGGCAACCTAGAAAGGCTGATCTGAATTGTGTATAAGTGGAAGTTATCCAACTCTCATCCTGGAAAAAGCTTAGATTTGAGTTCCAATGGCCATTATTCCAGTCCCAACTCTGAAAATTCTTCAATGTCTAATCATAGGAATAAAGATAGTGCCTATTGCACAGGATTGATTTTAGTATCATTTCAGATATGTGAATGTTTTGGAAATCAACATTCACTGTACAAGGTATCCTCCTCCATCCCCACTTACCTATTTCTAGATCATATCAGTTCTATCACCTTTAGGTTTGGGTTCTAAAAGAACTCCTGATACACATACAAAGCAATGCCATGTGAAGATGAGGGTGGAGATGGAGTGATGCATCTATAAAGCAAGGAACACTAAGGATTACTGGTAACCATCAGGAGTTAGATGAGAAACATGGGACAGATTTTTCTCTCAGAGCCTCCAAAAGGAACTATCCTGATTAAATCTTTTCTAAAATCTGTATCAATTATTTATTTGTTTGTTTTTAATTAAGATTCTTGGTTTATAGATAATCATAATACATCAGTACAGTTTTTCAAAGGGTGCATACATTGTGTAATAATACAATTAAGGATGTAGACATACTCATCTTCTTCAGCATTGAATATTATATGATGTTGTATGCATTTTATAATAGTTCAACTAGTTTTTTTTTTCTTTTTGGAAATATATATTGAATTGCCAGTGACGTGTTTACTTGGCTGTGGTGTGCAGTTCCATAACCTATTCCACTTGTTTATATGCATTCTTGTGTTGGTTGCTTATTCTCACCCAAACCCCTACTACCACTAGTTGGAGCTTTTTGTATCTACCATTGCTTTCTCTACTTCTTTTTTCTTTTAAGAGAGATTTTTTGCTATAGGGCATGTGTGCTCACCAGAGAAAGAGAGAGACAGAAAGCAAGAACTCACCCCCCAGGGGGCATGGCCATGCCACAATCCCTTCTCCTCCATTCTCCTATTGGAATTTTGGGCACACACACACATACAGCCAACGTGAGTTTCAGGCCTCTAGGTCCAGGACTCGAACCATGTAAGAGTCCAGCGACAGAACCATTATGCCATCTGCTAGTCCCACTTTCTCTACTTCCATGCCATGGAGTTATTCAGTTCCTGCCATAAAGTTTCTCTCCCTTTATATAGCAGACTTTATGTATTTGGGTGCTCTGAGTTGGGTGCATAAATATTTATAATTGTTATATCGTCTTGGTGAGTTGATCCCTTTGATATTATTGGGTTGTCGGAAAAGTCATGATTCATTTTTGCATTGAAAAAATATATCATGACTTTTCTGACAACCCGGTATACAGTCACATTCTTTGTCTCTTTTGACAGGTTTTAGTCTGAAGTCTATTTCTCTTTTTTGTCATATTAGAGTTGTGTCTCCCGGTTTGAGATATATATATATATATATATATATACACACACACAGAACTACTTTTTCTAACTTTACATTCTCAATCTGTATATCTTTTCTGATGAAGTGTATTTCTTGTAAGCAGCACATAGGAGACTCCTGATTTCTTAAATCCATTCAGCAGTCGGTATCTTTTTTTTAATTACTGTTTTGTTTGTTTGTTTGTTTGTTTTTTTACCATAGTGCATGTGTGCTTGCCAGAGAGAGATAAACAAAAAGGGAAAGTGAGAAATTAACTGGCCCCCTTCCCCCTGGAAGGGGATGGCCACACCATAATCCTTTCTCCTCCATTCTCTTGAGATTTGGGGTAGGCACTCAAATGCAACCAACACGATTTTTAAGCCACCAGGTCTGGAACTTGAACCATGGTCAGTCATGTGGGAGTCCAGCACCTTAACCACATGCAGGGGCATGCTACCTGCTGGCCCTGGCAGTTGATATCCTTTGATAGCGGTGTTTAATTCATTCACATTCAGTGATATTATTTCTGGGGGGTTGGTTTTCCTGGTTGTTTTATGTTTTTATTTTCTTTTTTCATCTGATATTGTTTATCTTTGCTATTTGCAGGATTTCCATATGGTAGGAATTATATAATTTCTATATCTTCTTTGTGTAGTTGTGCTGATGGTGAGTTTTAAATTTTCATGTAATTTCATGGTGCTATTTATCTTCCTTTCATTTCAAAGTATAATAAGTACTCCCGTAAGTATTTCCTGAAGAGCTGACCTAGTATTGGTGAAATACTTCAGTTTTTATTTGGTAGTGATTTATGTTTCCATCTAATTTGGAGGGTAGTTTTGCTGGCTATCGTATTCTTGGGTGAAACTTTTCTCCCCCAACAAAAAAAAATTTATTTTTTAATATGTCAACCCATTCCCTCCTGGCCCCAAGGTTTCTGATGAGAAGCATGAGGTTAGTCTAATAGGATATCCTTTTTAAGTAACTTGGTGCTTTTCTGTAGCTATTTTTAAGATTTTATTTTTATCTTGACTTTTGACACTTGACTATTATATTCTTTAGAGATGATCTTATGTTACACTTGTTTGGTGTCCTTTGAATTTCCTGGTCTAGATGCCTGTATTGCTCTTCAGAATTGAGAAGTTTTCAACTAATGTTTCTATGCCTTTTTCCATCTTTTCCCTGACTAGGATAACTATTATGTGAATATTCAGTTAATTAATGGTGTCTTAGACTTCCCATATGTTCTCTTTATATTTAACAGTCTTTTTTTTTCTTTCTTTTTGACAATTTAGGCTATGTCTTAGGTTATGCCTTCAAGTTCTGAGATGCTTTCTTCTGCATGGTCTAACCTATTGTTAATCCCTACAGAAGTTTAATTTTTTATATTATATTCTTTATCTCTGGGATTTTTATTTTATTCTTTTTTAAAAAAATTCCAGTCTCTTCACTGAATTCTTTATACATGTTTTTCTTATCTCCTGGAGTTGCTTATCTGTGCTGTCTTGAAGCTCATTTAGTTTTGTTATGATCAATATTCTGAAATCCCTTACTGACATTTCTGGGATTTCCTGCATTTTGTCCATGGTTAGTGAACAGTTAGTGCATTCCTTTGAAGAAGAACTATTTCCTTGTCTTTTCATCTTTCTTGTGTTCCTTTATAGATATGTAGGCATCTAGTGCATAACACACTTTTCCTGTAAATGGGGTAAATTCTATTGTGCCAAGAATGACTGATGCCCTTTAGAGCAGTTACCTGAATAGTCAGACCCAGTGTAGGATATGGACATCTTCTTCCAGATATCAGCCGAATAGGCAATATCTTCAGTCTTAAATGTATTGTACACAAGAGGAGTGTAGGTGCTGGTTGAGGAACTGTGGCTCATTGGGTTGTTTATTGTTTAGTTTACCATCTGTGTGTACTCCCTGGAAAAGAGAAAGCTTCTTTAGTAATTTAGTCAAAATGTGTGTAATTATTACTTTATACCTTGATTGGAGAGGAAATGAGTGCTGGGTGATTCCTTTCAGCAATAAATGTGTGTAATTATTACTTTATACCTTGATTAGAGAGGAAATGAGTGCTGGGTGCTTCCTTTCAGCAGTCTTACTCCCATGGAATCTTGATTTCAGACTTCTGGTCTCCAAAACTCTGAAACAATAAATCCCTGCTATTCTCACCTGCTGAATTTACAGTCATTTGGTAAGGCAGCCTCAAGAAACTAATACTGTCTTTCATCTGAAAGGATTATGACCAAAGAAACTTTTGCGCATTAATGTCTCATCTATAAAATGATGCACTCTTTTCACAAAGTGGTGCAATTTGGTCTGCCATCGACTAGGTGTCAGTCACAAAGTAAAATATTTATACAGCAATAAAATCAATAAACTGTAGTTACATGCAATGACATAAAGAAATTTGAGGACAACCCTGTGGCATGGTAGTTAAGGCAGCTAGATCTCATTAGCTGATTGCATGGTTCAATTTCAGGACTTGACAGTTTGAAAAACACACTGGGTAAGTGTACATGCTTGCCCAAAATTGCCAAAGAAGAAAGAAATAGAAGAGAAGGATTATAGCGTGACCATTCCCCATGCTAGGTTCTTCCACACTTTCCTTCTCTCTATGTCTCTATCCCTTTCTGGTGAGTGTATGCATACTCTGGCAAAAAAAAATTTTTAAAGAAATTTTGGAAATCTAATATTGAACAAAAAAAGTAAATCCCAGAAGACAGCATATCATATAATTTTATTTTTATAGAACACTGGTAAGATTGAGATTAAGTAAAATATTGTTAAAATATACATATGTTTGAGATAAAGCAGTTTCTTACAAACTAAATATGTATTTACCATATTTAGCAATTGCACTCGTAGGCATTTATCCCAGAGAAATTAAAACTTATCTTCACACCAAACTTTTACATGAATGTTCATGGCAGTTTTATTCATAAAAGCCAAAGACCAGAAGCAAACTAAATGCCTCCAACATGTGAATATTAGACAAACTATGGTCCATCCATACCATGGAATACTACTCAACAATAAAAAGAAATAAATAAATGATAAACATAACAACTTGGCTAGATCTCAAGAGACTTATTACTCTGTAGGAAAAAAGCCAATCTCAAAATGTTTTATAGTACATAATTCAATTAATGCAGAATTCTTGAAGTGACAAAATAACTGGTAGATTATACAATGAAAATTGTAACATGTTGCTAAAGGATATTAAGGAAGACACAAATAAATGGAAACACCTCCTTTGTTCATAATTGGAAAGCTTAATATTGTTAGGATGTAAGTTCTATCCAATGTGATCTACAAATGTAATGCAACTCATGTCAAAAACCCAGTGGCATTTTTTGAAAAAGAAAAATTCACCTTGAAATTTATATATAATCTCAACTTAAGTGTTCTAACCACAAAAGTAAAAAGTACACACTAGGAAAATTTAGGTGGTGTTGAGTGTGTTTATTACCTTGATTGTGGGTATGGTGCCAAGGGATGTTTGGGATATGTCCAGACTTATCAAACGGCATACATTAAAGATGTGCAATTCTTTGTATATTACTTATAAGGCAACAAAACTTTTTTTTGGGGGGGAGGGTAGAGGTTTTTGCTATAAGGCGTGTGCGCTCGCCAGAAAGACAGAGCGAGACAGAGAGATAGAAAGTGAGAAATCACCCGCTAGTGGGGAATGGCCATGCCGCAATTCCCTTCTCCTCCATTCTCCTCTCGGGATCTTGGGCACGCACATACACGTGCCCAGCGTGACTTTAAGCCACCGGGTCTGGGACTCAAACCACAGTCGACTACATGGGAGTCCAGTGACATAGCCATTATGCTAATTGCTGGTCTCAAAACTTTTCTTTAAAAGAGAGAGAGATTAAACAAATTAATAGTTAGCCAATGATGAATAGGAGGGAGAAAGGGAGGAAGATTACTGTGACTATGAAATGGACCCTTGTGATAGAACTGTGTACATCTTGACTCTAACTGTAGTCACTTAAATTTATACACATGGTATTGTAAAGAACTTAAACATATACACATAAGAATAAGTGCATGTAAAAGCAGTGATAATCTGACTAAAATTGATAGATTTTATTAGTGTTAAAGAATGAATTCCCTCTTTTCCCTATAACTTAAGACTCTCCATTCATCATTGGTTTATTCATTCAACAAATATTTGCTGAGTATATTGTATACTAGCTACTATGTCATGGGCTGAGGATGTAACAGTGAATAAAACCGGCATGGTTCCAGTCATCACTGGAACTTACAGTGCAGCCGAGGATGAAACAGGACAAAATTGTATGTGTAAGTAAATCATCAAAGTTGTGAGATGTGCTACAATGGAAAAGATGGCCAATGCTTTGATAATACAAACAGGAAGATCATAACTTGTCATTTGTGTCAAAGAAGACTTTCCTAAGAAGTCATTACTTAAGCTCAAATTTAATAGATGAGTCAGTAAAACCTAGGTAAATAGCTGGGATCTTGGTGTTGGGGGGAGGGAGTGTTGGAGGTGGAGAGAATGTATGTGTTGTCACAGTGTTAAACAGGACCAGAGCAAAGACAGTGAAAGGAAGAGAATTAGAAGATGCAGGTGAAGAGGTAGTCAGGCGTTAGATCACCAAAGCATAATCTTGTAGGGAAGTATAACACCTTGGGAGAGGCTAGCCAAGGAACAATAAATAAGGTCACTGGAGAGGAGCGTGACAAAGAACTCAGACCTTAAGGAGTTATAAGGCCCATCTATAAGCAATGATGACTGTAAGAGCCAAGTTGGAGAAGAGACAGATGCCAAAATCTTCCACAGATGATAAGAAGTTTTTATAGTGACACTAAGAGTGGATGGAGAATTTTTAGCTCTCTCCATAATGTCTGTGTGAGTTTGTATATATGTGTCTGTCTTGCTCATGGAAGAAAGAAGTAAATAAACCTTTACAAAATTAACTCAAAGTAAATCATAGATATAAATGTAAAGCTATAAAACTCCTAGAATATAACATAGGAGAAAATCTATGTGACCTTGGGTATGAAAATGACTTTCTTATAAACAATACCAAAGGCACTATCTGTGAAAGAAACAATTGATAAACTGGAGTTCATTTAAATTGACAACCTCTCTGCAAAAGCAATGTCAAGTGAATGAGAAGAAAAGACACAAACTGAAAGGAAATATTTGCAAAAGACCCATCTGATAATGGACTGTTATTCAAAATATACAAAGAACTCTTAAAACTCAACAATGTGAAAACAAAGAACTCAGTTAAAAAATGAGCCAAAGACTTCAATAGACACCTCACCAAATAAAATATACAGATGCCAAATAATCCTAAGGGGGAAAAATGCTTCACATCTTATGTCATCAGGGAAATGCAAATTAAGACAACAAAATACCATTACATACCTAGTAGAATGGCTGAAGCTCAGAGCACTGACAACCCCAGATGCTGGGGAGGACGTAGGTCAACAGGAACTCTTAATTCAATGCTGATGGGGATGCTCTTACCATATGATCCACGCACCATGCTCCTTGGTATCTACCTAAAGGAGGTGAACAATATGTCCACACAAAATCTGCACACGACTGTTTCTAACAGTTTTATTCATAATTGCCAAACCTTGGAAACAACCAAGATACTCTCCAATAGGGGAGTTGGATAACTGAACAGTAGTACATACAAACAATGACATATTATTCAGTATGCACGCACACACACACACAGAAGCTATTGAGCCATGAAAAGACATGGAAGAAACTTAAATGCACATGACTAAGTGAAAGAAGCTTAGAAGAAAAGGACATAGACTATATGATTCCAATTATATAATATTATAGTCTAGAAAAGGCAAAACTATGGCAACAGTAAAAAGATCAATAGTTGCCAGGGGTTAGAGGGAGGGAGTGATGAATAGGAGAAGGAAGCACAGTGAATTTTTTTGTTTTTTAATTTGTCATAGGGCATGTGCCCTCACCAAAGAGAGACAGAAAGAAATCATCCCCCAGGAAGGACGGCCATGCTGCAGTCCCTTTTCTTCCATTGTCCCCTCAGGATTTGAGACACACACACACACACACACACACACACACACACACACACATACACGCCTAGCATGTATTTCAAGCCATCAGGTCTGGACTCAGATTGCAAAGTCAGGTGAGAATCAGCTGCCTTACCCACTATACCATTTGGCCCCGCACAGTGTATCTTTAGGACAGTGACACTACACCATGATAATATAATGGTGGATTCATGTCAGTATGCATTTTTCAAACCCATACAATGTAAAACACCAAGAGCGAGTCCTAATGTAAGCTATGAAATTTGAGTGACTATGAAATGTCAATATAGGTTCCTAAATTGTACCATATGTACCTCCCTGGTGAGGGGAGGTTGATGATGGTGGAGGTTATGCACATGTGAGGCAGCAGGTATTTGGGAAATCTCTGTACATTTCTCTTAATTCTGTTGTAAATCCAAAACTACTCTGAAACAAATCTAGAAAAAGTTATGATTATGCATATGAGTGTACAGAGGTTTTAATATTTTATTTATTTATAGGAAATATCAGGCATCTCTCTTCACTGATCAAGGATTTATCCTCTGGTTATTAGTGATATACGAATGGAAGTTTGTAATATTTGATTTCAAGAAAGTAATAAGATCAGTATATGCTATGATAACTTATTAACATCATCTACCCCTAAATGATGATTCTGAATATGCTTCTTCAGAATGTAACAGTGTGGTCTTTCCTTCCATATCCATGATAAAACCATTGGTAGGGACCGGGTAGTGGTGTAGTGGTAACACAAATGGACCTGTATAGGAAAGGTCCTCACACACCATCCTGGGACCTCCCTGAGCACACAGGGTACAAATGCACCTGCATGTTATGGTGTCAGCTGGAACTGGGGGCTGATTGTGCATGACTCTGTGGAGGGTGCCTGTTTCTCTCTCATGAGAAATTTTAAAACAAACAACTAAAAAAAAAAAAAAAGACACTTTAAAACCATTGGTAAATCCAAAAGTCACTTTTATTCTTCATTCTTTTATTTATCCATGATAAAACCATTGGTAGGGACCGGGTAGTGGTGTAGTGGTAACACAAATGGACCTGTATAGGAAAGGTCCTGGGTTTGCATCCTGGGACCTCCCTGAGCACACAGGGTACAAATGCACCTGCATGTTATGGTGTCAGCTGGAACTGGGGGCTGATTGTGCATGACTCTGTGGAGGGTGCCTGTTTCTCTCTCATGAGAAATTTTAAAACAAACAACTAAAAAAAAAAAAAAAGACACTTTAAAACCATTGGTAAATCCAAAAGTCACTTTTATTCTTCATTCTTTTATTTATTTATTTATTACTTTTTTTTTTTGGAGAGGTTTTTGCTATAGGGCGCGTGCTCTCACCAGACAGAGAGAGACAGAGAGACAGAAAGCAAGAAATCATCTCCAGAGGGGATGGCCACGCCGCAACCCCTTCTCCTCCATTCTCCTCTCGGGATCTTGGGCATGCACGCACACGCGCTCTGCGTGAGTTTTAAGCCACCAGGTCTGGGACACAAATCGCAGTCAACTACATGGGAGTCCAGCGACATAGCCATTACACTAACTGCTGGTCTCTATTCTTCATTCTTTTAAACTCTATAACATTTGGGAATTTTGACCTCTTCTTATTCTTCCTTTCTTTTTTCTTTTCTTTTTTTCTTTTTTTTTCTTTCTTTCTTTCTTTTTTTTTTTTTTAGATTATTGCCATAGGACATGTGAGCTTGCCAGAAAAGAAGGAGAGAGACAGAAAGGGAAAGTGAGAAATCACCCTCCCCCCTAGGGGTTCCACCATGCCACAGTTCCTCCTCTGTTCTTCTCTTGGAATTTTAGGTATGTGCACACACCTACCTGGCGTGACTTGCAAGTCACAGATCTGGGACTCCAGCTGCAGTTGACCATGTGGGAATCCAGCTGCCTTAATCACAGTGCTACCTGCTGGCCCCTGATTACTCCTTTATTTGTTTATTTATTTTTTAAGAGAGCTTTTTGTATAGGGATCATGCACTTGCCAGAGATACAGAGGAAGACAGGGAGAGAGAAAGTAAGACATAATCCAAGGGGGATGCCCACACTACAATCCCTTCTCCTCTGTTCTCCTCGCAGGATTTTGGGCACACATGCTCACACACCCAGTGCAAGTTTCAAACTGCTGGGTCCAGGGCCTGAACCATAGTCAGTCAAGTGGAAGTCTGGCATCTTAACCACCACACCACCTGCTGGCCTCAATCACTCCTCTTTATGATACTTTTTCATAGCTATTGTCTTTCCACAGATTACTCCTTTCTGTTTCTCCATGTTTTACTGATGTAACTCCTTGGAAAACTGTTCTTTTTATTTATTTTTCTTCCTCAGTTCAGCCTTCAAAAAATTTTTCAGGGTTTCCTGCTCCATTCAGTTCAATAAGCTTTTTCTTTTCTTTCTTCTTTTCTTTTCTTTCTTTTTTTTTTTTTTTTTTTTTTTTTAAATTGTGTTTTTTGTAACCAGTGCGGTAAGATATTGATTTTTGCTACAAGGCACATGTGCTTACCAGAGAGACAGAAAGTGAGAAATCACCTCTTGGGGTGGTGGCCACACTGCAGTCCCTTCTCCTCCATTCTCCTCTCAAGATTTTGCACCTAAAATGAGTTTTAAGCTGCCAGGTCAGGAACTTGATCTGCGATTGACTACGTGAGAGTCCAGCAGTGTAGTCTCCATTACTCCATTTGCTGGTCCCTCAATGAGCATTTTTAAATATCAATAATGCACTAAGAAGGATGACCAATGCCATAGGTACAAAGATGAATAAAATGTGCAAATAATGAGAGTCCTATAAACAAACACTACAGTCAGCTGTGCACAGGTGAATCATCTATAAGGCCACCGAGGGTAAAGTAGTGAACTCTGTCCTTTTTCCCCTAGCTGGGCCCCCTCATTATCAAAGAGGGTCACACAGCTGATTCAAATAAAGAAAAGTTTATTGTATTGATGCATGTGAGGCAATAAATGGCAAAGTTGTCTCTCTGGGATGAAAGGACAGAAATGCGCTCCATTTTCCCGTGCTCTGTCACTTGTGCTGCATTATGCTTTCCGCTTCCTTACAGCCGCAGCTCACACACAGCATGCGGTAGTGCTTTCTCTGCCCTATAGCAGCTCATCAGTTTCAGCAACCTGTACCAAGAGCTGCATTTACTCAATGTTTATCACCTCAGACTCAAAGAGAAGAATCCTTGGTCCAACTAATCTTTTTGCACTAGACTGTCAGAAATCCCCAGCCAACCTAAGAATGGATCCACTCACAATCCAACTCACTGGGGTTAGAACTGGGAATGAACTCATAATAAAGCAAGTTTCGATGTGTCTCTGCTTAAAGATCCTCAGAGGCATAAAAAAGAACTCCATCTTCTGTCTTTTTAAAATATATTTCTTTCAGCACTTACAAGGTCTACTAGGATTTGGCCCTGACCCACTCTCCAACCACATTTCCTGATGAAATTCCTGAACCATATCAACGTCTTTTCCTTTTTTTTTTTTTTTTTTGGGAGGGTTTTTTGCTTTAGGGGCGGGGCACTCCCAGAAACACA